>NC_059072.1:315740906-316047906 GCF_020497125.1 Mauremys mutica | reverse complement strand
ACACCTTTGGGGGTGTGTTTTTTGACTGTTGTTTAATGTTCTGATAGACCATTATCCTCCCTGGCCACACAGTAGCAGATCTTAAGGTGGCCATCCTGCAGCAAAAAAACTTTAGGACCAGACTTCAAAGAGAAACTGCTGAGCTCCAGTTCATCTGCAAACTTGACACCAACAGCTCAGGATTAAACAAAGACTGTGAATGGCTTGCCAACTACAGAACCAGTTTCTCCTCCCTTGGTTTTCACACCTCAACTGCTAGAACAGGGCCTCATCCTCCCTGATTGATCTAACCTCGTTATCTCTAGCTTGCTTCTTGCTTGCTTATATATACCTGCCCCTGGAAATTTCCACCACTTGCATCCGAAGAAGTGGGTATTCACCCACGAAAGCTCATGCTGCAAAACGTCTGTTAGTCTATAAGGTGCCACAGGATTCTTTGCTGCTGATAGACCATGTGATGGCAAAGCTGATTGAGGCCAAAGTAACAGGTGTGAAATTTAAAAATTCATCTTTAGCGGATCTAGAGTATTCAAATTATATTTCCTTATTTGGAGAGCCTACTGACCAACTGCAGCTAATGCTGGAAGAATTGTGAAAAAGTGCAGAATCTGTGAGACTTGAGATCAACGAGAGTCATGGCCCATGTGCAGCGGGTGAATGCCACCATGTTGGCCTTCCTCGCAGAGATGCTGTGTCAGGACATTTTGGAAAGCAGCCATGTGGTCCTCAATTCACACCAGCAGTGGTGGCAGATGTGACAGCTGCACTGTCTTACAACCTATGACTTCTTGCGAGTCCTCGCACCCACCTCCATTCTGAGCACTGCTCGCTACTCACCCACGTCTGGAATCCAAATAGGGACCATCACTCGAAGACAAAGAGGAGGTTACTTGCTATAATTGGAGGTTCTTCAAGATGTGTGGTCCCTATTTGGATTCCAATATCCATCCTCCATCCCCTCTATTGCAGGTTCTATTGCTTGCTGGTAAAAGGGACTTGGAGCAGCATCAACGCACCACGCACCCAACTCACGATGAATGTGCGGGTCAGCGGGCACTATTACAAACAGTTGCAGCTCTGGTGCATGGCGCACATGCTCACTCACACCTGGAATCCAAATAGAGAGCACACAGCTCAAAGAACCTCCAGTTACAGGAAGTAACCTCCTCTTTCAGTGCCTTCAAAGGCTTCCATTTGGGTTGTGGGATGTCTGGGTGACAACTAAAATATAGGTGTTCAACATGGTAGTGCTGAGAGCTGTTATATGGAGCAGAAACATGGCTGTTAAAAACAGCTGAGGTGAGGAAACTAAACAGTTTTCTTTGTTAAAAGTTAGTGTTTGGGAAGTTTGAGAGGGAGTTATGGGAGGAAGACATAATATCGCTATGGTTAGGAAGGACTGCATCGCCAGTGCCAACCCTACTCCTGTCTCCTCCACCTTTGCCTGTATCCACATGGACAATCTAACCATGGATGCCTCTACCTAGATCCTGGTGTGGACTTGCAGAGACTGTGGCCTGCATTTCCCACTGACAGAGAGCCAGGCTGGGGGACCATCCAGTGTGAAAGGTGTCTGCTGGTGGAATCTCTCAGGAAGCAGGTGGACATGCTACAGGAGGAGAGTATTCATATGGAGATATCCAAGGCTGAGGAAGCTATGCAGCTACAGAGAACTGCTTTCACACCACCAGGGGAGGAGGATATGGCTCTTGTCACAGGACACTGGCTGCTGGTTACTTCTGGCAGCAGGCAGTGCTCCACCCCTACTCTCGACCCACCCACCATGGTGATGGAAAACCAGTATGCTGCCCTGGCAATGAGTGATGAGGAATCGCCCCCAAGGTGCGGGAGGAGAAGCCATGTACCCCCAAGGCTGGGAGAATTGCGGCTACCACTCCCAGGAGGAAACATCGGGTAGTGGTGGTTGGTGACTCTCTTCTGAGGGGGATGGAGGCACTCATCTGTAGTCCTGACATTGCATTGTGGGAGGTATACTGCCTGCCAGGGACCCATATCCGAGCCATTTACGGAGGGATTGTAGAGGATCATCCAGCCCTCTGACTACTACCCCATGGTACTCATCCGTGTGGGCACTAATGATACTACAAGGTATGATCCTCAGCAGATCAGAGGTGACTACAGGGCTCTGGGAGTAAGGGTGAAGGAGTTGGGAGCGCAGGTGGTGGTCTCTTTGATCCTTCCAGTCAAGGGTTGGGGCCCTGGTGGAGACAGATGCATCCTAGAGGTGAATGCCTGGCTGCAAGGATGGTGTCACCAGGAGGGCTTCGGCTTTCTTGTCAACGGAATGCTGTTCCAGGAAGGACTGCTAAGCAGAGATGGGGCCCACCTATTGAGGAAGGGGAGGAGCATATTTGGATATAGGCTGGCTAACCTCCTGAGGAGGGTTTTAAACTAGGTTCGAAGGGGTCAGGTGACCAAAGCCCATAGATAAGTAAAAAATATGGATACTTGAGAGAAGGTTTGGAATTTGGGGGAAGCATGGACTGTTATAGCAGGGATAAGGGAGAGACAAGACAGAACTTGGGCGGGGGGGAATCAAATCAGTATCTTAGATATCTGTATACTAATGTGAGAAGTATGGGGAATAAGCAGGAAGAACTCAAAATGCTAGTAAATAAACTGATATAGTTGGCATCACATATTGACTTGGTTGGATAATATGCATAACTATTGGAATATTGGTATAAAGGGTACAACTTGCTCAGGAAGGACAAGCAGGGAAAAAAAGGAGGTGTTGCCTTATATATTAAAAATGTATACACTTGGACTGAGGTTGAGATGGAAATAGAAGACAGACTTGTTTAAAGTCTCTGGGTAAAGAGAAAATGAGTAAAAAGCAAGGGTGATCTCATGGTGGGAATCTACTACAGGCTACCTAACCAGGACAAAGAGTTGGAGGAGGCTTTTTTAAACAACTAACAAAATCATCCAAAGCACAGGACTTGGTCATGATAGGGGACTTAAACTACTCAGACATCTGTTGGGAAAATAACACAGCAGGGCACAGGTCAAATGACAAAGGCTGAATATAAACAAATAACACACAAGTATGTAGGGACAAAATTAGAAAGGCCAAGGCACAAAATGAGATCAAACTAGCTAGAGACATAAAGAGTAGCAAGAATCTACAAATACGTTAGAAACAAGAAGAAGCTCAAGGACAGGTTAGGCCCATTACTCAATGGGGGAGGGGGAAACTAACACAAAATGTGGAAATGGTAGAGGTGCTTAATGACTTCCGTGTTTCGATTTTGATCAAGAAGGTTGGTGATGATTGGACATCTAACATTGTGAATGCCTGTGAAAATGAGGTAGTATCAGAAGCAAAAATAGGGGAAGAACAAGTTAAAAATTACTTAGACAAGTTAGATGTCTTCAAGTCACTGGGGCCTTGATTAATTGCATCCTAGAATATTCAAGGAGCTGACTGAAGAGAGATCTGAGCTATTAGCGATTATATTTGAAAAGTCATGGAAGACAGGTGAGATTCCAGAAGACTGGAAAAGGGCAAATTTAATGTCAATCTATGCAAAGGGAAATAAGGACAACCCAGGGAATTACAAACCAGTCAGCTTAACTTCTGTAGCCGGAAAGATAATGGAGCAAATAATTAAGCAATCAGTTTTCAAACATCTAGAAGATAAGGTGATAAGTAACAGTCAGCATGGATTTTTCAAGAACAAAATATGTCAAACCAACCGGACAGCTTTCTTTGACAGCGTAACAAACCTCGTGGATGGGGGGAAGCAGTAGACGTGGTATATCTTGACTTTAGTAAAACTTTTGATACTGTCTCGCATGACCTTCTCATAAACAAACTAGGGAAATGCAACCTAGATGGAGCTATTGTAAGGTGGGTGCATAACTGGTTGGAAAACCGTTCCCAGAGGCTAGTCATCAGTGGTTCACAGTCATGTTGGAAGGGCATAATGAGTGGGGCCCCGCAGGGATCAGTTCTGTGTCCGGTTTTGTTCAATATCTTCATCAGTGATTTAGATAATGGCACAGAGAGTACACTTATAAAGTTTGCGGACAATACCAAGCTGGGAGGGGTTGCAAGTGCTTTGTAGGATAGGATTAAAATTCAAAATGATCTGGACAAACTGGAGAAATGGTCTGAATTAAATAGGATGAAATTCAATGGGCACCAGTGCAGAGTACTCCACTTAAGAAGAAACAATCAGTTGCACACGTACAGAATGGGAAATGACTGCCTAGAAAGGAGCACAACGGAAAGGGATCTGGGGGTCATAGTGGATCACCAGCTAAATATGAGTCAACAGTTGTAACGCTGTTGCAAAAAGAGAAAACATCATTCTGGGGTGTATTAGCAGGACTGTTGTAAGCAAGACATGAGAAGTAATTCTTCCGCTTTACTCCACGCTGATTAGGCCTCAGCTGGAGTATTGTGTCCAGTTCTGGGCGCCACATTTCAGGAAAGACATGGACAAATTGGAGAAAGTCCAGAGAAGAGCAACAAAAATGATTAAAGGTTAGAGAACATGACCTATGATGGGAGATTGAAAACATTTTGTTTGTTTAGTCTGGAAAAGAGAAGACTGAGAGGAGACATAACAATTTTCAAGTACATAAAAGGTTGATACAAGGAAGAGGGAGAAGAATTGCTCTTAACCTCTGAGGGTAGGACAAGAAGCAATGGGCTTAAATTACAGCAAGGGAGGTTTAGATCGGGCATCAGGAAAAACTTCCTGTCGGGTGGTTAAGCATTAGAATAAATTGCCTAGAGAGGTTGTGGAATCTCCGTCATTGGAGATTTTTATGAGCAGGTTAGACAAACACCTGTCAGGGATGGTCTAGATAATACACTGCTACCTCGATATAACGCCACCCGATATAACACGAATTAGAATAGAACGCGCTAAAGCAGTGCTCCGGGAGGAGAGGGAGGGGGGCCACGCACTTATAACACAGTAAGATTTTTTTGGCTCCCAAGGACAGCGTTATATCGAGGTAGAGGTGTACTTAGTCCTGCCATGAATGCAGAGGAGTGAACTAGATGACCTCTCGAGGTCCCTTCCAGTCCTATGATTCTATGATTAACATCCATTGGTTCGATTTAATCATAAACGAGTAGATACTTAGGTGATGCCGACAAGTTGCAGTCTTGATCCAGTTGAGAAAAAGACAACTGCAGTGGTGGGGTCATATCGAACGCGTAGAAGAAGGTACACTTTTACAGAAGGTTTCTAGAGCTAAGTTCGACAGAAGTAGAGTATAAAGCCAACCACAAATGATGTTGGAAGATGCAATTATGAGGGATTTAAGCCTAAACTCTTCCGTACTAACTCTTGCTGAAGGAAGAAGTATTTGCAAGGGATCGTTTAAGATGGAAGTCCATTTTGCACACCACCATGGCTACATCTTAGCAATGTGAAGCTGTTGCTGCTTAACTATAGCTGTTGCTGCCAGCTCCATCTTCAATTCAAATATGTTTTTAAGAGCGACCAGAAGTAATGTATGTGAATGTGTTCTGACTAGGCCCAGTCAGGAAACAGAATTTCTGTCCTGGGAAAATTTTGAATTTTTTGAAAAAATTTCACTCCCTTTCTGCCAGAGCAAACCCAGGGATTACGGGCGATATTTTTCAGGAATATTGCCAAACATGTCTAGTTTGACAATCACAGCTTCCCTTCGCGTGTAATACAAGGAAGAGCAATCAAGCTTTACCTCCAGCTTTACAATATCTCTCATCTTTAATGTACACTTAAAATCTATACTTTTTTCTTTCTATTTCACCACTCAACTCCTAAAATTCTCGCTTTAGACTAAATAATGAGCAACCTCTGAGTTTATCAGTTCTAAGAAACCATGATAGCCAGTAATCTCAAGTGGAAAAATATTTTAACTCTATCTTAATTTCCTAGTAGCACTTAAACTATTCACTTATTTTGCATTGGTCCCCCTTCAACAGAGTAATTTATTTACAGCTTATTTATTCATTACTGTAAACAAGGCATTTTTGCAAGCGTAAATATTACATAAGAGCCATCATCTCAAATTATATATTAGGGAAGAGCAATCAGATATTTGTGTGAGGCTGATTAACAGTGCCTTCCTAATAGATTTGAACTTAATGTTTTAAAAATGGACATGTTAGCTGAAATCTGCAGTAATTTGTAAATTTGAGTCAACATTGTTTTTCCATTTCTCAGTGCCCTTATCAAGCAAGTAAACAAGTCTATAGATGGAACAGCAGATGATGAAGATGAGGGTGTACCTACTGATCAAGCAATCAGAGCAGGTCTTGAATTGCTTAAGGTAAATATTCTCTTGCTGTTCAGTGAATATTAAGATAGCTTTGTTAAAATTCTCTAAAGTAACTTTGTTAAAATATATTATTAATTCTCAGTATCTTAAACTACTATAGGCTTTTCAGCAGTTATCCAGAAGAAAATGTTTTCCATATTCTTCACGTTTAATCAGTGTGATAGAGCAATGGAAACTATAATTGCAAACTCAGTATATTTTCACAGCTATTCTCAAACATTACTGTGTCCCTTTTTCATGCACAATGTAAATAACAAGGTAGTGAGGATATTTATATATACCATGCTATATATTCTTTTAAATTTTATTTTAAAATTGAAAGTATTCTCTTTTGGAGGATTGAGTCCGAGCTATAGCTATTGGAGTGCGCATTTGCCTGCACTTCCATCCCTCACCTCTGTTTTACTTAGTTCTTCGTTTGGTCTTATTCCTTTGTCCTGTTCATTGTACGTACACACACACACACATTAGTGCAATCATTTTCACCTTTATCATATGTATTGTCTTGTGTTGCTGCATAACTTTGCGATCAGGGTACTTTTTGGATTGACTGACTGATGGATTGGCGATCCCTCAATTTGAGGATGATTTCTACCATGGATTTACATATGGGTCCTGAGATGACTCAGGAGTCTGATCCTGGAACCACAAATCCGCCCACAGTAGCTACAGACATTTTGTGGCAGGCCAGCAGCCTGCTAGGAAGAAGTTATTTCTTTTTCCTTCCTCCTCTCTCCCCTTTCAGCTTCGAGGGCAAGGCGCTTCTCAAAGCAAGTCACTGCCTGATAGAGGATATGGTGCCATTGGGGTCAGATGGTCACCTGCTCTTCCCAGCTTGTGATGTCCACATCAGTTTTATTAAGACATGCTTCTTAACAGTGTGTCTTTGTAGCATTTCCTGGAATTCTTCTTCACAAAGTGCACAGTCAACCTGTGGAACTCCTTGCCCTAGGAGGTTGTGAAGGCTAGGACTATAACAGGGTTTAAAAGAGAACTAGATAAATTCATGGAGGTTAAGTCCATTAATGGCTATTAGCCGTGATGGGTAAGGAATGGTGTCCCTAGCCTCTGTTTGTCAGAGGGTGGAGATGGATTGCAGGAGAGAGATCACTTGATCTGTTAGGTTCACTCCCTCTGGGGCACCTGACATTGGCCACTGTCAGCAGACAGGATACTGGGCTGGATGGATCTTTGGTCTGACCCAGTATGGCTATTCTTATGTTTTTATGTTTATGGCATCAAATACATTAATGCTGTAGAGTACAGTCTCAAGTTTATGAAGGTCTTTTGGGTCACCAAAAATTGACAGTTGGATTCCAACAGTTAAAGATGTGAAATCTGCAGAACATACAGCCCAGATTATGCAGAGATTTGAGGCCAGCTGGTTTAACAATATGGGAAATTGAGGATGCAGAAGGGTGAGTGTAGGTGTTTAACATCCCTAGTTGAAGATCTGTGCATGTCTGGACAAAGTTGGAAGAAGTCAGGAGTGAAAGGGTAGGTTTGACTTGTCGTCAGAGGTGGTAAGAAACCATAGGAGCCATGATGTCGCTCAGGAAGAAAATGGAGAAAGATGGATCTAAGACAGAATTGAACTGTGTGAATATCAACAAAGAAGAGAGGGAGGAGGAAGAGAATCCACTGAAATTAATGCTGATGAAGTGGTGAGCAAGGCTGAAGGAGAGCTAGGAAAGCATAGAGTCCACAGAAGCCCAAGGAAGAGAGGGATAGTCAGCAATGTGAAAGGCAGCAAAGAAATTATGAAGTATGGAGAAAAAGCACAGTTTTGAAAAAGATGTCATTAGTGATTTTTCATGAAGACCGTTTTAGCAAAGTGGAGAGGACATAATCAGGTGTGAAGGGAAGGAAGTTGAAGCTCTGAAAAATCAACAGCCTACTCAAGTCGATGAAGGGAAGAAGAGGCGATAGAGAATGAAGTAGGATCAAGTAGAGTGTTTCTTTACTGTCAGAGATAGTCTGTTCTTTGAGATAAAAGGGAAAGAGCCAGGAAAGAGAAAAGGAGGTAGCAAGGCAGGATGGAATAGGATGGCATTGGCACTGTAAAGGGTTTTAGGGATAAATGTTTTCGGAGACCTCACTGTTGGACACAGGAAAAAAAGCATAATCAAAGGATTGTGAAGGGAGGCTGAAGATGGGGAAAGCAAATAACCATTATTAAGACCATGGGCAGAGGGAGATGGGTGAGCAGAAATGGAGGGAAAGAAGGTCTTCAACAGAGAGATGAGAGGTAGGATTGCTTTTCCAAAAACTGCAGTGTATTCTAAGGGTTCAAAATATGGCAGATAACAACATTTGATCATTTAAACAATTGTGTGGGTGGGTTTTTTTTTTTTTTTAGATAACATGTGACTTGTCACTTTCTTTTTGCAGGTCCTGTCATTTACACACCCTATCTCATTCCATTCAGCTGAAACTTTTGAATCCCTTCTGGCTTGCCTGAAAATGGATGATGAAAAGGTGGCAGAAGCTGCATTACAAATTTTCAAAAACACAGGAAGTAAAATTGAAGAGGACTTTCCTCATATCAGATCGTGAGTTAGATTATACTGTTCTATTTGAGTAAAGTTCTTTATTAAATGGAATTCTAGAAGTGCTATATTTTATTCATATGGAAGTGCCATATTAAACATCCTTCATTTTTTTTTGAAGGAAAATGTTACTCCAAAGAAAAGTTTGGAGCACTCGGGCTTTTAATAAGAATAGTAGTGCGGTTTAAATAACCTTAAATGCATTAACTGATGAAAGGTAGAAGTACAAGTAATATGTGAAAAGCAATGTTTCTTCGAGTGATGGTCCCTATTGTATTCCACTGAGTGTTTATGCATGCGCACCATGTGTCTGGAATTGGAGAATTTGGAAGCAG
This sequence comes from Mauremys mutica, assembly GCF_020497125.1. Lineage (NCBI taxonomy): Eukaryota > Metazoa > Chordata > Testudines > Geoemydidae > Mauremys > Mauremys mutica. The sequence continues at coordinate 316,038,713 of NC_059072.1, read as the reverse complement.
AAATGTACATTAGTTCTTCTTTGAGTGCTTGCTCATGTCGATTGAATTCTAGGTGTGCATGCGCCCATGTGCATGGCAGTTGGAGATTTTAGCTTTAGCAGTACCCGTAGGTCCATCTGTGGCGCCCTCTGGAGTGCTGTGCTCATGCCATGGTATGTCAGGTGCCACCAGCCCTATGCCCTCACAGTTCCTTCTCATCGCCCATGGTGCTCAGTCAGATCGCCTTTCTTGCTTAGGAAGAGCTAGTGGTTGTTTACCATTCTGAACTTCGTGATTTAACGCCGTTGTATATAGTTCGCTTTACTAGTCTAAAGTAGTTGTTAAGTAGATCTTAAGTAATTAAGTGTGTGTTAGTTAGTTAGGGTTAGGGTCTCAACGGGACTTTTCCCCAGGCCGGGCATGCCCCGGTCTCCCGGGTTCAAGCCCTGCTCTGACTGCAGCAGGTGTATGCCTCCGTAGTAGTGACCGCCATAGTAGCTGCCTTAAGTGTCTGGGGGTGTCACACGTTAAGGAGCAGTGCCGGATCTACAAAAACTTGCAGCCCCGCTCCCAGAAGGAGCGGGACATCGGCCTCAGGACTCCCTTGATGGAGTCTGCCCTCTGCCTAGCTTCCAAGCTATCCAGGCAGCTTGTGCCAAGTGCTTCGGCCTCCATGTGCAGCGCATCGCCTGCACCCGACTTCTCCTGGCACTGTTCGCCATCGCTGGTGCTGAAGAAGAAGGGAAAGAAGCGCACCACGTTGCCGAGCAAGAATGCCCAGGGGTCATCTATCAAGGGACGCAGGCCTGCCCACCAGACTGCTCCGGAGCCACACGATCATGCATCCCTGGCTGGGGCGCCCAGCCCCCTTAAAGGTCTGCCACCAACTCTTGGGAGCAGTAGGGGATCCACACTCCTGCTTGCACCTTCATCATCCCAGGCTCCCATGGTGCAGAGAGAGCACAGATCTCCACCTGCTCTGATGATGACCCCAGTGCCGCAGGACCCAGTTAAGGCTCCCCAAGAGGGCAAGCCCGCCATTAAAGACCCCTCAGGAGACAGGGGAACAATGCTGGTTGCTGGAGAAAAGGCATTGATCTTCGCTGCTGCGTTGGGAATCCTGGGGCAGATCCCAGTCGCATCGTCGGTTGCCCAGGCAAGTTCTGAGATCTCCGTGGTGCTACTCTCTGGCACAGGGGCGACACTCCCCTTACTATTCCTGGCACTGTTCACTTTCTCAGCCATCGTCGTCTAGGGATCAGTCCTGATCACCAGCATGGTGGGAATGTTCCCAGTACCGGTCCTCCCCTCCATGCTACAGTTACCGTTCAGTTATGCCTGGTCAATGTTCACCAGTAGCCATGACCAGGAGTCGACTGCTCCTCCTTGGTCACCAAAAGGGGGTTCCTTCGGTATGGAGGGCCAGTTCAGCCCGTCACCACAGTCTCATCGGCATCACTAGGCACTGGAGCCCACTCCCTCTTCAGTGGTACCTCAATCACTGCACAGCCAGTGGCCAGCACAGTGGCCTTAATGGAGCGGGAGGGCTGTGCAGGTTGTGACAATGCCTCCTTCACAGCGCTCCTCAGTTGCCACGATGGAACATCTGGCAGCGGCCCCACCTGCTCCGGACCTAGTACCAGAAGCCTGTTCTGAGGTTGGGGCGGTGGAACCTGTGCCCACCCCAAAGCCTCTTTCTATGACAGTGGTCAAGACTCCAGAACCCCCACCAGCGGCTGAGTCTTCCTCTTTTTCCCCAGATGGGGCAACCGCAGGACCTTCTAGAGCTGGCCCACCGGATGGCTTTAGGGATCAAGCCCTTCCCCTGCGTGTGGCTTAGAACTTGTGGCTTGAAGTGCAAGAGATGGTGAAGCAGGAGGACGTCCTCTTCAACCTTCTCTCGACCGCTACATCCGCTCGGGTTGCCCTGCCTGTGTATGAGGGGGTCTTCAAGATAGCCAAGGTCCTGTGGCAGACCACCTCCTCCATCTCGCCCATCTTGAAACAGGCTGAGAAAAAGTTGGAGTTGTTGGCAAGAAGGAACAGAGAAGGCGTAGGGCCGGCGGCACCTGATATACCATCATAGAAAGAGGCTGTCTCCAATTCCAGGATCTCCTATGTAGAGTGGCAGGAGAGCTGCACATTCCCCTGGAGGAGATCCAAGACACTCAGAATAAGCTGTGTGATCTACTTCACTCATCAGTGCCAATTAGTTACTTTGCCAATCAATGATGCCATCTTTGAGTCAGCTAGAACAGTTTGCCATATGCTGGCCACATGTATATTAGAAGAAGGCATGTGGTTTACAGCTCTTGATATGTAGGATCCTTATTTTCACATAGACATTCATCCATCCACAGACAGTTCCTGAGGTTCACTGTTGGCTTGTACCATTTTCTGTACAGGGTCCTTCCATGTGGACTTACCGCTGTTGCCATGGACTTCACCAAGATTTTCTCCATCATGGTAGCCTACGTCAGGCATTATGGGGTCCTCGTATTTCCCTATCTCGGCGATTTCGCTCCTAGGTGGTGCGGTCCAGATACAAAGCTCAACTTTCGAGCTCCATGTTGCTCAGACTCCTTTCCTGCCTTGGAGTCAGCACCAACATTGAAAAATCAGCTTTGGACCCCACACAATCCCTAGATTGTCACAGCATGAGCATACCTACCAAGGAACAGGTTCCAGACTCTGCAAGAACTCATAGCCCCCATAGTCAACAGTCCTTCTGTCATGGCCAGGACTTGCCTATTTCTTCTCGGCTACATGGCCTCCTGCACATATGTTACCACCTTTGCTGCATCTGGATGTCTCCAAAGAGTTTACTCTCCCACATGTCATCCCATGGAACTTATGCTGACAGTCTCCCCGACCCCCAGTACTCTTTTCCCTCCACTGGTGGATGAACCCATGGCAGGTTTGCATAGAGGTTCCCTTTCTTCCCTCCTCCCTGGACAGGACAATCATCACCGACATGTCCCTTGTAGGATGGGACTGCATGTGTGATATCACATGACATAGGGAACATGGATTCCTTGGGAATCTAGAAAAACAACAAGGAGTCCGGTGACACCTTAAAGACTAACAGATTTATTTGGGCATAAGTTTTCATGGGTAAAAAACCTCACTTCTTCAGATGCATGGCCATGCATCTGCATGCACAAAAGCTTATGCCCAAATAAATCTGTTAGTCTTTAAGGTGCCACCAGACTCCTTGTTGATTTTGTGGATACAGACTAACACGGCTACCCCCTGATATTTGATAATCTAGGATACACATCAACATTCTGGAACGCTGGGCATTTCTCCCGTTCATCGTTCCCATCATGTTCTTATATTGAACAGTACCGCCGTTTACTACATCAACAAACAAGGCACAAAGTCGCTACTCTGTGTTATGTGCAGCCTATCTCCTGGGGACTCAGAATGTGATTGCAGACTTGCTCGGCAGATGGTTTGTTTGACCACAAGTGGGAACGACACTACACTATAGTTCCCACTATAGTTCCCACAACATCTTCGACCAGTGGGGCAACTCTGATCAGAGACCTCTTTGCTTTCCCCATTGACGACAAATGGAACACATACTGCTTCGGGGGGATCTTGATCCTGACTCTTGGGACGATGCTCTCGTTCTTCACTGGTCAGCTCAACTACGCCCTCTGTCCTCTTCCACTCCTGCCACAAGTACTCCACAAGATCGGGCAACAGTCAGCCTAATCAACCCTGCTGGCCCAGACACTTATGGTTTCCCACCCTCCTCCATATGTCCTTCCATCGCTTAATTCCCATCCCCTCTTTCCCTGATCTACTGATGCAGCACAATGGCAGGATCAGACATCCCAGTCTACAAACACCTCACCTCAAAGCATAGGCATCATTTTTTATGGGCATAATTTCTAAAATGGGAGTGTTCATCAGAGGTGCAAAACATCCTCTCCAGCAGCAGGAAAGAATCCACTAGGCATTCCTACCAGGCCAAGTGGAAATGCTTCAACTCCTGGGCCCAATGGAAGGGGCTTTCCCCAGAAAAGGTGAGGATTCCTCTCCTTCTGGACTTCCTCCTGTCATTGAAGGCATCAGGTCTTGCCGTCAACTCTCTCAATGTTCACTTAGCAGCAATTGACTCCTTCCACTCCTTCCCTCCCCCCGGTGGAAGGGCACTCTTTACACACCCTGTAGAACCTTCCCGCCTGTTCAACCCATCACTCGCCAGTGGGACCTCAACCTAGTTCTGTCCACATTAATGAAACTGCCTTTCAAAATGCTGGCAGCGAGCTCTATGTCCCTCCTTTCTATGAGAGTCCCCTTGTTGCTATCATTTCGGTGAGAAGGGTTGGTGAACTTGGGGCCTTGATGACGGCTCCTCCTTTTACCACTTTCCATAAAGATAAAATCTCCCTGTGCTTGCATCTTACATTTCTTCCAAAGGTCGTCTCTCAATTTCATCGTAATCAACCCATTCACTTTCACTTTCTTACCAGCTTTCTTTCTGAACCCTCACACTTCAGTAGAGGAACTACATCTCTACTCCTTCTGTCTGAGCCTTGGCCTTCTTCCTGCAGAGGACAAGACCGATCAGGAAATCTCCTAGACTGTTTGCCTGACCTGTAGCTCTTTCAGCTATTGTGACAGTCTCCATACACAGGATCTCCAAGTGGATTTCAGGGTGCAGTATGCTCTGCTATCAGTTATCAGGACTTACTCCACACTCTTGGGTGTGGGTCAATTCCATGAGAGCCTAGGTTTCAACCATGGCCTCCCTCAATGGCATGCCTCTTGGGGACATATGTAGAGCAGCCTTGTGGAGCTCAGTACACAACTTTGCTACGCATTACACCTTGGTGCAGGATGCAGTGGCAGATTCTTCCTTCAGCACACCTGTCTTTCACTTAACCATTCCATCTTCATCCTTGCACCCTCTTCCGACTGAGGTACTGCTTGTTAATCACCCTCAGTGGTATACAATGGGGACCATCACTCGAAAAAGAAGAGGAAGTTACTTGGCTGTAACTGGAGGCTCTTTGAGATGTATAGCGCCTATTTGTATTCCACTTCCCACTCTCCTTCCCGTTTGCTTTGGATCTGTTGGATTTGTGGTAGAGAAGGAACTGGAGAGGCAGTTGGTCCGCCCATCTCTTTATCACCTCAGAAAACCATGAGGTGAACCAAGGGTGCGTGTGCAGACCAACGGACATTACTACACCGCTACCTCGATATAACACCACTCGATATAACACAAATTTGGATATAATGCGGTAAGGCAGTGCTCCGGAGGGCGGGGCTGCACACTCGGTGGATCAAAGCGAGTTCAATATAACACAGTTTCACCTATAACGCGGTAAGATTTTTTGGCTCCCAAGGACAGCGTTATATCGAGGTAAAGGTGTACTTTCAAATTCTCTGGCTATGGATACATAGTGTGCATGTCTGAAAACTAAATCCATATTACTGTACTTCAGTTACCACAGCCTGTTTCCTTAGTTAAATCACTTTTGTAATGCTGGAAAGATGTTCTTTCATATTTAACATTTGTAGAACATTGGTAGAGCCAGATGAAGGACAAGGAAAAAACTGAATTTCCCAAGGAGTCCCCCTGTCATTTGTACAAATAAGAAAGTTCTTTTGTATAGCTGTATTGTGAAAGCACGTAAAGTAGCAAACTTACAATTTTTAAAAGGTATTCACTTTTTATTTTTAGTGCTTTGCTCCCAGTCTTGCATCACAAAGCTAAAAAAGGCCCCCCTCGTCAGGCCAAGTATGCCATTCACTGCATCCATGCAATATTTTCCAGCAAAGAAACACAGTTTGCACAGATATTTGAGGTAAGAAGAAAAGGTTTTAATTATTTTTCTTTTAATATTCATATTGCGTATTCATATTTATGCCTCTGTATTTTTATTATTTTGTTAAAATAAGGAGTGTTAGAATAACTTGTGTTTCAAGATTAGTTACCACTATCAGTCCTTCCCCAGTACCCAAGACATAGAACTAGGAAATGAACTTTTTTCCTTTCTTCCTTCAATCTCAAATCAATAGTTCTTGTTGGTGCAGTGGAGGTCGTATCAAAGGGTTCCAATCTTGCTGGTTGAATAGATTCTGGTAGAGGATCTATGCTTACCTTGTAAAGATTACTGGCTCGAGCAAGCAGTCCTTGATGGTTCAGTTTGTATTTGGAAAGGGAACAGTGTATATCATTCGCTTTCATTGGAAGCTCAGGGTAAATGGGATTAAATGGGGCTGATGGAAGTTTGTGTTCAGCATCCTTAATAATTAACATTTATAGTACCTTTCATCTCGAAGGATCTTAAATCACGTTTCAAAGAAGAATCACTTAGTCCACTACTGAAAAATAATTTTGAGGGCTGGAATATGACACCAATTTAACACACAAAAATATATCTAATGAATTCATAATTCCTGTAAGGCTTGGGGTTGTGGGGGGAGTTGTGTGTGAATGAGGGAGGGGGAGAGAGAGAGAGAACACATTGTTGAAGTAGCAGCTGAAACTTTTCATTGAATGGAATTTAGTGTTCAATAATAAGTACTATTCTAGTATAGCTAAACTGATTAGATTAGTATGATCTGAATTTGTTGCCTATATTTATCTTTTAGCCACTGCATAAGAGCCTTGATCCAAGCAACCTTGAACATCTCATTACACCATTGGTTTCTATTGGTCATATAGCCATGCTGGCCCCAGACCAATTTGCTGCCCCTTTGAAATCCTTGGTAGCCACCTTTATTGTTAAAGATTTGCTAATGAATGACAGGGTAAGTACTCTTTTTTTTTTAACTACTTGTGTCTTTTTTGAGAAATTGACTTTTTTCCTTTGGTAAGATATTCAGGAAATAGAAAATTAGTTATAAAAATTAGTGAGATATTTTGGTGTTTTGGCATGTATTTTTTTAACTTGACTGGAAATGTATGCAGTAATGAGGGCTAAGAGGGCTTTCTTCTACCTCTTCCCCCCCTCCCCCGCCCCAATATACTGTAGAATCATTTTTCCTTTCATGGCTCACAGCAAGTGACTGTCTAATTCTTAAAAATATTAAACCCGCTTGGTGAAATCCTAGCTCCATTTTAGTCAATGGGATTTTTGTGGTTGATTTCAAGCTGGGTCAGGATTTCCTCCATTGTACTTGGGCCAACAACTTGACATTTTAAGAAGGTTTTTTTCCAATTTTGAAATAATTAGCAGATCTGTAAACACAAGAATTTAACCTTCAGTTTGGCTTATACTTTAAAGCAATTGCTTTCTCTTAGGAAATAGAAAAATGAAATAAGTTTAAAAAAACAACAACACTTTTTCAGTATGTTTAAACTGGCTGTTTCAATAGTGAATACATGTACTAGTGTTCCAAAATAGTTAACCAATGAATGCTGCTGTTTGTCTTTAAAAGCAAGCAGAAGCAAATATTATAGTAGGCTTTACTAATAGTATAGTATCCTATTAATAATAGAATAATAAACTAAACGTAACAAGATGTAAAATTTGATTTAGCTTCCTGGGAAAAAGACAACTAAACTTTGGGTTCCAGATGAGGAAGTTTCTCCTGAAACGCTTGTCAAAGTAAGTAGCTCTTAAAACTCTTTCTTGGTGTATATTTACTGTCATAATAATTGTGAATTAATGTCTGTATACCTAAAGCTACCATTAATAATTGTCATTCTTTTCTGTATGTTTCCTTCACATCTATCCGCCCCGTGATCTTTCTAAAACTAAAAATGTCTGGTTTAAATAAAAAATGGATTTTGTCAGAATAGGCTTGGACTCGCAACTCTTTCCTCTTGGGATTCCACAGGTCTCGTTTATGGGGCTCTGCCATGATCCATCCAGGCGGGCTTTCCCAGCCCACCAGTATCCAGGTTCCAGTCTTGCTCCATGAAACATCTCTTGGTGTTTCACACTTTTTACCTTGGTTCAGGGGCCCCACATGCATCCTTCTTGAGGCAGGCCTGTGATTCAGACTGGCTTCCCTAGCTCACCTGTCTCCCTTCTGATTCTTGTTCCCATCCCATCCTATTCTCCTGACTTGATACTTCTCTGGAGTTCTGCTCTCCTGGCTGTCTGCCCTATCTCCTGTACTGGGAGTCACTTAGCAGCTGGGGTTTATCATGTTAAGGAGGTAGCTACTTCATTAACACCCTGGCTCTTATTCCTCAACTAGTCTGCTATTGTCTTGAATACCTGTTTCCCTAAATGGGTCATGTCATAGAATAAAAGTTGACTAGCCACAGGCCCCACTGCCCCTTAAAGGGGACAGACTACTCTGTTACAGAATACCATCCCACCGAGCTCATGTACCCCAGTGGTATACGTACTGCAATTTGGGAACCCTTGAGCTAAACAATATTAATGCAACCACCAAATTGTAAGCATTTTTACACAACTCTGTAGTGCAGTACTAACTATGAGGTGGAATCATTTTATTAAGCTGGACATACATTTTTATAATGGTATTTTAATATCTTCAGTAGTATTTGCTTTGCCATTCCTTATGTATCCTAACATTTTTGTTTGCTTTTTAGTGCCATTTCACTCCTGTGGCTTGTGTTCCTGGTTCCCTGCTTGATGATGTCGGCTCACCTAAAACCTTTAACATTTTAAGACATTTCATTTTTCACATCTTTTATTATTAAGCAATGCCTCGTTGCGACAGTTTACATATTCTGGGAATAGAACCTAGTTCTCTACTATGGCAGGTTAAAATCCCATCTACTTAGCCACACTGCCTCTCAGAAATAACCTGCTATATCTTTTGTCCTTTCTATGCTTATTTGTGAAATATACGTGCATATGTAACCCACTGTTTCAGTGTATTGTGCTGTATCCTCTACACTAGAGGTGTCAAACATGTCTCACAGGATATATCTGGCCTGCATGATATATTTCTATGGCTCTTCTGACTAATTGAAATGTGTGCAGAATGTAAGCTTTCATTTTTTAAAAATTAGATTTGTAGGCCCCATAACTACAGATAGAACCTTTCAAACATGAACTGAGTGTAAACCAATGTCAGGTTTGTCAGGCAAACTGAAGCAATGACTGGGAGAGGTGAACTCCCCTGTTCCCTTTTAATCTCATTGGAGTGTGATCTCTCCAAGGGACAGTGATGACACTACTATGCCAACATTAACTATTCCATTGCTGATTGTCATCCCATCCCCTAAAATAAAGGAGATAGAAGTGAAGGGCTTGAGGACTGATGAATTGCTTCATTCCCTCAAGAATTCTTGTGACACCTTCTGCTCCTTGGACTTGTTCTCCCCAGCATCTTGGAGAAAATTTTCTAAGCCACTGCCTCATAGATGCTGACTGACCCCTTAGCCTTTCTGTGAGCCTCCGAGGAGATGCCAGAGGATACAGGACGACAGACACACTGCAACACCACCATGGGAGAGGGATAGCTCAGTGGTTTGAGCATTGGCCTGCTAAACCCAGGGTTGTGAGTTTAGCCCTTGAGGGGGCCACTTAGGGATCTGGGGCAAAATCAGTACTCGGTCCTGCTAGTGAAGGCAGGGGGCTGGACTCGACGACCTTTCGGGGTCCCTTCCAGTTCTATGAGATAGGTATATCTTCATATATATATAATGTCTTCATCAGACCCAGTCATCTACCAAGTAGATGTTTTAATGGGTCAGTCGAGCTGTCAACCAGTCCATCCAGAATCAGTTTTCCCCACCCCATTCATTGGCCACCTTGCTCATTTCATCCCAATGTGGCAGCACGTCATATCGGACAAATGGGTCCTAGACATCATCTCAAGTGGCTACACAGAGTACTTTCTGCCCCTTCTCCAAATCACCCTTTTTCTCTCCCTGTTCAGGGACCCCTCTCAGAAGAGAATTCTCAGACAAGAACTGGATTCCCTGGTCCAGCTAGAGACAATAGAAGCCCATACCTCTCCAACAGAGGGAGAAGGGTCTTTACTCCAAATACTTTCTAATCCCCCAAAAGAAAGGACCTGGAGACCCATCCTGGACCTCAGACAGATGAATGTCTTCATCCGCCATTGAAGATTCAGGATGATTACCCTGGCTGCAGTAATCCCCTCCCTCAGTGAAAGTGTGGCTTGTAGTTCTTGATATGATTCACGTATTTTCACACAGCATTTCCTTTATGGTGGGCCGCACACTATAGAGAGTGCTTTTCTTCGGTTTCTTGACACCCCAGAGGGCCTTTACAAAAGTGATGGCTGTGGTAAGCAGTCTACTTGCACTTACAGGGCAGCCTAATATTGCCCTACTATGGGTATGGCTACACTTATGGTTTGCAGCGCTGGTAGTTTGCAGCGCTGGTCATCCAGCTGTGCAGGGCCAGCGCTGGTGTGTGGCCACACTCACAGCTACCAGCGCTGGTGTGTGGCCGTATTTGCAGCGCTGTTGGGAGTGATGCATTATGGGCAGCTATCCCAGCATTCAAGTGGCTGCAACGTGCTTTTCAAAAGAGGGGGGTGGAGTGGGGTCTAGTGTGACAGGGAGCGGGGGGAAAGAGAGAGGGGATTTTTGGAGCCAACACTGTGTGTTTAGCTTCCTGCATTGAAAAATCAGAACATGTTTCCGACCCCTTAGTCTTAACTCTTAATTGCAAACAGCCTGCAGCCAACACGACTCCCCGCTGTTTCATTCGCTCCCTGCCTGCCTCTCATTTGATTGTTTACAGCCAGGTACAGATGATCACAGCAAACAGGAGCTCTGTTTGTTTTTTAGATAAGCAACGGAGCTCCGATTGGAGCTCGTTCATAACAAAACAAAGAGAGGCTGCATAACAAAACAAAGAGAGTAATTTATAAAAGCATTCTGGGATACATCCTTATACCCTGGAGGCCAATCACAGCGCTGATGTGTGGCCACACTTGATGACCAGAACTGCAGCACCAGCGCTGGAATCCTTATTCCCCATGCTGAGTGAGGTGTACGGCCAGCGCTGCAGCCAGGGAGTTGCAGCGCTGGAAGTGCCCTGCAGGTGTGGCCACTTACTAATTGCAGCGCTGGTGGAGGCTTTCCAGCGCTGCAACTTGCCAGTGTAGCCATACCCTTAGACTGGCTGCTCTTGGGACAGTCGTATCAGAAGGTACAGGCAGCCATCACCTCCTTACTTGACCTGCGTCACTCCTTGGGACTTCATGTAAATCAAGAATAGTCCACTTTAACCCTCACAAGAGTGATATAATTTATTGGAATGAATCTGGACTCGATTGCAGACAGGGCATAGTTATCTCAGGACAGATTCCTCATGATGAGTCTTAATTTCTCAGCTTAGACATAGCCCCAATGACAGTCTGGTCATGCTAGCCCCCCCTGGCCTCTTGCACCTATGTGACCCCCTTCACAAGGTTTCACCTGTCGGTGCCTCCAGGCATGACTGAGGAATGTGTAGCTCTGAGCACAGACTCCCTGGACAAATGGTTCTCACTTCCTCACGGTGTTCTGACAAAACTCACCTGCTGGGAGACAAATGCCAATGTCTGCGTAGACATTTCCTTTGTTCCAGCCCCACCTAGGAAGACACTTATGATAGATACCCCATCTGGGATAGGGAATGTACCTGGATGACCATTCAGCTCAGGGTTCAAGGGATCAAAATCTGGAACCGGTGCATCCAGTATCTGATCGCCCTCTCCGATGTGCACTTACTGGGAGAAATGAACTCCCTAGCAGACAGCCTTAGCAGGCATTTTCACAAGGATCACAAGTGAGAGCTCCACATTTCAGTGATCCAGCACATATTTTGGCAATGCAGATTTCCATATTGGGATCTCTCTCTGAAAGCCAGAAAAACAGGAAATACCTGGACTACTGCACTTGGGATGCCCAGGACGTAATTCCAGAGGGGATGTTTTCATAGTGTAGTGGTCAGAGCCACTGTTGTATGCCTTCCCTCCTATCCCCCTTGCTCCTTTGCATCCTCCAGAAGATCAAGAAGGACAAGGCAGCAGTAATTCTAATAGCACTATGGGAGCTGAGGCAGTTCTGGTTCATGATGATCCTGCGGATGGCCTCTCACCCTTGCATTTACCTACAGCCATTTCTGGGTTTAGTGTTGCAAAACAGAGGCAGCACCAGCCACCCCAACCCTGTATCCATCCATCTGGTGGCCTGCTTTTTGGATGGGCAACAGACCTAGAGGAGTCTTGGTCAGAGGAGGGCCAGTCTTTCTCTATAGCAGGAAATCATCTACATGAAGATACTATACTGCCAAGTGGAAGGGATTTTCTTTGTGGTGTCAGCAGGATTTTGGAGGAATCCAGGATTCCTCTTATCCTGGAGTATCTACTCTCCTTGAACTCATCAGATCTGTCTGTCAGTTCACTACAGATATATTTAACAGCTATAAATATTTTTTATCTTCCAATGGAGAACTGCTCAGTTTTCAGCCACCCCACAACAGTAAAGTTTCTAAAAGGCATTATCAGAACATTCCTGCTGGTATTAAAACCTGTGCCTGCGTGGGACCTGAACTCTGTGCTATTGGCACTTATAAACCTGCCATTCAAGTCCTTGGCTTCCTGCTACCTCTTACACTTAACAGTGAAGGTAGCTTTCCTAACTCTTAGTACATTGGCCAGGAGAGTGGGTGAGCTTGGGGACCTCATAGTTCCCCCACCTTATATGATCTCTCACAGAGACAGTTTACCTGAGATTACATCCCAGGCTTCTTCCCAAGGTTCTTTCCAATTTCACTTGAACCAAACAGCCCACCTATCTGTATTTTACCCAAAACTTCACAATAGTAGTGAGGATGAGAGACTCCACTCCGTTTATTTAAATTTATTTCAGAGAGAGATATCTGTTGGTGTAGCCCAGGGGTTCTCAAAGGTGAGGTTGTTACATGGGGGGTCATGAGCTATTAGTTTCCACCTCAAACCCTGCTTTGCATCCAGCATTTATAATGGTGTTAAATATATAAAAACATTTTTTTTATTTATATGGGGGGGGTCGCACTCAGAGGCTTGCTGTGTGAAAGGGGTCACCAGTACAAAAGTTTGAGAACCACTAGTGTAGCCCCTTAGGAAGCATGTAAGAGAGCTGCAGGAGGAGGTGTCTCATCTGCAAACGTATCAGGAGCATAAGGACTTCATTGACAGGATCCACGTGGAGACATCAAAGATGGAATATGCTAGCGAGCTACAGGTGACTACAGGAGCACAGGAGGAAGGAGGAGAACTGGCTGCTCTATGGGGAGGAGGCTGTCTGCTTGCCATCTCAGACAGTAGCATGATATCCCGGGAGGTGTACTGTCTGCCTAGAGCCCTAATTGAAGATGTTACAGAAAGGATGCTGAGGTTCATCTGTCCCTCTGATCACTACTCCGTGCTGTTCACCCACATGAGTGCTGATTATACTGCTGTGTCTGACCCTGAGCAGATCAGCAGTGACTACAGGGTTCTGGGAGTGAGGGTGAAGGAGTTTGGAGCAAAGGTGGCAGTCCAGTCCATCCTCCCAGTTGAGGGTAAGGGCCAAGGCAGGGACACGTGCATCCTGCAGATAAATGCATGGCTGCACAGATCTTGTCTACAGAAGGGCTTTGGCTTCCTTAACCATGGGATGCTGTTCTGAACAGGACGACTGCTGGGAAGAGATGGGGTCCATCTGACCAAGAAGGGGAAGAATATCTTCACACACTGACTCACCAACCTAGAGATGAGGGCTTTAAACTAGATTAAAAGAAAATTTAGAAACTCTGCATGTTGCAATGATGATGAATGCATGTTTCACATGCTTGTGAGGAATATGTTCTCTACCTAATTAAAGCGTTTGAGAAGATTATATTGCTAAGTGATTAGGCTACTATAGAGATTATTTTAAAAATTTGTTTGCAGAGCATAATTAACATACTACTTGTGAACATTTCTTTCAGATCCAGGCCATTAAGATGATGGTTCGATGGTTGCTAGGAATGAAGAATAACCACAGTAAATCAGGAACCTCTACTCTGAGATTGCTAACAACAATATTGCACAGTGATGGAGACTTGACAGAACAGGGAAAAATTAGGTATACCATCGGCAATTAAGTGAAACCATCTATTCGGACAATATAATTCCTCAACAGTTTCAGTAACTTAATTTTTTTTTTTTTTTTAAATAATGGAGATATACCTATCTCCTAGAACTGGAAGGGACCCTGAAGGGTCATCAAGTCCAGCCCCCTGCCTTCACTAGCAGGACCAAGTACTTAGAAGGGGCAATGCACACTGTATGGAGTAGAAGAATTTAAAGGCACTTGGGATGTATGGATACATGTTATACACCTCTACCCTGATAAAACGCGGTCCTCGGGAGCCAAAAAATCTTACTGCTTTATAGGTGAAACCGTGTTGTATTGGGTAGGGAAGGCTGTGCCTCCCCAAACAGCCTGGCCCCGCCCCCTATCCAACCCCACCTGCTTCCCTCCCCCTGACTGACCCCTCATAACCCCGGACCCATCCAGCCCCCTGCTCCTTGTCCCCTGACTGCCCCCCTGAGACCCTCTGCCCCTTATCCAACCCCTCAGCCCCAGCCTGGCACCCTTAACATGCCGCTTAGAGCAGCATGTCGGAACTGTCCCTAGAGGGGCGTGGGGCCCGGGACAAATCAGCCTCCCCGCTAGTCTCCTCACCGTCCGCCCAGCGCTCCCAGCTGCCGCTCGCCTCCCTGCTAGTCTCCTCACCGTCCGTCTGGCGCACCTCCCCGCGTCCGCCTGACCGCCACTCTCCTGCTTGCCGTTTTCCCGCCTGCCTGCCTCTTCATTCCCCTCCTGCCTGCTGCTCACCTCCTCATTTGCCTCCTCACCCCGTTTGCCCACCTGCCTCCCATCCTTAACACGCCACTCAGAGCGGTGTGCTCTGAGCAGCAAGCCCCCACGCCCACCCCTCAGAGCTGTGCTTTACCGTGTTATATCGTGTCACATTATATTGGGGTAGAGGTGTGTAATTTATTTATAAAATTTACCTTTTTATGAGATAATGGTACTGTAGGCTGAATTCCCAGATAAAAAGTCCAGTCAACTTCAAATTTATTTTGTTACTATAAATATAATCCAAAATCATAGTAAAGAGTTGTGCTTTTTTCCTCTACTTTTTCTCTCATCCTTCTACTCTGAACTACTTTTCATACTGGAAGGAAAAATTGCACAATTTCTCCTTTTTCTCCTTCTAAACTGACTTTAAACAAAATTAAAAAAATCTTACCTTGTGGTGCACTTTATGCGTAGTTGAAGGCACTCTGCTTTTAGGAAGGGAGATAAGGATGAAGAGGAGGAGGGACATAAGTAAAGAAGATTAGCTTTTTAACAATTTGTTTCATCTGGTTGTTAGCCCATTTGCTTTGACTGCTAATGTTTATTTTTGTGTAAACTTTTTAATCTTTCTTCAAGCACAAGTGAGGAGCCGAGTTCACCATCATTGTTCTTGGCAAACATTGGTTTCTGTAAACAGAATTTTCAATGGAGAGCAGAGAGGGATTACAGTAGTCAAAATAAAGAGATTTGCATGTTTGGTATATAGTTAAATGACTGTACAATGATTATGCAAATCAAACACCAGACCAGTCCAGAGGGGAGAGAATTGCAAAATAGAGCATTTTGTAGTTGTACATTAACTTTAGTCACTGCACTCAAGCTGAGAATTCCATTTCAGTATAACTTGTAAATAATCATAACACTCTTAAATTTAAAATACCATCATATGACCCATATATAGAAGTCTGCGAAGGAATTTAGTAATAATTCTTCTTCAAGTAGTATCCCTATGGGAGTTCCACTTTAGGCGTATGTGCGTTCTTGCGCTTCTGATCGGAAATCTTTGTAGCAGTGTCCATTCGGCCCGCACATGCATGCTCATGTCCTCGTGCTCTGCCTTGAGGGGAGACTCGCGCTCAGTTCCTTTTCATCCGCCCCTGGCTAAAGATGGAGTGATTAGCGGTCCATTTACAGATACTTTATTTATTTAGAAATGTGGTGTTAGCTGATTTGTAGTGCTTTTATTCTTAGGGCACGTCTACACTACAAATTTAAGTAGACTTAAGTCGACAAACAGCCACTGCAGTAATTACTGTGGTTTTCCATGTCCCCACTACCCTCCTTCTGTCTGTGTCTTCACTAGGAGTGCTTGCATCGACTTAACGCGGCAGTGTGGGGGGCTGATAGCCCGGGCTCTCGCTCAGCACTGAGCTCCCTGTTGGGAGCCAGGCTGCAACCTGGGCTCTCAGCTCCCCATCCAACACATTCAGTCTCCTTGGTATCAAAGGCGTGTAAACACAGTACTCACAGATTGGGTGACATAGGGTGCAATAGACACCCTTGGTAAGCCTGAGGACCCTGTGGGCACAGGCATCAAAGCAGCGGTACTGTCGGTCAGGGACAGGGGCGTAGACTGTACCACCTCTGGGCAGATGGCTCCGGTACAGAAGCCCCCAGCACAGGCAACTGTGAGACAGCCATCATCAGACTGTTTGCTGCGGCCAAGGTCTCCAATCCATTCGGCACCATCAACTCAACACCAGCAACCACTGACGGTAGATTTTACTGCGGCACCACAGGAGTTTAGATTTTCTAAGGACCTTATGGTACCTGAGTCTCCTCTACTTGGTACCAGGGCCCTGGTACTGAGCAAATCTCAGGCCTAGGGCTCACCACTGGCACCGAGGTGTGCACCTCCAGTTTCCATGTCAGCTCCACCACTTTTCAGTGGAGATTTGGACAGTGACCAGGAGGAGGTTCTCTTTCATCACTCCTACTGTGCTCCTTCTTCCTACCATGACCAGCTCAGCCTCCCTTGCCTTTCCCATTGCCCCAGTGGCCCTACTGGGATCCAGGGGTGACCAAATGGGATCCATGGTTGGCCTATAGGCATCATGCCTTGTTGGATGTCTGGTGTCACATGCTGAAAGACTCTGAGGCATTCTCCCACAACCACTGCATCTAGAGCCTCGGAACCTCCTGAGGAGATCCTGGAGGAGCAGGAAGTGGGACTAGAGGAGGATGTTATACCACATTCTTGCATCTCTTCCTCCCCTCCAGAAGAGATGATTATGCCCCCTTCATCGTCTATGACAGACAATTTTAAGCTCTTCCAAGATCTTATGAAGAGGGTGGCAAATACCATACAAATACCTCTAGAGGAAGTAACACGCTCACCATAAGCTGCAAGGTATTTTACATACATCCTCCTCCTGGAGGCTAGCCCTCCCTATCAACAAGGCCCTTTTGGATCCAGCTAAGCTCATATGGCAAATGTCATCATCGGCCACACTGCCTGACTGATAAAAAGTACTATGTTCCCCTCCCCCGGGATACGGAATTTATTTTCTCCCACCCTCTGCCTAATTCCATTGTGATTGATGCAGTGAATTTCTGTGGTTGCTAACATCATTCCAAATCCACTCCCTATGATTGGGATTGAAGGCGCCTTGATTTATTTGGGAGGAAGGCCTACTCTTCTGCTACTTTGCAATTCAGAATTGCAAACTACCAAGCCCTAATAGCAAAATACAACAACATGAACTATGCTAAATTCAGTGCCTTTATTGATCATCTAGTGGAATCACAGTGGGAACAATTCTGGGCCATTATCAACGAGGGATAGTTAGTGGCCAAAACAGTGCTCCAGACAGCACTTAAGATGGAACGGACTGCTGTATCAGTCCCTTTTGGCCTCTCATTGGCTCCCAGAGTATTCTCCAAGGTCCTCTGTGTAATGCTGTCCCACCTACATACTTGGGATCATCATTTACCAATACTTAGACAACTGTCTCCTCAGGGCCCATTCCTTCGAAGCTCTACAGGCCACCCATGGAACGATGGACATATTTATGAAACTGGGTCTACAAATCAGTGTCCAAAAATCGACCCTAACTTAAATACAATGCTTGGAATTTGTAGCAGCCGATCTCTACTCACTGCAAGCAAAGGCGCTCCTTCCACAGCACAGATTTCACAGCCTGTCCTTGCTTTTAAAGACAGTGCAAACCAGCTCTCAAACATGGACCAGACATTACCTCCAGCTTCTGGGGCACATGGTGGCTGATGTGTTCGTAATATCTCGTGCCAGACTTCACATGAGGTGCCTGTAGACGTGGTGCTCGTCTTTCAAGCCAAACAAAGACAGTTTACACACACCTCACTCGATGCCTTCTAGGGTCAAACACTCCCTGGATTGGTGGAAAGACCCAGCAGACATTTGCACAGGGCTCCCGTTCACACAGTTCTCCCTCCCTCCCCCGCCCCGGACACTTCTCACTATGGACATGTCCCTCAGAGGCTGCCCATCTCAACAACCTCATGACTCACAGCAAATGGTCACTTGCAGAGGCGACTCTCCACATCAACCTCCTTGAACTCAGAGCAAGTGCTTACTTTCTTCCACCGGTCAAAGGTACACATATGAAAGTCATGACAGACAACGTTGCGTACATGTACTGCATAAATCTTCCAGTGGGATGCCAGATCATCTGCCCTCTGCGCAGAAGCACTAAAGCTGTGGAATTGGTGCATTTCCCACAATTTTGTAATATCAGCGGCCTGTCTACCGGGAGCACAGAACACAACAGCAGGCTGTCTCAGGTGCAAGTTTTCATATGACCACGAGCGGGAAATGAGCCCAGCAGTATTTCACAGCATATTCTGTTAGTGAGGGACACTGATGATAGACTTCTTTGACACTTACCTGAACAAGAAATGCCCATGCTACTGCTCCAGGACAGGCCTTGGCCAGCACTCGTTACGGGATGCTCTCCTTCTTCCACGGGATGAGGGTTTTCTATACGGCTTCGACCGTTCCCTCTGCTGTTGAAGGTCCTGTTAAAAATAAAAAGAGAAAAAGCAAACGACATACTGATTGCTCCCACCTGGTCAAAACAGATGTGGTATCCGTACCTGTCACAGCTGGTGGCTTGTCCACCGATCCCTCTTGAACTCAGTCCTTACCTTCTGTTGTAGAACAAAGGACGCACTCTCCATCTGAACCTGTGGATACTCTGGCTCAAAGCCTGGCTCCTTCATGGTTCCAACCCATAGAGAACTCCTGTTCTGGAGGTACAGGAAGTGTTAATAAACAGTAGGAAATCGGCTACCCTGTCGTAATTACCTAGAAAAGTGGACCAAGTTTCAAGTTTGGTGCAATTCCAGGCAAATTACCCTGGCATCTGCTACTTTCCTTGCAGTGTTAGACTACATACAGACTCTCAATAAGTCAGGGCTCTCTCTCAGTTCACTCAAAGTAAACCTGGCGGCCCTAGTGACTTTCCATCAACAAACAGATTGATACTCAGTTTTCTCACACTTCAAACAATGAGGTTCCTGAAGGGCATAGTGAACCTCTTTCCCCAATCCATACATCCCATCTCAACATGGGACCTGAACTCAGTTAAAGAGCCTGGACTGCCCTTTGAACCTATGGCCACAAACCTATCAGTGAAGACTGCATTTCTAGTTGCCCTCACCTCGGCAAGGAGAATAGGGGAGATAACCCAGCTTATGGATGCACCACCCTTTTACAGTCTTCTTTCACAACAAGGTTACTCTGAGGCCACACCCAAAGGTCATGTCCAAGGTGACCTCATCTTTTCTCACAAACCAACCAGTTCACCTCCCAACATTTTATGTTAAGCCTCACCTCAATAACAGAAAGGCCATACTTCACATGCTAGATGTTAAGAGAGCTCTGGCCTTCTACCTGGACAGGATAAAGGCTTTTAGGAAATCTCCTAAGTTTGTTCTTTCCATTGCAAATAGGTCTAAAGGCTCTCTAGATGGGTCTTGAACTGTATCAAACACTGCTATCACAGTATCCATCCAGGATATGAACACACTCTGTGACTAAGGTAGGTTTCTTCCTCAGTCACCTCCTCAAGAATGTCCCTATCTTGGCAAGAGAATCTCCCATCCCCCATAAATAAGATTCTAACCTCTCTCTTCTCACTTACACACTTATACAGCCCCACTTCTTTACGGACAGTATAGGGAAATGGGCCTTGCAGCATGCTCTGAAAGTCGCCAAGTCCAGACTTTGTCATATGTAGGTAGGAACTTGGTTCCAGTCTGAGCACCACATGGAAAACACTTTGACACTAGCCACTTCCCATTTAAACCATGGGGCAGATGGCTGAAGAAACTTGGTAGACTGCAACTGGTAAGATATTTCTCAGAGATACAGTTTCTTTGGATAGTTGGCTTCAATGCTTTATTTTTTATCTTCCAGGTAAATCTTCTACATAGCAACTATACTCCTTTATGCATACAATGTTAGCACGTGTACAGATGAAATATTTTTGGCTTATTCACCTTGATAATAATACCCTTTAAATTTAAATACTACTTTAGAAAAGCTTGAGACTTAATTGAAATAGGCTAAACTAAAACAATTTAAGTTAAAGCTGCCACACCATGCTGTTTTAATATTGTTTTTTATTTGACCTAAATAAAGCATTAAATGTAAAAATACAGTATTGCTTAAGTATTTGTGAAAAGAGCACTAGGATACTGCAATATCACAGGACACTAGCTGCTGCAAATAGCTGTTAAAATTCTGATACTAGGGCAAGAACACTGATACTAGGGCAAGAATCTATTTGAAGAGATCTTCAGCCTCACTGAAGTACTGACTGGCAGTAAGTCCCAAAAGTCATCCCTCATAAAACTGCATTTTGGAAATAAGAATATTGAAGGGCCATGCCATCCACATTGATCTAGAATGAAGGCCTACAGAAAAATGAAACTAGCAGGGAAAAACCAGGAGTTGGATGAAAGAAAAATATACCGTTTCAGTGGCTGCCATTGCTTTATAGATTCAGGCATAATGCTGCCTCCAGGCTCCAGCTTGATAACTAAACCTTTGGCAATATTGGGTTTGTTCAGAGGAATCCTTTAGCTCCATGCAACTTGGAAGAAATTTAGAGGGTTAGACAACTTTCATTTACATGCTGTGCATTCAGAAGAGGATTTCTTTCCGACATACCTAAGTATTAGTCTGTGGAGTGAGAGAAAATGTCAGTTCACATTGAAGTTTATAAGCCATTGATTTTTACAAGTGCTTTCAAGACATGTCTTTAGATTATGTACAACAGAACTTCACAAAATTAAGACTGAGTACTCCAGTCCCACAATTTATCTACCCATTTGGTCTCACTTTGCTGCAGTTTCAAATATATGGCTTATATCAGAACCCCTTTCTTAAATCCTCATATTTCTGTTTACAATGCCTTCTGCTATACAATATACCATGTGTGATTGCTGTTAGCCTCATCCCTCTGGCCTTCCCCCCACCACATTCTTAATTCATTTGCTTATTACAATCACTTGTGGCTTGTTTTAATTCAGATTGTAAACGCTTAAGGGCTGGGACTGTCTCTTATGTGTTTGTATAATCTCTAACACAGTTAGGCCCTGATCTTATTCTGGCTTCTGTGCAGTGCTATAATACAAATAATATTTAATATGAATAATTTGAACTTTGTAATAATTTAGCCAGTTTACATGTAAAAATCTGACTTGAATTAATTTTGAAAATAAGATTTTGTGATACTGTCAAATGGTGGAGTAAAATTGAGAGCTTTTAAGCTTATCCTTTCTTTTCACCAACAAATATTTTTCTACCACAAAGAAAAGCACACTTGTCTGGCAAGACTTAATTTATTCTTTATAAACCAGGGGTCGGCAACCTTTCAGCAGCGGTGTGCCGAGTCTTCATTTATTCACTCTAATTTAAGGTTTCGCGTGCCGGTAATACATTTTAACATTTTTAGAAGGTCTCTTTCTATAAGTCTATATTATATAACTAAACTATTGTATGTAAAGTAAACAAGGTTTTCAAAATGTTTAAGAAGTATCGTTTAAAATTAAATTAAAATGCTGATCTTATGCCGCCAGACCGCTCAGCTTGCTGCCAGCCTGGGGTTCTGTTCACCTAGGCTGGCAGCGGGCTGAGCAGGGCCTGCGGCCAGGACCCCAGACCTGGGTGGGGAGGTTTCAGAGGTCAGAGCAGAGGGCTGGGGGAGGGGGTTCAGGGATGAGGGGTGGTGTAGGGCAAAGGGCTGGGTGTGGGGGGGGGTCAAGGGTCAGGGCAGAGGGATGGGGGTGTGGGGGGGTTCAGGGCAGAGGGATGGGGCTATGGGAATGGCAGAAGGCTGGGGGTGTGTTGGGGTGGGGGGATTCAGGGCAGAGGTCTGGAGGGTGGGGGCTGCAGGGCAGAATGCTGAGTGTGTGGGGGGGGATCAGGGCAGAGGGCTGGGGTGCTCGGCTCGTAGGGGTGCTCCCAGCCCCCTGCCCTGAACGGCTCAGGGCAGGGGGCTGGAAGGGATATGCCCTGTTCCACCCCCTTCTCCAAGGCCCCTTCCCTACCTCTCTCTGTCTCCTCTATGGAGCTGCCTGCACACTGCTGCTCTTCCCCCCCTCCCCCTCGCTAGGGCCATCAGCTGATTGGCGCAGGCAAGGAGAGGGGGCGGGGCAGGAAAGCACCATGCTTGGGGAAGAAGCAGGGGAGAGGGAAGCTTGGTTGCCGCAGAACCAAGCTTCTGCTTCCTGACCCTGCAGGGGAGAGCGGTGGGCGGGGGGGCTGAGTGGGGCTGGGGGCCAGGACTGCGGCA
Source organism: Mauremys mutica (assembly GCF_020497125.1). Taxonomy (NCBI): domain Eukaryota; kingdom Metazoa; phylum Chordata; order Testudines; family Geoemydidae; genus Mauremys; species Mauremys mutica. The sequence goes on along the minus strand of NC_059072.1, from coordinate 316,016,168 downwards.
GGCGGCTGCGTGCCACTCAAAATCGGCTTGCGTGCCGTGTTTTGGCACGCATGCCACAGGTTGCCAACCCCTGTTATAAACCCATACTACTTATTGCATGTGACTCAATTAGCATACTTGTTTTTTTCTTCTAATTTTTTTCCGTTCTATTTTAGTTAGAAGCCACTGTGCACTAGAAAATTCCAGGATCATTCTTCATGCGCTTTTTTTGTTGTAGTAGTAGTCCATTTCTACATGACTAAAAATAAAATTGTTAGCTAACCCCCTTAAAACTTTAAGGTACACGACTAGACAATTTGAGTATGTTTAAAATCTCCAAGTATTCTGTCATGTTCTGTTTATTATTAAGTATAGTTACAATCTTTTCCTTCCTAATCACCCCAACTTTTAAATATATATTTCATGATAAAGATGGATTTAAAATAGTCTGGTAGCTGTTGCTCCATAAATACCTGAGAGAAAGATTAAGGCATTCAATATTTGTCATCTTTTATATATCAGTAATTTTATCCCCTCATAAATTAGATCGGTTTTCTATCACAAGTTGCGAGGGGGAAAAGCTTTGCTTGTTATTGCAGTCAACACTAGAGCCCAGGCCCAAGCCAGAGCCTGTGTGAGACATGAGACTCTTTGAGATCTATTCTTTTTTTGGCAATTAGATGCACAGAAGGCCGAAAGAAATGCTAATTTCCCAAAAATGAGACCGAGTTTTGAAAGTCCCTGAAGGCTAGCAATAAACTGATTAAGTTTATACAGATTGGGTCAATACCAATTTGCAGAAATAAGTTGAGGAAACTATTTTATACTCTTATGATCTCTTTGTCAATGTAGTATTACTCCAATGTACCAAAAATCCAACCATATTTGTAAAATAGCAAATGCCTGATTAGGGGAGCATGTAAACCAATTACTGGTATGCCTAAACCATTGAGAGATAATTGGTTTGACTCACCAGATCCCTTTATCTGGCTTCATAGGAGAGGGAATGCTTTAGCCATTATACTGAGATTTCATAAGCCCTAGTATATACATAAGGACATGATGCATATTGTGCTAGCATTCGCTAATACATAGGCATTATGATAAGGCAAACTGGAACCATTTCCTCGTGAAACTTTTTGAGGAAATCACAAAGGACATTAATTCCCTTGGGGGAAAATGTGCCCAAGTGTATAGGTGTACCCTAAGTAGGTTGTGATTATGCTGTCCTGAATCTGGAAACTAATCCCTTTCATACAGCAAATAACAACAAGGTATAGCAGAGGTACTATGCAAGCCTCTAGATGGGTAGAGATTCTGTGAGAAGTATTAATTTACAAGGTTCTAATTTTACTTTTCAGTTACTTACATAATTGTGTACAGAAAGCAAAGGCCATTCAAATTCCTCACTGTTCCACCTGAGCCATTTTTCAGCATGATGGAGAAAAATTGTTTCAGACTTGAGGAACTTGATTCCATGACTCAGATACTTAAATAATCTTGCACTAATTTAACCCATCTACCTCTGTGCTTGTTTTTCAGTAAACCCGATATGTCTCGTCTGAGGCTGGCTGCAGCTAGTGCTATTGTGAAGCTGGCACAGGAACCTTGTTACCATGAAATCATCACATTAGAACAATACCAGCTGTGTGCATTAGCTGTTAACGTAAGGAAATGGGGTGGAGGGAAGAGAAGAGTGTGTGTGTCTGTGTCTGTCTGTCTGAATCAGCTAATTTGTATGCTAATAATCTATGGCTTCAGATCACTAAGAATATTCATTTGAAGAGTCATTCTCAATATTCAGATTGCAATTCTAACTTGTCCTCAATTTTAAATTTGTGTCATGATCCTGAAAATTCAAGTTTTTTTTATTATGTTGAAATGATGAATACTACTAGGAACTAAAAGCAATAAAGGAGTGTAGTCTAATAGTAAGAGCAGTGGACCGAGCATTAGAAAATTGGTATTCATTGCAACTATAAAAGATTCTTCTAGAATCTATTTGCCATACTTCAGCTAGATAACAAATTTATTTTAATGCTGAAGTAGTAACGTAAGAAAGATACACTGGGGTATGATGATTATTAGAGAGATCTTTGGTTCTTACAAGCCATACAAAGTTCACTTTGTGATATTGACTTGTTTTGAGGTCTGCGGAAAAAAGCTCTCACCCTGCAGACCTTAAGGGTATATCTACATTGCAGTTAAACAACTGCTGCTGGCCTCCATCAGCTGACTCGGGCTCATGGGACTCAGGCTACAGGGCTGTTTAATTGTAGTGTAAACGTTCAGTCTCGAGCTAGCGCGTATGATTTCTCAACTCTACCTCCCCTGCTTTTAGTTTTCTAGTACTTATAGCAGGCCTGCACAACTCGTAAAGCGGCGAGGGCCATATTACTCCAAAAAAACCAGCTGAGGGTCAAAACCCCCTGGCCCCGCCGAAACACTCACCCACCCCAAACACAGGGGCTGCAGGGAGCCGGGGGCGGGCAGTGTGATAGGGGCGGGGGAGGGGGAAGGTCCCTGGACCAGGGAAGGGGGCAACAGTTGGGGCAGGGCAGGTGCTCCCCCCCACACACACACACCTCCCTCCCTCCCTCCCTTGCTCCCTCCCTCCTCTGGGGATTTCCTGGCTGCCCACAGACAGTTCAACCCCCCCGCCCCCATCACTACAGAGGCCACCCTGGGACCTACCAGCGCAGTAGCCGCCCTGCCCCCAACCGAAGGGGGGGGTGTCTTGGCCCAGTCCCCTTCCCCCCCCCCCCCCCGAGCTGCGGCTCAAGCCCAGGCCGGGCGCCCCTCCCCTCGCTCAGCACTTACGGCTCTGCCTTGTGCCCAACACTTCCCACCTCGGCGGGCCCCAGAAGTGACACACCTGCCTTAGTCCAGGCGGGGGGAGCGGGAGCCGGAGACGTGTGGATCTGGCCGTTAGGCGGTTGAAGTGTGAAACGCATGGGGCTGTGAGGGGGGCCCCCCCTCCGGGCAGGGGCGAACCCAGCAGCCCCACTTTGCCGCTTGCCCATGGGCCGCACAGTGAGCCCATGTGGGCCGCATGTGGCCCGGGGGCCGCATGTTGTGCAGGCCTGACTTATAGAGTGCTGTATATGTTCATGGCTCTTCACAGTTAAAATGTAGCGCTTTCTGCCTCCGGGAGTTTATAGTCTGAATTGGACATAATATGGCATTCCTAGAGCTGTGTGGAGCAGCATCGGATCCTGCTCCTCAGCTGGAGCTCCGGAGTGGGGCAAGCCCCAGACTCCGCTCCCCAGCGGGAGCTCGGGCTGGATTAAAATGGCTGATGGGCCAGATCCAGCCCGTGGGGCCATAGTTTGCCCACCACGACCTATCAGGAGGTAGGTGGTGAATGATGTAGGATTTTAAAAGCAAGGAAAAGGAGGTATACACAATGAAATGAGTGTCAAACCAACAACCAGGAGTTTTGATAGATTGGGGACAATGAGTATCTAGAAGACTGGAGGAGCTTTAGTCAAGGAGGAAGATGATTAAGGCATGAACAAATACATTTTGGCTACTGGCACTGGAAGGAAGGGGGAAACATGAGAAAAGTCATCCTGGTGCATCAAGTCCAGTATCCTGTTTTCAACACAGTCTTGAGGACTTCAAAATGTGTAGAGGACAAAGTGCTAGGCTTTGGTTACATAACAGACACAGGGAAAAGAGGAGAGAAGAGAGTCAAACACACACCCACACACCCACACAACCCCATGGTCATTAAGTCTGTGTAACAGGGAGGATAGTCAGACCACAGAATGGAGGTAGTGGAGAGAGTCGGGGACCTAATATTATACACTTAGTTTTGGCTATACTGAGCCTGAGAGTGGCAAACCATCCAAGATGAAATATCTATCTATCTGAGAGAGACAGCCATGAGAGGTATGCCATGAGAGGTATGTATGTTTGAGTCCTCAGCGCAAAGTTAATATTTAAAATCTACTAAAGCACTAAAAGGAAAGTAGCAGTGGCACTAATTGGAATGAGAACAAACAAAGAATACACAACTAAGGACCTAACTAAAGTTTAATATTCTAATTTTTAAAAAATAGAACAAAAAACCAAGTTGTATATAAAACAAAAATACATCATGATCTTCATTGCTATAAACCTTGTTCAGGAAGGGGATTTGGGAAGACTTTTTTGGTTAGATATGCAGCGGCATGGCCCCAGTCCATCGCTCCAGCAGGGGAGCAGGGTCAGGGGCCGCTCCCGGAAGCAGCAGCATGGCCCCACTCCTACATGTAGGGGCAGACGGGGCTTTGCTCTGCACGCTGCCCCTGCCCCAAATGCTGCCCCTGCAGCTCCCATTGGCCAGGAACTGCAGCCAATGGGAGCTGCAGGGGCAGTGCCTGCGGACGGGGCAGCGTGCAGAGCTGCCTGGCTGTGGTTCCGCGTAGGAGCCAGAGGGGGGACATGGCCGCCATTTCTGTGAGCCACTTGAGGTAAGTGCTTCCCAGAGCCTGCACCCCGAGCCCCACACCTGCTCACAACGTCCCAACCCCCTGCCCCAGCCCTGATCCTCCTCGATCCTAGCCCGGAGCACCCTCCTGCACTCCAAACCCCTCATTCCCAGCCCCATCCCAGAGCTGCACCCCCAGCTGGAGCTTGCACCCTTTCCCGCACCCCAAGCCCCAGCCCTGATCCCGCTCCCACCCTCCAAACCCTTTGGTCCCAGCCCACAGCACCCTCCTGCACCCCAAACTCCTCATCCCCATCCCCACCCCAGAGCCCACACCCACCCAGAGCCCACTCCTGCACCCTGAATTCCTCATTTCTGGCCCCACCCCAGAGCACACACTTCCAACCAGAGCCCTCACCCTCTCCCACATCGCAACCCCAATTTTGTGAGCATTCGTGACATACCATACAATTTCTATTCCCAGATGTGGCCCTCGGGCCAAAAAGTTTGCCCACCCCTGCGATAGGCCTTCTGCATTCTTTCCTCACCACTTCCATTCTCTCACTTGCTGTCTCCTTTATTTTTCTCACATTCCCACCTCTGTATCATAGAATCATAGACTATCAGGGTTGGAAGGGACCTCAGGAGGCCATCTAGTCCAACACCCAACTAAATAAACTGTGCCTTCTGTGCATGTTCCCCTTTGCATAGAATTGTTCTGCAAACTTGTTAACCAAGTCACATTCCTTGCTTTCAGATCTGTCCTAAAAACTCAATTCTACTTCATTTCCTACAAGATGCGAGTTTAAAAAAGGGGGTGGGATTTAAAAGTTAATGGAACCATCAAAATTCAAAAATGCCTTAGTCAGTAACAACAGTCTTACTTTTGTCACTTTTGGCCCCTCTATCACTTTTCCTCCCCTGCTTTTTTGTCTGTTCATGACCTTCTCATATAGTGTCCTGTAGAGTGTAAACTCTTTCAAGGCAGGACTGTGGCTTTCATTTTTTCCCCTTAGGCATCTAACCTACTTCTGAGGTTTGAAAATAATAAATAAACCCCACACTTTACCTTGTCATTTTCCTCCACCCTTTTTGGCACTTCCTGCTTTCCTTCCCCTCCCACCACATCTAACAGCAATTCTTTTTTTTTGATTGATGGTCCCTATGTGAATTCCGATGTGGGTGCACATGCGTTCCACATGCCAGAAACTGGAAGATTCTTGCTGGTAGTTTGTTGGTTCGTGCCTGCACTACTCATACGCCAAACTGAAAGTAGAAGGGGTGGCCTACACCAACTGCCTCTTCAGTTCCTTTCTACAGCCCATGGTCTGAGGTAGACCCTCTTCAGTATCTGCAGTGTTTGCTAGCTTCTTCTTTGTTGAACTGTAAATATTTCTGAATAGTTTTTTAGATAATTTTTATAGTTAAATAAGCATAGTTTTTAGTAAATAGGGTCTTGGGGTTCTCCCCCGATATGCCCCTGGCCAGGCTCATATGGGATGACTAGTATGTCCAAGATCCCAGGGTTTAAGAACTGCATTTCCTGCCTTCTGGCCTTCGCAGTCAGTGACTCCCATATCAGGTGCCTCAGAGAAGCTCATATCCCCTTGAAGTGCACTATTAGTCAGCCCTTCCCAAGCTGAGCATGTCAAGCCCATGAATATAGGCTTTGGAAATTCTTGATGAACTGTGCTACATGGTTCCAACTCTGGCCTGGCATATGCTCCTGTACATTGGGCAGAAGCACCAAGAAGCACACCTCCAAGCATGGTGATATCAGACTCTGAGGCCAGTGGGAGCAGAGGTAAGAACTTCTCCAAACAATGGTATGAGAGAGAGGAAACACTTTCACAAGAAATGAGAGAAATCCCCCTCCAGGTCCTCCTCCAAGAAGAGGGCCTCTTCTCTGCCATCTTCCATGTTGGATGAGACGACTCATCCTGGTGCAGACATGTCAGGAGTGCACAAAGAACATGGTACAAGTCTCCCAGTTCTGAAGAGCAAGAGCGCCTGAAACTTCACTAACTGCAGGAGCAGGACCATCCTTGGTACCGGTAAGAGAGAAACAGAAGTGGATGCCTCCTACATCAATGGTACCATTACACCATGGTAAGGCAGGCACAAGGCCAATACTGCCAGTCCTTTGGAAATAAAGGTGTCTGTTCCACCCACTTCCATCTGGGATAGTTATATCATCCCTAAGGGCATTGCTGCCCTTTTGGACCTGGAATCCCCAATCCTGTCAGAACTGATCATGACAAGGGAAGTCCCCATACTATTTATCTAATGCATACATGCAAGGGTTAGTTGCTCACTGATAACCTCTACTAGCTGGGGCATAACAATACCCTGGTACTGACAGCATTGCCCTTGGAGTCAGAAGTGCCTTTTTCTCTGGCAAGTCAGGTGTTAGTGAGAGAGCATGTCCACTCCCATTGGGTCATGGGATCAGTCCAGACAGAGGATCTAGAGCAGGGGTGGCCAACCTGAGCCTGAGAAGGAGCCAAAATGTACAAATGTACATTGCCAGAGAGCCACATTAATGTCAGCAGCCCCCCATCAGCTGCTCCCCCCGCTCCCAGAGCCTCCCGCCCACCAGCAGCCTTGCCGATCAGCGCCTCCCCCTCCCTCCCCACACCTGATCAGCTGTTTCGTGGCATGCAGAAGGCTCCGGGGGGAGAATGAGGACATGTCAGGCTCAGGAAGGGGTGGAGTGGGGGCAGGGCCAATGGCAGAGCCAGGGGTTGAACAGTGAACACCCCCGGCACATTGGAAAGTTGGCGCCTGTAGCTCCAGTCCTGGAGTCAGTGCCTATACAAGGAGCTGCATATTAACTTCTGAAGAGCCGCATGTGGCAACCCTGATCTAGGCCTCTTGGACACCATCCCCGTTGCATAGGAGAAATCATGCACCTCAGTACTAGTGGTACACTAGTCCGTGGGGACCACCTCAATTTCCTTTTGACCCCTTGCACTGACCTTGAGGTTTGTGAGACCCATTCACATTATATCGCAAGTCTTTATGATCCTATCATGAATCCAGACAACTCGCCCCTCCCAGAGAGGAGCCTGAACCGCCTCAGGAATTAATGGAGGAAGAGGAAGAACTAGATCCAAGAAAACCACCAGCTCTGTTGGTGTTATCGTCATCATCCCCAGACAAAGTGGCTGCACCAGTCTCACCTTCGCCAGCTGATGACGACTAAAGAGAATTTCAAGACCTACTAAGGAGGATCACACGCACATTCCGGATCCCTGTAGAGAAAGTATTGGACACTCTTCTTAAACTTCTGGATGTTCCCCAAAGTGTTGGCCCCAGCAAGGTGGCATTTCCCATGAAGGAAGCAGTCTTAGAACTGGCCAAGATTGTCTGCAACACCCTGACAGTGTGTAATTCTACTCCTGGGGGAAAAAAATGGAGAGGTACTTCTTGCCAGCTACAGGAGCAGAATTTTATTTATGCACCCTGCTCTGAATTCATTAGTAATTCAAGCTTCACTGAAAGAGGCAGGCAGTGTCAGCTGAGATCCACTCCTCCTAGTAGAAAAGTTACAGTTAGACCTCTCAGAGAAAATTTGCTATGTGGAATGGGAAGCTGGTTGAAGTAAAATCCTGTCAGGCACTAATGTCAAAGTATCACCACATTAATCATACTAAGCTTGAGACTTCACTGACGCACTTCCCTGGAGGATAGTCTGCAGTTCAAAGTGCTCATCACAGAGGGCAAACTGCTGGTTAGATCTTCTCTTCAGGCCTCAGGCAATACAGTGGATACAGCCTCCCACTGGCTGGCATCTATATTTATAGTCATCTTTCGGGCATTGTGGCCTTATCCTGCAGATTTCCCAAAGAAGTCCAATCCATGATGGAAAATCTGCCCTTTGAGGGAAACAGTTTGTTCAATGAAAAGACAGATGAGTTGTTATATTCCCTAAAGGATTAAAGGGCAGTCCGTCACTCACTGGCTAACTACACTCCAGAGCCATGGAGAAATACCATACCAGTTTGGAACCATACAAGCAGTGACCAGCTCCTCAACTCTTTTACCATCAAAAGGGTTACAAGCCACCCAGGAAGGGACAGAGGGTACAGTGGAGCAAGCATAATGTTCCCACTTCACCCTCCTTCCAACCCCAACCTCCCATTAGAAAGCACTTGTGACAAGATCTTTGAGAACTTTAAATCAATCCATCTACCAGATCTATCTGTTCAGGACTCCAGCACCCAATTTGGTAGCTGCCTACCTCATTTTTGCCAAGCTTAGCATCTTTTAATGGCAGACAAATGAGTGCTGGAGATCATCTATATTGGCAACACTATAGAATTTTTCCTTTTCCCCTCCAAACCTTCTTCCCCGTCTCTCTTCAGGGACTCGTCTCAGGAGAGGATTCTCAGTCTAGAAGAACACTCCCTGCACCATCTGGGAACAATAGAACTGGCCTGAACACAGGGGGAAGGTATTTTACTCAAAATACTTCCTCATCCCCAAAAAGAAAGGAGGATGGAAACTCACCTTAAATCTCATATGGTTGAATGTTTTCATCCAACGATTGAAGTTCAGGATGGTCACCCTGGCCTCAATAACTCCCTCACTGAACAATGGCAGTTGGTTCTCAGTTGTCAATTTAAAGGATGCCTACATCCATCTTGCACACAGAAGACTCCTGAGATTCACTGTAGATCATAATCAATACAGAGTGCTCCCCTTTGACTTTGTGACAGTTGCACGTTTATTCACAAAAGTGTTGTTGAAAGTGGTAGCCCACTTCTGCCACCGGGACTCATCAGCTTTTTCCCTGTCTCAGCAACATGGTACTTAATCTTCTGTGTTCATTGGGACCTAAAGTAAATATTGAAGAGTCCATTTTAGTTTCAACATAAACTATATAGATTTTTATCAGGATGATGCTGGACTCTCAATGCCAAAATTTACCTACTTCAGGACAGACTCTAGTCCATAAAGGATCTAGTCACTCAGCTTCAGCTGAGTCCATAGACATCAGTTTGCACGTGCCTCATCTGTCTAAGACATATGGCTTCAGTTACTTATGTGATATCCTTCATGAGACTTCACCATCGATGTCTGCAGCCTTGGTTAAGGGCATTCTGTATGCTGAGCAAACACATTCTAGACAAATTAGTCTTGCTCCCCCCAAGAGTGCAAGCTTCCCTCTCATGGTGGGAGAACAAGGAGGCTGTGTGTGCTTGTGGGAGCCCTTTGTACCTCCTCCACCTGCAAAGAGACTGATCATAGATGCTTCTTTAGTAGTATGGAAAGCCTGCCTAGATAAACATGTAGCCCAAGTTACATGAATCTCTCCCCCACAAGAGTCCCAATTGTACATAAATCTCCTGGAGCTATAGCAGTTCACAAGGCCTACAGATGATTTCTTCTGTTCATTCGAATCCTGATATCCAAGTCAAGTCAAACAATGTGACAGCAGTGTTCTACATGAACAAACAAGGGGAAGCAAGGTTCACCCATCTTTGTATACAAGCAGTCAGTCTTTCAAACTGATATATTTATCACCAGATGGTCATCTCAGCAATGCATCTAACAGGGATATATAAGTTATCAGACAGCCTCAGCAGGCACTTGCCTGGGACCATGAATGGGAAATATGCAATTTGGTGGTTCAGAATGTACTTGGACAATGGAGGTTTCCATCTTGGGTCTTGTTTACATCTCAGGAGAACAAGAAATGTCCAGCCTTCTGTTCCAGGGGATCTCAAGGTCAGGGCTGTAGAGGAGACACATGTCTGGTTCTATTGTCAGGGCAACTAACATAAGCCTTCCCACCTATTCCACTTTTACTTTAGATTCTAAGAGAGAACAAGCAAGAGGGAGCATTGGTGATTCTAATTTGTTCCCAGGTGGCATAGACAATTCTGGTTTCCCATCATTCTCCAGATGTTAGCACATTCATGCATCCATATCCAGCTCTTCCTAGACCTGTTGATCCAAGACAAAGGCAAGATCAGTCTTTCCAGTCCTGCATCCATACACCTCATTCGTATGGGCAACAAACCTAGAAAAGACATGGTCAGAAGCAGTTCAATCAATCTATAACAGTTGTAGGGAAGGAGTCCACAAAAAAATGCTACATGGCAAAATGGAAAAGATTTTGTATCTGGTGTCAACATTGTTGGGTAACACCAGAGGATTCTGACATCCCTATAATCTTGGAATATCTCCTCTCCTTAAAGTCATTGGTCTACTTCTTAGCTCCCTACGGATGCACTTAGCTGCTATCAGCATCTGTCACTGTGCAGTTGACAACCACTTAATCTTCACCCATCCTGTTATAGTACGTTTTCTAAAGGACTTATCATTAGAACCTTTCTTACGATACTGAAATTTTACCCTGATTTAGGACCCCAGTTGAGTCTTCTCAGTGTTAACACAGACTTCCTTTGAACCCTTACCCAAATGTTCCTTTGCTCACCTATCAGTAAAGCTTGTCTTTCTGATGGCCATTATTTTAGCCAGAAGAGTAGGTGAGCTGGAGGTCCTTAAGACTGATCTGCCTTGCACAGTCTTCCATAGGGGCAGTGTCTCCCTGAGATTACACCCAAATTTCACCCCCAAGATGATCTCAGAATTCCATCTAAATTAGATTATTTTTTTACCGGTGTTCTTCCCAAAGCCGCAAGCCTCCAGTGAGGAGAAGTGGCATCACTCTGGGTGTCCATCAACCCTTGACATTCTACCTGAAAAGGAATAAGTCTTTTAGGAAATCACCTAGATTGTTCATATCTTTTTGGAACTTGTAAGTGATTCATCCCAAAGCCTATCTAAATGGATTTCAGATTGCATCGTACTCTGTTATGAGTTAACGGCAACCGCTCTCCCATGAGGGGTAAGGGACCACTTGACTAGAACACAGACTGCATCAGTAGCCTTGCTCCAAGAGGTTCCTTTCCTGTAAATTTGTAAAGTGGCAACATGGAGCTCTGTTCACACTTTCACAAGACATTATGCCCTGGTGCAGACTTCTACAGCTGATGCAGCTTTTGGCAGAGCAGTCTTCCAATTAGTGGTAGAGCAGAGGTCCTTGCATGCTTTTCCTCAATGAATACTGCTTGTGAATCACCCATGGTGTAATACACATAGGGGCCCTCACTCAGAGAAAGAAAGGTTGCTTGTCTTTAAGAACTGCAGTTACTGTAAGATGTGTGGTCCCTTCCACTATACGTCCTCTCTTCCCTCTGATGCAGAGCATTGTCTAAGGTTTTTCATGGTAGAAAGGTACTGGAGAGGCAGTTGGTTGGTCCACACTGTCTCTTATGCCCTTGGTTTGGAGCATAAGGAGGATAGGGGCACAGGTGCACTCCAACAGACACTGCTTGCAAGAATCTTCTGGTGTCAGATGTGTGGAGCATGCATTCCTGCAGTCTAATACAGATAGGTACCACACATCTTGAAGAACTCTAGTTACTGTAAAGTAAATAGCCTTTCTTTCTGTGCCTTGTGCTAGAGCAGCTAATATAGTTCAATGACTTGTGTTTCCAGGAGGTCCTACTATGGATGCTCAATGGAACAGCAATCTGTATCAGATAGGTGGAATAAAAAGCTATACCTGGGTGTCAAATATTTCAGTTCAGACTTTCTACACACATGTTTAGAGTAACCCTTTGGTATTGGAGCCCATTTCTTAATGTTAGACATTCAGTCCCAGCCCTCTTTAATTCTCATCCTCTTCTTAGTGGCATCAGTTGATTCTGGTCACAGGTTAGGATGCCAGCTGACAAAGCCAAAGCCCAGTGTTGTTTCATGGATTATTTTGCAGGGAATATTCTAAAAGTGGAAAGATTATTTTTTCCCCTTTTGTTTTGGTCTACTTTCTGATCTATGGTCTTTCTCCTAGCAGTACTTCAGACACTCACTGTGCTCCTGTGCTGGTTGGGTATATTTTTGAAACTGTACCATGTTATAATAACTTGTTCAAATTACTGGTGTGCTCTCTGCATTTGGTGTTCTAATTATGCACCTTTTGTTGTCTATTGCTGAATTAATTTTGCACTGTTTAACAGATAATATATGACTTTTCATGTTATAGTTCTAATAATTGGAACTACATTATCGTATAGTGAATTTTCAGGAACCAGGACTAAAGGGGAGGATATCTTTTGCCATTATAAAAATATTTGTAAACTTTTGTTGGACATCTCTTGACTAAGCAGGAGAGGTAGAAAGCTTAAGTTAAGCAGAGAGATGGAGTTTGTCAGTTGCTTTTCAGTGGCCTGAAAATCTATTTTGATTTTACCACTTTACAGTTCCACATTGTTTTATTGTTTGTTTTTATCTATCAATAAAGGCTTTATTACTTCAATGGAAGTCTTTATTTTAGGTCCTGATTCAGCAAGGTACTTAAACGTGCTTAAGTTTAAGTTTGCAAGCAGTCCCTTTGAAGTCAATGGGAGGGAATGCTCATGTGCTTAAAAGTTAGGCACATGCTTCTCAAGTGGGCCTTAAAAGGGCTTCAAGGTTGGACCTAAACCTATACTTTAACGTTCTTCTTGTTCTATAGGGGATTTTCTGTCCTTCAGAATACATTCAGTTGAATCCTAGTGAGTTCCTGGGGGGGATGAAGAGATCTTCCTTTTCTACAGAATAGGAAGAATTTTATGGCTGCAAGGGGGTGGATTGATTTTTTTTTTTCATGCATACCATCATTCATTTTGTGTGTAACTTCTAAAAGTCTGTATTATATGTAAAAATGCTGAGTTTTTTTGTTTGTTTTTGTTTGTTTGTTTTTGTTTGTTTGTTTGTTTTTGTTTGTGTTTTTGTTTGTTTTTGTTTTTTTTTACAGGATGAGTGTTACCAAGTTAGACAAATATTTGCTCAGAAACTCCACAAAGGCCTTTCCAGACTACGGCTCCCTCTGGAATATATGGCCATTTGTGCACTGTGTGCAAAAGACCCAGTGAAGGAAAGAAGAGCACATGCTAGGCAGTGCCTTGTGAAAAACATAAATGTGAGAAGAGAATATCTGAAGCAGCATGCAGCAGTGAGTGGTAAGAAAAAAAATAAAAGTAATTCTCAGCAAATGCAAATACAAGTCTGCTAGCTTGTATGCAGACCCTGACTAGGCTGTAAAAATATTGATTGATTTTTCAGTAAATAAAAAGTAACTCTAAATTTGTAATAAATTTCATGTAAGAAATATCTCAGCTAATGAAATGTTATGCACATTTTACAACTAATTTTGCGTAACACAAGTTGTTAAAATAGAGTATACTGTTACAAAATGAAGTATTAAAACCTTTTTATTGAGAGATGTTTGCTCAAAGTTAAACCTGTAAATTAAAATTCAAGAGCTAATGTAAAGGTATTGTTACATACGACAGCATTATGAACAAAGTGTTCATTTTAGTTCAGATTTAGTTTAGATTTTAGTTCATTGGTTAACAGGAAACAAGATTAATGTTTTAAAAGCACATGGTGTCAAATTTGTCTGGCCCTTGTGCTGGTGTGTTCCAGAGCCTCCCCTCTAATCCTCTGTGTGTCCTACAATTGAAGTCTCCAGCACTAAGGGAATTACAGGGACTGGTCCTTCCCCCATACACCATGGCAGTTTAGTGCTTAATATGTTTTATGAATCATTACAGAGAGAGACTAATTAAGGTTGTAGCTAGTTTTCCATTATAATTCCAGTTTTGGCCCATATGCCTAATTTCACCAGAATTAAACAAACACATGAAAATGGCCATAATAATCTGTTTCCAATGTAGGACCTTTTTAGAAATTTTAAGGCAACTTGGATAATTTTAGATTTTTTTTAAAAAGTTTCCCTTTGATTCTTTGATTGTCCTGTGATAAGCCAAATCTTTTTGGCTTGGCCTAAGATTGGCTAAATCTATTTTTCTGTGTGTTTCAGTGGCAGCTGGTATATTTGACTAATTTAGGAAAATTTGGTGGATGAATAATTTATTATATACAGTGGTCATGAAAAATATGAGTCCTATGTAGGTATTGTAAACCCAACATTGGGCAAAGGGTTGCAGATTATGCTCTTTGAGTTCTGTAGACTTCAGGGTGGGGATTAGTAACAAATGGATTCCTGCACCACAGCAATAATTGGAATGTTTTATAAACATAACTTTAGAAACCTAAAGAAATTCTAAGACCAGTATATTTAAGGCCATGAAAATATGTATCGGTAATGTCAGAGGAAAATGTTAAAATAAGTCTGTAGTTAATGAAAGCTAATCTGTTAAGAAATTAGAAAATGCAAAGACAAGATTATAATTTTAAAAAATGTACTAGTATGTAAATCAATATCAAGCTCAACCAAACAGCCTTTGTTGGGCCAATATCTCCACCACACACCACTCAAAGTCAATGTGCACCCTGTACCACTTCATGCTTCTGAACAAGAGTATAAAAGGCAGAACAGCCACCACCATCCCTCAATTACCTTTTCCCAGGGCAGTGAGATGAAACTCTAGTGGGGGTGGTTTAGGCTAGATATTAGGAAAAACTTTTTCATTAGGAGGGTGGTGAACCACTGGAATGGGTTACCTTGAGAGGTGGTGGAATCTCCTTCCTTAGAGGTTTTTAAGGTCAGGCTTGACAAAGCCCTGTCTGGGATGATTTAGTTGGGTTTGGTCCTGCTTTGAGCAGGGGGTTGGACTAGATGACCTCCTGAGGTCCCTTCCAACCCTGAGATTCTATGAGATTCTAAGGTGCATTAGCAATCAAACAAGCTAACAGAATCATTAGGAAAGGAATAGATAATAAGACAAAGTATGATATTGCCTCTATGTAAATGAATGTACGCTCACATCTTGAATACTTCATGCAGATGTGGTCATCCCATCTCAAAAAAGATGTATTAAAATTGGAAAAGATACAGAAAAAAACAACAAAAATGATTAGGGGTATGGAATAGCTTCCATATGAGGAAAGATTTATAGGACAGAGACTTTTCAGCTTGGAAAAGACATGACTAAGGGGGGATATGATAGAGACCTATAAAAATCATGAAAAATAAATAAGGAAGTGTTGTTGTGTACTGCTTCTCATAACACAAGACCTTAGGGTCACCACATGAAATTAATAGGCAGCAGCTTTAAAACAAACAAGAGGAAGTATTCCTTCACACAGTGCAGAGTCAACCTGTGGAACTCTTTGCCAGAAGATGTGAAGGCCAAGACTACAACAGGGTTCAAAAAAGAACTAGATAAATTCATAGAGAATAGGTCCAGGATGGGCAGGGATGGTGTCCTTAGCCTCTGGTTGCCAGAAGCTGGGAATGGATGATGAGGCATGAATCACTTGATGATTACCTGTTCTGTTCATTCCCTCTGAAGCCCTGGCTTTGACCACTGTTGAAAGATAGGATACTGGGCTATATGGACCTTTGGTCTGACCCAGTACAGTAGAACCTCAGAGTTATGAACACCTCAGGAATGGAGGGTATTCATAACTCTGAAATATTTGTAAATCTGAACAAAACATTATGGTTCTTTCAAAAGTTTATAACTGAACATTAACTGTATACAGCTTTGAAACTTTACTATGCAGAAGAAAAATGCTGCCTTCCTATTTTTTATAGTTTACATTTAACACAGTACAGTAGTGTATTTGCTTTTTTTAAATCTCTGCTGCTGCCTGATTGTGTACTTCCAGTTCCAAATGAGGTCTGTGGTTGACTGGCCAATTCATAACTCTGGTGTTTATAACTCTGAGGTTCTACTGAATGGCCGTTCTTATATGTACGTTTACATAGCCTCCACTCAGCTCACAGGAAGTACCTAAGTTTCATGGTGGGCCCAATCATTACAATACAAGGTTCTGCCCTTCAGACTCTCCACTGCACTGAGAGTTTTCACTGGTGGTTGTGTAGCACATTTAAGGAAATGGGCATGTATCCGGACAACTGACTCATCAGGGACAGGACTCAGCATGTGATTTAAATAGCCTCAGATTGTGTCCTTTCACTTTTATCTCAACTGGGACTCCTTGTGAACTCTGAGAAATAATCTCACACCATCACTGAAAAGATTTTATAGGAACTATGATCAGCTCTAGATCCGAGAAAGCCTAACTGCCAGATGACAGGTTCCAATCTCTTCAGTCCACCAGTATATGACCTACAGGCAAGATTATGACTGTGTGTGTGTCTGAGACTCTTAAAGCTGTAAATCAGCATACAAGTACATCCCACCACTTGCCAGATTTTACCTTCAACACTTATAACTGTGGCTGAGGTCCATGTATTCCCCCTTCACACATCACATGAACAGGATGATCATAATCTTACCTCAAGTCCTGTGAGAGCTTGCTTCGAGGAAAGGGTGACACCTTTTGTCCCTCTCCCCAACAGTAACTCCTCTCATGGATGCTGCAGAGCCGACTGAGATGTTTACTTGAAGCACCTTCAGATGCAAGGCACATGGTCTCAAGATGATTTGAAACTACACATGGATGTCTTGGATCTGAGAGTAGTCAGATTAGCCTGTATAGCATACAGCATCTTGCCCATTCCGTGCAACTCCACAGTTCAAATCTTGATGAACACCACATTGATAAGGCACTACATAACTAACAAGGAGATGCTCAATCATCTCCTTTTTGCCAGGAAGCCTTCAAGTTCTGGGACATGATCCCACTAACTCTACACCTGTCAGGGGTCAACAGTAGATATCCTGAATAGAAATGTGGTAACCAGCCATGAGTGGTCACTGCGGAAATTCTATCCTAGACTCAATATTCTGTCAGTGAGAATCTCCCACCACAGACTTGTTTGCCACAGTGAACAACATCAAGTGTCCAAATCTCTGCCCTAGAGAAGGTAAGAGCCCTGGCTTCCTGCTAGATATCTTCATCTTTTTTGTGGTCTCAGGGCCTCCTGTATGCTTTACTGCCAGTTCCTCTGATTTCACCCGAGACCATGTATCTAAAATCAGATGACAGGACCTTGATCATCATGGTAGCCCCATACTGATATTATAGCCCAGGTGGTTTTGGTTGTTGGACTTGTTCTAGATATCCAAGCAGCCTCCCATACTCCACCTGTCTTACCTAGATATAATATCCCAGAAACACAGTCAGATGCTGCATCTGCAGTCATTGTACTTGATGGCTTGGATGGTGACTGACTGACAGCACTATTGTAAAAGGTTGTGCCCTACAAGTTCAGGAAATTCTTGTGCGAAGGAGGAGAACTTGCACCACAAAGACCTACTTAAATCTTGGATTACATAATACTTCTGAAACAAACTGGGCTAGCATTTAACTCCCTTAAGGTTCACCTTGCCACAGTATCAGCATGTCACACTCCAGTTCATATCCTCTGGTATCGAAATTCCTTAAGAGGAAATTCCTCTTTCATACTTGTCCTCCAGTCAGAGACCCAGTTCTCGTATGGGACCGTAGCATCATCCTTTTAAAGCTTATAGAGCCTGCCTTTGAGCTGCTGTTGAAATGTTCAACATGCCCTCTGAACTATCAGGATGTCTTTTTCATGGCCATTACCTAGGCATGGAGAGTCAGCAAACGCCAAGCCATTGCAGCTGGCACCTTAAGCACGTTTTCACAAGAACAAAGTGATGATGATGACCACATCCCAAGTTCATCCCGAAAATGGTCTCAGAATTCTACCTGAACCAATCCATCACCTTACCAGTCTCCTTCCCAATCCACACTCAACACCAGGAGAGAAGAAGCTGCATAGTTTGGATGTCTCCAGAGCCTTGCTTTATTACCTTAACAAGACCAAGCCTTTCAGGTTCGCTCTCTGCCTCTTTGTAGCCATATCAGGCCAAGCTAACTCAGAGACTCAGTGCGTGACACACTATATTTCCACCTGCTATCAATTGGGCTGCCAAGCCTCTCCCACTGAACATCAAAGCACATTCCACCAGGGCACAGGTGGCATCATTAACCTGCTTCAGAAACATGGTATTTTCTGAGACCCGTCAAGGTAGCAGTACATGAAGCAACCTGCTTACTTTTGTTCAATATTATGCCCTTGACATGGCAGCCAGGTCAGACACCTGTTTAGGAGAGCAGAATGCAATCACCATTTGACTGATACAACTGAAACTCCTCATTCCCACCGTCCAGGGAGGTTACTGCATCCCAGCCACTTATGCTGGAATCCACACCAAGATATACTTGAAGAAGAAAGAACAGTTAATTACCTTACAGTAACTGGTTTCTCAAGATGTAGTTATTGTAGATACTACAATTTTCCCCTCTGTCGCTGCTTTTCAGAGTCCTCAGTAACATGGGGTTTGAACTCTGAGAGAACTTAAGGAGGGTCACAGCTGTCCTGTCCTTTATGCCCTCATGCAGTAGAACAAGGGAGGCACAAGGCACATGTGAGTCCTCAATAGACAGTCAAAAAATCAGTTCTTGTGAGCATGAGGCGCAAGTGCACTTATTGTAGGATCCGTACGGACTACAATATCTCAAAGAACCACAGTTACTATAGGATAAATAACTGATCTTTATGTCCACCAAACCAGCACTAGTCTATATATTAATGCTGACTGACTTTATATAGTGCTTTTTGAATTTTATGTAAAGGCCAAACAAAAAAATCCTGAACTAATATACAGATTTCTAACACAACTGTTTTCCTTTTTTTTTAATTCTATTCTATATTTTCAGAAAAACTATTGTCACTTCTACCAGAATATGTTGTTCCATATACTATCCACCTTCTGGCACATGACCCAGATTATGTGAAAGTCCAGGATATTGAACAACTTAAGGACATTAAAGAGTAAGACTATTTCCTTTGATATTCTTTTTCCCAAGGATTTCTAAGGCCATGTCTATGCTAACACGTGTGCCAGCAAATCTTTTGTCGCTTATGGATGTGGAAAAAAGCAACCCCCCGAGTCACATGAATTTTGCGGCATACATGCTTGAGTGCACAGTCCTGTGTCGGCAGGAGAGGCTCTCCTGCTGACATAGCTACGGCCTCCTGTCGGCATAACACTGCTACACAAGCGATTTTACAGAGACACAGCTGTATCGGTACAGCTGTGCTGCTGGAAGCTTATAAGTGTAGACATGGCCTAAGATCTAACTTGTCACTTTCTGAGATAATTCTGTGATAGCTTTTTAAGTTACAGATACCATGATAAATTGTCCAGTACATAATTATGAAGAGTAATTATTTTCTTAAATTGGTATAAAAAATAATAAATATTCCTAAATCATATTGGCTGTTTAACTCAATGGTGTCAGGCATTTGGGGACCGTTCAATGTCAGTAATGCATTTTTCCTGTTCTTGCATTTGGTTATTCCTTCCCAGTATCTTTAGAAAATTTGAAGATGAATTCATTCCCAAAAGCCAAACTGATCAGTGGATGAATTCATGTTAAAGTAAACTGTATTCTTTTAAACTAGATCTTTTCAAGGTTTCTTTGACTGTTTTTCTTACTATACTTAATAAGGAAAACCATTTTTCCCCTTAGGTGCCTGTGGTTCATACTGGAAATATTGATGTCTAAAAATGAAAATAATAGTCATGCGTTTATCAGAAAAATGGTGGAAAACATTAAGCAGACAAAAGATGCTCAAGGACCAGATGATCCAAAAATGAATGAAGTATGTTTTACCTTTAGTGAAAGTTGTTTGTTTATTCCAATATCTTGAAACTGAGACATTTTTAGACGCCTATTTACAATATGTATATTTCTCAGTAGAATTATATATAGAAGGCAATAGGTGTTCTGTACACAAGAATCAAAACTCTGGACTTACTTTAGGTTAGGTGTCCTGTTACTTTACTTGGCTTCAGTAAATGCCTATATTCTTCAGAAGCTAGTTGGAATTGTCAGGAACCTTTTATCTTTCTTCTAAAAATTAGTTTCAGTAAACCATTTTCTTTAAATATGCATAAAATATCTGGTATATAAGTTTAAGTTCTGGCAAGTTAGGGTTAAGTTCCATAATGTGAGGCTTTTCTACTTTGCAACAATATTCAAAAATTGCAGTGTAGTACCAGTAAGCAGTTTCTTGAACATTTATTTAAAAAATATGCACAAACCAAATTTCTCTAACTTGCATTAATAACACAAACATGTCAGATATTTGGATTGCTTCGTGTGTTTATGTAAATCACGTGATATATTCAGATTCTGAGGAATGTAAGCTTTTTTTTTCTCCCTAAATAAGTTTTAACTCTCACGGTTGCACAAAAACACCCCACACAACACCTCACCTTCCAAATGAACTGAGTATAAACTGATTGTGTCTTTCTTTTCCTGCAGATAGTCTGAAACAGTGATTGAGAGTTGCAGACTCCCAGTCACCCCCATAATCTCATTTGGGGTATTAACACTCTTGCCTAATAATGACATTTTAAATTTTAGTATTACTATACAATTCTAATAATTTTAATGGATGGATTGAGGAAGGATGTAGGAATGAACCCCATGTAGTAAGTGTGTGTCACTGAACAAATAAACTTTGTACTTCACATTTATTAGGCACAACGTAAAGCCAACATCTACCCTTGTTTTTGTAAATATTTCCCATTGACACAGTGGGAGATCTTCTGTGGATTGAGGAGTGGGTATACAGTCCTAAATATGTCTCCCATGCACCCTATGGACCATAATTGAAAATGGAATTTAATCCTCCCCAAAGTACAAGTTTGACACCCCTTCTACAATGCAAAAACTTTAGTATTCCTGTTTATGTAGCTTAGACATGCCCATGTTAGGTGTGTGATGTGTTATGTAAATAGGAAAAGTGTGAGGTTGCTATTAAGGTTTTGTGTTTAGAGTGAGAGATGCAGGAATTTGGTATGTATTGTTTCTGTTGGAATTTGGAGAGGTGGAGCCTATCACAGAGTAGTTAATGTGATGTGTGGATAATAAGGTATGTTAAAGATAATTCACTTAACAGGACATTTCTTTACTTGTAAGGAATTTTGTTGGGGGCGGAGGTTGTACTTCACAACTATTACAATAACATGGTTTTTGTTTGTGGGAATATATGTATTATATACTAACTACATACATCTCCCAGATTATTGTGTTTATTATTAGCATTACAGTAGCACCAAATATATTGTAGACATATTATAGGCTGAGTTAGTAATGATTCTTACAGGTAAGGTTGCCTAACACTTCCAACTAAAAACTCCTGTTTTAGTTGCTTATAAATTTTGCATGTTTGATATGGGCTTGATACGAAGTTTTTTGAAGTTCCAGTGGAAATCGTTCAGCCCTTTCTGAGAATAAGGTTAAGCATTTTTCCCCTGAGTCATTTCTCTGAAGAGCTCTAGGGCTTCGTGCTTTGAAATGTAAACTTGGAATTTGGCTGAGACACCCTAATATCAAGGAAGTACCTCTTGCTGTTCTCATGAAAAATCCACCCAGGTTACTACAGTGCATGGGTGCATCAACAGAGTACTGTTAAGTGGATGGTTTACACAAGCCAGACTAATTAGTGTAGACAGACTGAATATTTTCAGAAATTACATTTAACTGTACTGTTTTAATCTTGAAATGTACAGTTTTCTAATGTAGAGACCTCACAAGAACCAGCTCCGTTTGACCAGATAGTTTGATCACTCAGGTAGCAAAGGAACCCTTTGGACTTTGAATATTTTCCAGTATGCCTGTAAAGTGGCACATCAAAGCTAAAAGTTTCAAATGAACTTATACTTATTACTGTCAAAATTAAGGGTGATGACAAGTCTGTTTTAAAAAAACAAAACAAAACTCATTTTTATTTTGTAACAGAAACTCTACACAGTTTGTGATGTGGCAATGAATATCATTATGTCAAAGAGTACAACATACAGTTTGGAATCCCCTAAAGACCCAGTACTTCCAGCTCGATATTTCACGCAGCCTGACAAGGTATCATTTAGGTTTTTGGTTGGATTTTTTTTTTTTTCAAATTAAATTGCACTAAAGATTTAAATAGACTGGTTGTTTTCATCTGTTTTATTACAATAGAGCTCTTGTAATTTACATAGTTTCTTTTACTTATGACCCCAATAATGTCTCAAGTCAATGCACGTGTTGTATCTTAAGTGTTCAGATTTAGCATTTAAAAAACAAATGGTTTGAAAAAATTTAGCTGTTTTTTTTTTTAAAAATTGCCTGTTCCACTTCATAAACGTATTTTTTATAATTTGTTTATTGATTGACCTTGCTTTCCTTCTTTATTCCCTTGCTTGCAGAATTTCAGTAACACCAAAAATTATCTCCCTCCGGAAATGAAATCTTTTTTCACTCCTGGAAAGGTGCGGGTTTTTTTTTTTATTATTACCTATCTGTTTTTTTCAACTAAACTCTCCCAATAGGCTAACCATTGCATAGGCACAAAAGGAGGCATGGCCCCTGCCCCAAAGGACTTAAACTCTTTAAAAAACAAAAACAAATCCCACAAAACAGGGACAGAAGCTGGGGAGAGAGGGGGGGGAGAGAGAACATGTAACAATAAGGTGGTTGTCTCTTGATAATACAAAGTTCAGCAAACTTGTAAAATGTGTTGGGATTTTTTTAAATAATATTATATTTCTAAAAAAATTTATAGTAGACTAAAACTGTATGAAATATGAACTAGAAATAAGGACAACAATGTTAAGAAAATATACAGGGGAATCTCAAGTTGGAGTAAGGAGGTTATATTACTTCTGTATTTGGTATTGGTGCAGCTGGAATACTGTATCCATTTCTGGTCTCCACCAGAAGGATGTTGATAAATTGGTGAGGGTTCAGAGTATGACTAAAGGATTAGAAAACATGTTTTATAGTGATGGACTTTGGAATCTCAGTGTAGTTTAATAAAGAGAAGATTTAAGGATAATTTGATCACAATCTAAAAATATCTACATGGGAAACAAAAATTTGATAATGGGCTTTTCAGTCTAGCAGGCAAGGTATAACAAGATCCAGTGGCAGAACATTGAAGCTAGTCAAATTCCCATTGGAAAAAGGTGTACATTTTTAAGTGATGGTAATTAGCCATTGGAATAATTTACAAAGGGTTGTAGTGGAGTCTCCATCATTGGAATTTTTAAATCAAGATGGGATTTTTTTTTCTAAAAGATATGCCCTAGTCCAAACAAGAATTAATTCAGGGACATTTTATGTCCTGTGTTATGCAGGAGGTCAGAGTAGATGATTACAGTCATCCCTTCTGGCCTTTATAACAATGGTCAGGAATGGTAGAACTGAAAATGGGCCGGTCTGGCATACCGGTAAGAAGTGGCCGTCAGTACGGGGCAGCACACAGTCCCCAGTAGGGGGAGGGGAAAAGGAGCAGCTGCCCTGGGGCCCAGTGATTTTAAATCGTAGCCGGAGCCCCTGGCGACGCGGGCTGGGCACCACAGAAGGTCTGGCTGGGAGAGGCTTACTTTCACCCCTGAGGAATGGTCTAGGTATATTTGGTCCTGTGTGAGTGCAGGGGGTTGAACTAGATGACCTCTCAAGGTCCCTACCAGCCCTACATTTCTATGATTCTATAATGTAGGAATCTATAGTCCAGTTTTGGATTGGAGCCCAGTCCAGCCCCTGTAAGGCTCCCTTGCTCTAAGGTCTGCCTTTGTATTTCTGCCTGAGTTCCCCAGGCAATGCTGCATCTTGCACAATGGAATCAAGACACCAATGCCCAAACTAGCAAGTGATCATAGAAGCCACAGTTGGGGCCAAGTAACCAACCAGTAAAAACTTCTGACAGCAGTCCCGTCTCTCTCATTACAATAGAACTGTTGCGTTCAAATTGGGTGCAGATGAATGGCAATGTTTAATTGTGTTATCTCTAATGTCTGAACTAAATTAAGAATGATCTGAGCTGTCGGCATTGCCCTGCCTATAATCAAATCTTAGATACAACAATTGTTGTTAATTTAGCTTAATTATAACCATGTGTCTTCAAAAGTAGCCTATACACTAGATTTAAATGAGTTTTAACTCTGAGAAGTTTGAAAGTTTTTCTCATTACTAGGATCATTCAGGACAAAAGAGGGTCTGAAGTGGTGCTAAATTTCTTAAAGGACCTATTTGTTGATTGATGTTAAATAAAGTAACAGATTTACTTGTACATTCTGAGAAAAATTAATACTATATACAGAGAATAACTCAATTGTGGGAAGGATATTTTATGTTCATACACAACAGAGTGAATCCCTTCTGTAAGTGTAAAAGTGAGTTCAACCTTAACTTTGGAGGCACAATGAGCACCTCCATAAGACACACATTCTGTCTACAGAATCACTGATAACTAACTGTCTTTGGTAAAGCTTGCATGTTATACAGCTTCATCATTCAGTGTAGTCAGCTAGAGTCAGGGAGTGGTTTAATATTAAACAGTCCTGTAATGAAAAAGTAAATAATGGATTATACTGTCATCCATAAGAGAGTAAGAATAGTTATGTTCTTTTATATGTATTATCTCTAGCAGCTTTTCAAATTTGTCTCTCTAGTTAGGCATCTAGGTATGTGGCTTAATACTGAGAGTGACTTAACCTCTTAAACTGAGCTGACGGTACTCTGCCCCTCTGAAAATCAGACCACTCTTTATTGAAGTGCTAACCTAAGATCCAACCATGTTTGGAAATTTTGGCTCCTCAGGTGAAATCTTAATCTCATTGAAGTCCGTAGCAAAAATCCCATCGATTTTAATGGGGTCAGGACTTCATCCCAAATGTTTTGCTTCCGAACCTATTTTTTCCTCATGGAAATTGT
The DNA here is from genome assembly GCF_020497125.1 of Mauremys mutica. Lineage (NCBI taxonomy): Eukaryota > Metazoa > Chordata > Testudines > Geoemydidae > Mauremys > Mauremys mutica. The sequence continues at coordinate 315,991,102 of NC_059072.1, read as the reverse complement.
AGTCTCTGCCACCTTCCATTTGGCTTCAGTTGTAACTTTTATGTCTCTTTATTTTTGCTTTTTAAGTAAATTGTGTTCTAATTAAAAAAAAGACACTGGTGATTGTAGAATGTGTGCAGGTTGCATGCAAACATTTTAAGCTTAGTACATGTTATTTCAGACTAGGTATGTAACATATTAAATATATAGGTTAAAATAAAAAAAAATTTTTTTTTGTTTCAGCCCAAAGCAGCCAATGTTCTTGGAGCAGTTAATAAGCCTCTTTCAGCAGCAGGCAAGCAGTCTCAATCCAAATCTTCACGAATGGAAACTGTAAGCAATGCCAGCAGCAGTTCAAATCCAAGCTCTCCAGGAAGGATCAAAGGGAGGTGGGTATACAGCAGTGCAGCTTTGATGCTCAAGTATTTTTAAGCTGCAAGGGTTTCTGTAATATTGGTTAAAAGTGCTAGACTGAATTCTATTATCTTGTGTTGGTGTACATCCAGAATAACCAGCACACTAGTACAACTAAAACCAGAATTTGGCTCACTGCCACAATAAAAATAGATAAGTTTTTTAAAAAGCAGTCCAAACACATTACATGAAAGCAAACTAAATTCAAATCATTATGTACAATGTAAAATAAAAAGAAACCCACATTCTGTTTAGCTCTGGGGTTCCCATCAAGCTTATGTAGTAAACAGTAATTCCAGCTTCTTCATCATCATCATCATCTCCCATTGAGTCTGAGATTTTAAGAAAGCATGAGCTCTCTCATGATCTAAGATTTTTGGTAGAGTATCCTGTGGTGGTGAATTAGAATACAAGTAGTATATGGAAATAGTTATTCACTGAAGACAGACTGGAGGCCAGTTTCTTCCCTGCTCCAGTGAGTAAACTCAGTCTGTTAGGCTAATAATATAGCTAGATTCAGATTCAGATTGTTGAGCAGATTGTTGAGCAGTCTTCTCATTGTTGCAATGCTACAAAATGTATAGCCTGGGCTGTAATCTCATCAGATCTTACAAGTTGAACAGGACCAAGCTTGGTCAGTACTTGAATAGAGACCTCCAAGGAAAAAAACAAAATACTGCACAAAAGGATGATAATGACTCAATAGGTATCACTCCTCTTTGTGATCAGTACTGAACCAATCTACCAGCATGATGGCAGGACATTGCAACACAGTATATGTATATAGTCTTTGAGATGAAATATAAAACTGAGCTCTTGATCACTCCTGTCCATTAAAGATCTCATTGACACTTTTTTCTAAGAGTAGGAATAACTATATTCCACATAGCTAAATTATCCATTTGCTCTATTAGATAAGATAGTCTTCACTTCTTCTCCCTAAACAATTGTGCAATGTTTTCAGTCTTAAAATGCCTGCCTCATTCCAGCCCCAAGGTAGATGAAACAAAATGGTCCTCCATATACTATAATAATACTTAGCTCTTATATAGTGCTTTACTTTAGTAAATCCAAAAGTGCTTTACCAAGAAGGTAAGTATCATTATGAAATAGTCACAGAGCAGTGAAGTGACTTGCCTAAGATCACCCAGCAGACCAGTGGCAAAGCTGAAAATAGAACCCAAGTCTCCTGCTCCCATTCTGGTGCTCTGTCAACTAGGCCATAGTGTACATACACACACAGTTTAAAAAAAAAAAAAAGTGTGGGCGTGTAGTTATATACACACTATATCACTTGTATTTTTGCAAAAAGGACTGTATACATGTTTTTTGCTTGGACTTTGAAAGAGGTACAGAATCCTGTCCTATGATTTAGCCAATCTGCCCCAATATCTGATATGTAAATAATAAAATAATTGCCACCTTAACTGGGGAACAATCTTAACAGACTTACTTGAGAATCTATGTAAAACAGCTTTAAAGTTACTGTCAGGTAACAAATATCCAAACACAGTAATTGTAAAAATACTGTCTCTAGGTCTCTCACTCTTTCACTTTGCACAATTATATGATATATGAACTGTCCTATTTTACTGTTGAATTGTTTAACAAGTTTATTATGTTTATCATCTGTGAAGCTAAATGAATTATCTATTCCATCATTTAGATGGTGCAGGATTAAGAATTTTAAATCTTGAAATTATTTTTAAAAATTCTCATCACTATGTTTCAGTGCCCCCCAGTTTGCCATCAACATCTTTGTTTTGGCTGGGAGTGACAATTTATGCTATGATGTGACGTACGGCCATATGTCAGCTCCAATAACTGAAGTTGAATGACTTTGCCAAACCTTTTCTGGCTTAGGGCTCAATCGTCTTCTGAATTCTAGTCTTGTTGATTAATGTATTATGCAGCTATTAAGCTAAATTCTTATTCCAGAATTTGAAATTTTATGTGTGGTTTTAGAGGAATTTAACATGAGGAAAACGTAGGGAAAAAAGTTGATCTTTTAATTAACAGAATACAGCACAGGCAGGAACCGTTTGGTCACATTGTTAACCTCAACAATATGTATGTAAAAACACAAATATTATCTACCAATATGTCCCTAAAGGGTTGGATTTGGGTCATTTATCCTGCACTATGCTTAATCTTTTCTGCAACGTGTCACAGAAGTATTGAATTTATTTGACATCAGCCTGATTGGGATGTCATAAACTGAGCATTATGTCTTCGCTGCTGAATCAAAGACAGAGGATGACCTAGGTGATTGACTCTTATTAAAAACAGATTTCTTCAGTAATTGCAAAAATGCTGAGGAAAAGCCATAAAAAATGTTATATAAGTCACCTGTTAATGCTATTGCTAGTGATAGGTGATCTGAAAAATATCTAAAGGTATGCCCAGTTTGCTCTTGTTTGTTTTTTAGTTTTATTATGTAGACAAAGCTGCTGCCAATTTCACAGTTGAGATCCAAGTAATAACATTAAAATTATGTTACTGCATTCCTGATATTAAGTAATCATAAACGTCTGCGTTGATAGGCTTGACAGTACTGAGATGGACCACAGTGAAAATGAAGATTTCACAATGGCTTCACCTTTACCAGGAAAGAAAACTGACAAGAGGGATGACTCTGATCTTGTAAGCATGAGCTGCTTGGATGTATTGAGCTATTTCAATTAAATTTAAAGTTAATTAACTAAACATTGAACAAATAATCGTATACAGTCCTTATAACAAGCATTAACTAATGTAGTTTTGTAAACTCCCACTTTTACATGGAGTTGAGCTAATGTCCATGATGGTCCATGTGGTTATGATGTGCAATAGGACTGTTGTTTTTTTTTTGTTTGTTTGTTTTTTTAAAGCACCTCCTTACTTAACGTATCTGTTTCTTTTGTGTGTGTGTGTGTGTCTGTGTGTGTGTGAGAGTTGTCTTTGCTTTCTGTTACTAACCAAACCATAAAGGCTAGCAGTAAGATTTGCAGATTACCAATGAGTTGGGACTGAAGGCTTTAGAGGAGCTAGACTAGTGAGAATTAGTACATGATATGCCTTGTGCTCAGAACGTGCTGGAAAGAAATTGGGCAGGTATGTGAATTGCAGATTTGCTCAGCGTCCCTAGCAGTTGCTTGTTCTAATTTGTGCTTAAAGGTGACCCTAGCTATTGTTAGCACTGCACAAGTCCAGCTATGGAAGATTAAGCTTGATTACCTTGCAGATCAAGGAGAACTCCCGTAAGATTGACCATATGTTTGACTTGGCTTTGGGTGGCAGAGATACTGGGTAAACCCTACTGAGAAGTTTGAAAATGCATCCCTTGTCTGAATTTAAAAATAAATAAATAAATAAGCGGGATATTTCATATCCATGTTCCTGGTATTGATTTTTATTACAGTCTTAATGCTTTATTATTGTATATTTTGGTTGTCTCTTCACTGGTGATGAGGCAAATCAGGCCTTCCTTTCCAGCTAACAGCTTCTATCAACTGACTGAGTTGATAGGACTCTCCAGTGCCTGCTGTGTCCTGGCTGTCTCAGGTGCCCATAGGGCACCATAGCTTAACACAGAATTTTGGAAGTTATAACAGCTAAGCCTTGCGAATGGAGAAGAGTTGGCTGAAGAGCCACCGAGAGTCAGATCATCTTTTGTATAGATAATTTGTACTGCTGCACAGAAGAGGTATGACTGAGGCCAAGAAATATTATTTGGTCTCATCCTTACACAGCACAAGTAGTCATCTGCCTGAACACTTTCATGTGGTATGAAATCTGATTACTCCAGACTGCCTTGCTCTCTTAATTGATCACTGATTTTTCAGCTTGCTTTGTTGGGGAGAGAACTGGATTTCAGGCTTGTGTCCCAGAGCATTTTGTGCAAAAGCTGGGTGCTCCTTATTGACTGCCATCCATTCTTTGTCTTTGGTTGGGTCTCTGAGGATGCCTGTTGCTATCTAAGTTGATTAAGGCAAAGTTAGATAGCTGTGGTTTTCATTGACACGCATTCTCAGAACTTTGTTTTTTGTGGAGAGAGTGCCAGCTAAAACATGTACGTCTGCTGTCTCCGCAGATAATTGTACCTTGATGATAGAGTGCTTGTCAACTACCACCAAGTTTCAGAACACCCCTTTTACTATAGAAGTGAGGGAGAAAGCAATGGCTATTAAATTACATGTGCACTTGAACATCGACATACAGCGTACATAAAAGTTTGCATTCTGGTCCAACTTTGGTGTGGACGCTGCTCAAGCCTGAGTCACGATCTTCCACTGATTTTGTAAATCAAAGTCAGTTGGCCATTTTAGTCATGCTGGATCTCTCACCAGCTTTCAATATGATTAACTGTTGCTTGGGAAACTAAAACATTGCTTTCTTTCAGTGATTCCAATCATATCTAGAAGATGGAAGTCAGTCAGTGGTGATGAACACATGTGTTATCACCAAGGGATTTGATGTTTGTCCAGAATAAAGGCTTTTGCCTGTTGTTCAACATATAAATGAAACTTCTCTGTGATATCACTGCCAAATGCAGGATACAGTAGAGTAGTGTTGCCATTAGGCTGGGATACACATTCTACTGTAGGAATGGCATTATTACCCTAAAGGGGACCCCATTTGTGAGAGCTTTTGGGGATAGATGATCAGTCATTTATCAAAGCTCTCTGAGAACTGAGATGGAGATTAGCCTGTCTGTACTAAATCCTGCAGGTGACACAAATTCTTATGGTCAGTGGTATTAACATCTTCTAATAGATCTGAAAACATCTTTCATATTTATGAACTGAGCATGTTGGATATAGAGATCAGAAACAGGATAAAAATGGAACCTCGATATATTTGCTTTCACTTTTCTGATTTAACCACAGTTTAAAGATGGCTTACTTTCATATAGCACAGAAAATTAGTGCAGGAAAAAATCATTACCATTAGTAATGGTTATACAGTTTTTATACTAATTATACCGTTTTTCTTTTGTTTATAAAATAGTTCAAATAGCTCAGTAAAATTTTCAGTGACAGTAAAATTAATTCTCTGCATTTCCACCATGAAGAATTCTTCTACCTCAGTTAGTTTTTTAACAATATCTGACAGTTTGTCAGTCATTGTAGTAAAATATAAAACTAAAACATAATCCAAATAACACGACATTTACTGTAATTCACTTCTCTGAAAGCAGTACATCCAAGAGATACTATTTTTTGTCACTACCTCTTCTTTTCCACTGTCACCTTGTGCTCCCCCCCCCCCCCTACTTTTATCTCACCCACATATCCTGCTGTTCTTCTGCTGGGGTGGATTGCCCCAGGTTGCTTGGAATGCTGAAAGCTTCTGTCAGGTAAATAGCCTATATTTTGCCTGGTCTGAGGCACTAGTAACCATTTTATGTTATAGTATTTGTGAACCGCCAGGAAAATAAACTAATGCACCATGCTACTGAAAAAAAAGGGAATTTCTATTTCCAGATGAGTATAGTGGTTTTTAAGCCATGTGGTAACTCTCAAGATAATGGACCTTGAGATTGTGTCGTTCTGGTAACCATCTTGCCTTTCCCGTTTACCTTGAATTCTGACCCAGTTTGAGTCTTTATCTCACAATGTCAGAGCTAGAACTAATTCCGCATGCCATCTGAACAGACATAATCCCATTTTAAAAGTACCATAAAGTATTGATTTCTTACTACTGAAGTTCTTGAAAATATTTGCTGTTAAAATAATTTTGGAATTAAAGTGGGGAAAGGGAAGCAAAACAGGAATTTTGATGAGGTGACCTGATTTTAAATCATGGGCTGTCATTTAATTTATTACATGTAATCAATATTTAACGATGTAAAACTTTGTTTTTTAAAAAGTTTATATGTATCATGGTTGTGATTCTCAACCAAGTCTGAGAGACTGAGACCCATACAGCTGCTGACACAAACAGTTCCTTTTTCAGTGTTTAAGAGGATATATGAGTGACCAGTAAAGTTAAATGGAAAAAATAACTGACCTCCAGAATAAAAGTTCAGTATTTTATATTTCTGCACTTTTTAAAGGATTTGTATCTCCTCTTGAACATGAAAACAGCAAGATGTTTGTGATAATAGCAGTATAGAACTAATTTTTCTGGGAGAGGGATTGTAGTTGACATTTAATGCTGTCAAGTACTTGGATTTTAAAGGTGTCAAAATTCAGGGACTATTTGTCCAAATCACTTCAAATTTAGTGGAAGAATTATACCTCAAGACATACCTAGTATGCCAGTTGTGGGGTTGGTATGACTGGATTTGAGAGGGTAGCCCCAAACCAAAGTTTTAATGGAAACTCAACTGCAGCCTTAACTATCTGGTAAAATTAGATGTGATCTGACAAGTGTGTATAATAAACAGTAATAGTAATAGGAGAACAACATGGGCGGTTCTTCATGTGATTGCACGTCTATTCCACTGTAAGTGCGCATGCGCTCCAGTGCACAGTTGTTGGAATGTTTTTCCCTTAGAGGTACCCATTGGGGTAGTATGAGCACTCCCCACTGCCTTACACACGACACTCGGGCATTAGGCCACCCCAACCCACCTCAGTTCCTTCCTACCACCCATGATGGTTGTTGGAGCTCCTGTTCTTACCTGTGCAAGTCCCTTCTTTCTTTGGTAGAAATTGTAGTAGTACCCATTATTGTTATAGAGTAGTTGTATAGTTTAGTTAGCTTAGGTTAGCTACATTTAAAAAAAAATAGTAGTTTTCTGTCACTAGCTCCCATCTGGGTGCTGGTATTGGTACCATAGTTATGCCATGTTCTCTGGGCTTCAAGACCTGCCACTCTTGTGGCAAACCTGAAACCTGTGCCAGTTAGTGACCGTCACCTTGGCGGCCTTAAGTGCTTGGAGGAGTCTCATGTCTGACTGACTGCAGTATCTGTAAGGGGTTTAGGCCCTGGTCCAAAAGGATACGGCAGCCAGACTTAAGTACCTATTGGAATTGATGCTCTGCATTCCTTTGGAGCCATCCTACTCAATCTGGGTGCCATCAGTCAGCAGTGATCATCTGGCCATGCTGGTACTGAGAGGCAGGCTGATTGATTTTACTGGTGCCAAAAAAAAGAGGTACCGCAAGTCATCTAAGGACTCAGTACATGGCACATCAAAATTGGAGGCAAAGAAGTTGAGCTCTACCAAGGATTCAGGTGTGGTCAAAAAGGAAATGCTCCCGAGAGCACACCTTAGAACAGGAGTTTGTTGACTCCAGAGGGACAGTTCAGTCCAGTTGAGACCAATTTCTGACGGGCAAACTTTATTGCTGTCACCTCAGGTTCCACTGTTGCAGGATGAGAACACTTTCCTAATACTGTCTACTCCTGAAATGTTTAAAGCTCTGAGAGCATTGTTGAATTCCTCGGTACCACCCCAGGCAATTCACGAGTCTCACCTAGCATTAGCACTAAAGATACTGACTCTCATTGCTTCACCTCCACACTGTGTGGGACTGTCAGATTCTGGAATTAGTGTACCAGTTCAAAACAGTATCATCTAGGGGAAAGCTGCAGATGATCTTGCCAGTGTACCCCCTTCTCCAGAATCTGAGACTCCCTATACCACCTGCTGCAAAAAGGGTGGAAAGGAGGCCAAGTTCCCTGTAAGCTGTGCAGCAGCCGCCTTAGCACTGCGCAGGTGCTCGGGGAACCCGCCACTCCCCCAGCCCCAACTCTGACGAGGCGCCCCTACCCTGGCCCCAACAAAGCCGGGGCATCCCGGCCCGGACCTGGCTGGGGCACGCACACACGCACGGCCCAATCCCAACTCTAGTCAGGACCTGCCCGGGGAGGAGCACCTATCCTGTATCCACAGCTCTGGAGCTGCCATGGAGGGGAGAGGTGCCTCTCCCCCAGCCCAGGTGCTGCTGCGGGGGGAGAGAGCTGTGGGGAGTCCTCTCTCTCCTGGTCATAGCCTCACCCCAAATCCCTCATCCCTGGCCTCACCCCAGTACCTGCACCCCCAGCTGGAGCCCTCACACCCTGTATCCCAAACCTCTTCCCCAGCGTTGAGCGCCCTCCCACACACCAAACCCCTCAACCCTACCCCCACCACATAAATTTTGTTATGTGCACCAACATGGAGGTGATGTCTGACATCACCTCCACGTTGGTGCACATAACAAAATTCATTCCACACATGGGTGGGAAATATTAGAGGAAACATGGATAGGAGGTACTATGTTCCCCCCTCAGGGGTTCAAACGCTTTTACAATAATCCATCACTGGGCTCCCTGGTAATATCTGCAGCTAACGAAAGAGAGAGGCAGGGTTACAAGGCAGGGTTACCAGGCATGAACACCAAAGAACAAGGAAACTAAGAAACTAGACTTGTTTGGAAAGAAGATTTTTTTCCACAGGAGTGTTATAGCTTTGCACTGCAAACCAGCGAGCTCTGCTGGGGATGCTACAGATTTACCTTAGGAAATATGCTTTCAGAGTTTAAGGACAAGCTCCCAGATGACAGGAATTTCAGGTGGTGGTGGTGAACAGTTGGTTTCTATAACAGCTCTGCAGGCTAGTCTGGATGCATCTGACTCTGCAGCTTGCTGCATGGCCTCTGCCATCACTGTGTGACAGTCTTCATGGTTGCAGTCTTGTGGTCTCCTCTCAGAGGTACAACCAGCAATCCAAGACCTTCCCTTTGATGGGCCATCACTCTTCTTGGGAAAGACTGATGAGACCCTGAATAGTCTTCAGAACTCAGGAGTGATTCTGAAGTTTCTAGGAATTTATACACTGGTGGAAAAGAGAGTCCTTCCATCCACATCAGACCCAGTGATTTCCAGGGTTTGTTTCTCAAGCCCAGGACCTACCGAGGAGGAGTAGAGGTTACAAAAGACATCCACCACCATCCTTTGCTTCTGCAGCTGCCAGTTCATCAAGGCAGGCTGCATCCTCCAAGACCATGTTTTAACAGACTGGTCAAGGGCCGAGTACCATATCCAAGAATGCCATTTTTCCCTTCCCCACTTTTTGCAGACCACCTATCCTACTTCCTTCATGCTTGGGCTCACATCACCAAGGATCAGTGGGTTCTAAGCACAGTGGACCCTCTCCCTAGAATCATAGAATCTCAGGGTTGGAAGGGACCTCAGGAGGTCATCTAGTCCAACCCCCTGCTCAAAGCAGGACCAAATCCAACTAAATCATCCCAGCCAGGGCTTTGTCAAGCCTGACCTTAAAAACCTCTAAGGAAGGAGATTCCACCACCTCCCTAGGTAACCCATTCCAGTTCTTCACCACCCTACTAGTGAAATTTTTTTTCCTAATGTCCAACCTAAACCTCCCCCTCTGCAACTTGAGACCATTACTCCTTGTTCTGTCATCTTGTACCACTGAGAACAGTCTAGATCCATCCTCTTTGGAACCCCCTTTCAGGTAGTTGAAAGCAGCTATCAAATCCCCCCCTCATTCTTCTCTTCTGCAGGCTAAACAATCTCAGTTCCCTCAGCCTCTCCTCATAAGTCATGTGCTCCAGCCCCCTAATCATTTTTGTTGCCCTCCGCTGGACTCTCTCCAATTTATCCACATCCTTCTTGTAGTGTGGGGCCCAAAACTGGACACAGTACTCCAAATGAGGCCTCACCAGTGCTGAATAGAGGGGAATGATCACGTCCCTCGATCTGCTGGAAATGCCCCTACTTATACAACCCAAAATGCCATTAGCCTTCTTGGCAACAAGGGCACACTGTTGACTCATATTCAGCTTTTCGTCCACCATAACCCCTAGGTCCTTTTCTGCAGAACTGCTGCCCAGCCATTCGGTCCCTAGTCTGTAGCAGTGCATGGGATTCTTCCGTCCTAAGTGCAGGACTCTGCACTTGTCCTTGTTGAACCTCATCATATTTCTTTTGGCCCAATCCTCTAATTTGTCTAGGTCCCTCTGTATCCTATCCCTACCCTCCAGCGTATCAACCACTCCTCCCAGTTTAGTGTCATCTGCAAACTTGCTAAGGGTGCAGTCCACACCATCCTCCAGATCGTTAATGAAGATATTGAACAAAACCGGCCCCAGCACCGACCCTTGGGGCACTCCACTTGATACCGGCTGCCAGCTAGACATGGAACCATTGATCACTACCCGTTGAGCCCGACCATCTAGCCAGTTTTCTATCCACCTTACCGTCCATTCATCCAGCCCATACTTCTTTAACTTGCTGGCAAGAATACTGTGGGAGACTGTATCAAAAGCTTTGCTAAAGTCAAGAAATAGCACATCCACTGCTTTCCCCTCATCCACAGAGCTGGTTATCTCATCATAGAAGGCAATTAGGTTAGTCAGGCATGACTTGCCCTTGGTGAATCCATGCTGACTGTTCCTGATCACTTTCCCCTCCTTTAAGTGGTTCAGAATTGATTCCTTGAGGACCTGTTCCATGATTTTTCCAGGGACTGAGGTGAGACTGACTGGCCTGTAGTTCCCTGGATCTTCCTTCTTCCCTTTTTTAAAGATGGGCACTGCATTAGCTTTTTTCCAGTCATCCAGGACCTCCCCCGATCGCCATGGTTTTTCAAAGATAATGGCCAATGGCTCTGCAATCTCATCGGCCAACTCCTTTAGCACCCTTGGATGCAGTGCGTCCGGCCCCATGGACTTGTGCTCGTCCAGCTTTTCTAAATAGTCCCGAACTACTTCTTTCTCCACAGAGAGCTGGTCACCTCCTCCCCATACCGTGCTGCAGAGTGCAGCTGTCTGGGCGCTGACCTTGTCTGTGAAGACAGAGGCAAAAAAAAGCATTGAGTACACTAGCTTTCTCCACATCCTCTGTCACTAGGTTCCCTCCCTCATTCAGCAAGGGGCCCACACTTTCCTTGACTTTCTTCTTGTTGCTAACATACCTGAAGAAACCCTTCTTGTTACTCCTAACATCTCCGGCTAGCTGCAACTCCAAGTGTGATTTGGCCTTCCTAATTTCACTCCTTCATGCCTGAGCAATACTTTTATACTCCTCCCTGGTTATTTGTCCAATCTTCCTCTTCTTATAAGCTGTTTTTTTGTGTTTAAGACGAGCAAGGATTTCACTGTTAAGCCAAGCAGGTCACCTGCCATATTTACTTTTCTTCTTACACATCGGGATGGTTTGTTCCTGCAACCTCAATAAGGATTCTTTAAAATACAGCCAGCTTTCCTCGACTCCTTTCCCCGTCATGTTATTCTCCCAGGGGACCTTGCCCATCAGTTCCCTGAGGGAGTCGAAGTCTGCTTTTCTGAAGTCCAGGGTCTCTGTTCTACTGCTCTCCTTTCTTCCTTGTCTCAGGATCCTGAACTCGACCATCTCATGGTCACTGCCTCCCAGGTTCCCATCCACTATTGCTTCCTCTACTATTTCTTCCCTGTTTGTGAGCAGCAGGTCAAGAAGAGCTTTTCCCCTAGTTGGTTCCTCCAGCACTTGCACCAGGAAATTGTCCCCTACGCTTTCCAGAAACTTTCTGGATTGTCTGTACACTGCTGTATTGCTCTCCCAGCAGATATCGGGGTGATTAAAGTCACCCATGAGAACCAGGGCCTGTGATCTAGCAACTTCTGTTAGTTGCTGGAAGAAAGCCTCATCCACCTCATCCCCCTGGTCTGGTGGTCTGTAGAAGACTCCCACCACGACATTACCCTTGTTGTTTATACTTCTAAATTTAATCCAGAGACTCTCAGGTTTTTCTGCAGTTTCATACTGGAGCTCTGAGCAGTCATACTGCTCTCTTACATACAACGCAACTCCCCCACCTTTTCTGCCCTGCCTATCCTTCCTGAACAGTTTATATCCATCCATGACAGTACTCCAATCATGTGAGTTATCCCACCAAGTCTCTGTTATTCCAATTACATCATAATTCCTTGACTGTGCCAGGACTTCTAGTTCTCCCTGCTTGTTCCCCAGGCTTCTTGCATTTGTGTATAGGCATGTAAGATAACTCACTGATCGTCCTGGTGTCCCAGTATGGGGCAGAAGCCCTCCCCTCTTGCACTCACCTACTTGTGCTTTCTCCCGATATCCCACTTCCCCACTTACCTCGGGGCTTTGGTCTCTTCCCCCCGTGAACCTAGTTTAAAGCCCTCCTCACTAGGTTAGCCAGCCTGCTTGCAAAGATGCTCTTCCCTCTCTTCGTGAGGTGGAGCCCGGCTCTGCCTAACACTCCTTCTTCTTGGAAGCCGTGTTGTTGTGAGACATTCAATTACTACTTCTTGTAGGTGCTATAGAAGTGGTCTCTCCACTGCTCAGGGTAAAGGGGTTTTACTCATGATACTTCAGGATCCTGAAAGCAAAGGGGGTATGTCAGGCCTATTTTAGATCTGAAAGCATTAAATGAGTTCCTAATGCAATGAAAATTACGGATGGTCACTCTAGCTTCCATTACTCCTTCCTTGGAGCTGAGGACTGGAATGTTGTCCTTGATATAAAGGACACTTATTTCCCTGTGGCAATTTATCAGAGTCACAGAAAGTTTCTAAGCTTCACAGTCCTGCCCTTTTTTCATTTGCACTCTGTTGCCCCGGTATTCACAGTGCATGACAGTGGTAGCAGCATAACTGTGGAGCTCAGAAGTCCATGTCTTCCCTTACCTGGATGACTGGCTAATAAGAGGCTGTTCTAGGTTGCAGGTGTTGTCCAGCGTAGAAGTTATCCAGTCTACATTTAATGTGTTGGGCTTGCTGATAAACATAGATGTCTGTCCTGTCTCCAGTACAGAAAATAGAATTTGTTGGAGCAGTCCTGGAGTCCATGAGGGCCAAGGTCTTCCTTCCACTGGCAAGATTTCACATGATGGCAAGGCATTGTTTTAGACTTAGACCTATTCCCTCATCACAATAAGAAGCTGTTTGAGGCTGCTAGGGCACATGACAGTGTGTACTTACTTAGTTCAATATCTACATTTCAGAGAGTGAGAGGGCTGCTGAGGTGTATTCACCAAGGAAGCACCATATGGCCCTGACAATTTGGATTCTGAATCAAATCTTATCCTTCCTAGATTGGTGGACAGATCCTGCCAAAGTTTTGTAAGAGAGTTCCCTTTGCCCTGCCTCAACAATCTCTCACTTTAGTCATGGGGGGCCTCAGACTTAGGTTGGGGGGCTCACTTGGGTCTCATACAGCTACAAGGTCTCTGGTCTCCCAAGATCTAAGGCTACATATAAATGTCAGGGAATTGAGAGCTACCCAGTTAGCTTTCATGGCGTTTCTTCCACACATCAAGGGGAAGGGGCTTGTTGGTTCTGACTGACAATACAACGGCTGTGTTTTATGTAAACAAGGAGAAGCCCAATTTTCACAGCTGTCAGGAAGCGATTCTACTTTGGGACTTCTGCATTGCTAACTCTATACTTCTGAAAGCAGCTCTCCTTCCAGGGATCCAGAAAACCCTGGCCGACCACCTAAGCCAGTGATCCCCAACCTTTTCGTCATCAAGAGGCATCGCCGCCAAAATGCTGCTGGATTTCAGCGGCATTTCGGCGGATGCTTGACCGCTGGCCAGGACGCAGGCGCATTTAGATGCGCCCGCGGGCACCGCATTGGGGACCCCTGACCTAAGCAAATTGTGTATCAATCACCATGAGTGGTCCCTTTGTCTGGATATAGCATCTCTGTTTTCTAGTTCTGGGGAACTCCCCAAGTGGATCTATTTGCAATAAAACACAACTGAAAGTGCCACTGTTTTGCTCTCAAGTGGGCCCCAGCCCTGGTTTACTAACAGACTTTTCTACTGGTGTGGTTAGACAGTCTTCTGTAACCTTTTCCTCCCATCCCTCGCCTGCCCAGAGTTCTGTGCAAAATCAAACAGGGCAAGGCTAATCTTTTACTCATTGGCGCCATAGGCAGAATTCGGGGGGTGGCATTTTGTGCGCTCCCCACAGGGCGCGCGGGAGCTTCCGGTTCCACTCCCATCGCACCGCTGAAGAAGGACCCTTTGCCGAAATGCTGCAGGCGATAGTGGCAGTCATTGAGCTGCTCAATTGCTTGCCGCTGTTTTCCGCGGCACGTCGGTAGAAGGTCCTTCTTCGGCAGCGCACCCAGAGTGGAACCGGAAGCTCCCGTGAGCCCCGTGGAGAGCGCACAAAATGCCGCCCCCCCGAATCCTGGCGCCCTAGGCAGCTGCCTAGGGTCGCCTAATGGAAGCGCCGGCCCTGATTGCCCCAGTGTGCCCCCATCAGTACTGGTTCTTGTAGTTGTTAGACTTGTCAATCGACCCCCACCCCCCATTGTCACTCCTGCTACACGAAGAGTTGATTTTGCCTAATCACAGCCGCCTCCTTCAATCCAGTCTACAGACCCTTCATCTGACAGTCTGGAGGCTTCATGGCTAACATCTACAGAGTGGTCCTGGAAGTGCTTCTAAATAGTAGTATTAACTTAGCTAAATGAGAGGTTCTCCAGCTGGTTCAGAGTGAAAACAGTTTTCCCAGGCCTTGCTTTTATTCAGCATGTTTTGGACTATCTTCTGTCTCTAAAGCATCCAGGGTTAGCAAGTGCACCTCACAGTTGTCTCAGCCTTCCTCCTGCCTATTGATAACCACTCACTTTTTTTTTTTTTCAAATCTGATGTCCATTAAATTTCTGAAAGGCTTGGACAGACTTTTTCCACAGGTGCAGGATCCTGTTCCCCCACGGAGCTTTAATCTAGTCTTAGTAAAGCCAGTGGGTCCTCCTTTTGCACCTGTAGTGACTTGCTCTCTTTTGAACCTTTCTATAAAGATTGCATTTCAGGCTAATACAAAAGCCACCAGAGTGGGGGAACTGAGGACATTTAGTATCAGATACAGTTTTCTTCACAGAGAATCTTCATCCTCACCCAAGGTTTCTTGCTAAGGTGGTTTCCAGTTTCCATTTAACCAAGCAATCTTCTTGCTGAGCTTTTTCTCAAAGCCTCATGGCCATAAGGTGAGGAGAGGCTTCATAATCTAGATGTTAGAAGAGCTTTATCTTTTTATCTGGACTGGACCAAGCCTTTTTAGGTCTTTGACATAATTGTTCATTGTGTTTGCATATGGAATAAAATGCTGCCCACTATCCACTCAAAGGCTCTCACCTTGAATTTCCAGTTGTATTCACTTATGCTAATGTGATGCCTCTAGCTAGAGCATTAGGTCATTCAACTAGGTCCCAAGCAGCTTCTGCGGCCTTTCTGGCTCACAT
The DNA here is from genome assembly GCF_020497125.1 of Mauremys mutica. Classification (NCBI taxonomy): domain Eukaryota; kingdom Metazoa; phylum Chordata; order Testudines; family Geoemydidae; genus Mauremys; species Mauremys mutica. The sequence continues at coordinate 315,975,571 of NC_059072.1, read as the reverse complement.
TCCCATATTAAACATTTGCAAAGCAGCAACCTGGTCTTCGTGTCATAAATTTGCCTCTAATTACGCAATCTTTCAACAGTCTAGAGACAATGTCAGAGTTGGACAAGTAGTCCTCCAATCCCTGTTGAAATAGACTCCAAGCCCACCTCTATTTTGGAATTTGGACTGGTAACTTGAACCACAACTAGATATACATGACTAAGCTGAGAAAATGTGATCTGGTCCACTGTAAAAAATGGTTAGTAAGCTTTCTCTAGCTGCTGTTGCACATATCCATTCTATGCCTCTCCCTTCTTACCCTCTCTATCAGAATCTATCTGGTAGTGAGAGGTGTCAGGGCGGCTCTGCCCTTTATGCCTGTGCACTGTGTGTGAGGCACTGGCGGGTGCTTATGTTGCCCCAACTGATACTGCAAAGGGAAAAATGCTCCAACTGTGCACTGGAGCGCACACAGAGCTACAATAGGATGGACATGTACAATACATCTCAAAGAACAATAGTTATGGAAAGGCTAGTAACTTAAAAAAAACAAAACAGTAACCAGGTCATTTTCTTCTAGTTAATATCTCATCCTGTAGGCTTCCCTGTTCTTTCTCACAACTCTTTCTCACTGACTGGGCTTTCCACCTTTTTCTTGAGCAAAGATGGGGTACCGGAGCAGAGACTTCTCTGCATAAACTCTGATTACTAATTTAAGACTTCACAGGGTAGTTTGAAAGGAGAAATGTCCAATCTGTATTTGAATGGCATACTGGTGAACATATCTGCTTTCAACCAAATGGGGACAGAGCAGATGTCAGTATGCATTTAAGCATTATATTTGGATTGCAATATAATGATGTTGCTTTACTAAATGTATTATTGGTGTAAAATGATGTAATGATGTAAATTTCCTTTTGGAATGCTCTCCCTTTTGTGTGTGTGTGGGGGGTCTAAATATAATATAGTCTTGTGTATAGGCAGGGAGATCAAGTGTTATAATTTTTCAGCTACACTGAGCCCAACACCAAAAGTATGAAACTGGGAATACTGTATTTGGAGAACATAATTTACATATTATTTTAAGTAACCTATTTTCTGCAAGCTCCTCCTATACAAAACCAGACAAGATACTATATCTTGGTCCTTTACCACCATTAAAGAATAGGATTATGGGTATTTTTGCAATGTCTTAATTACCCAGTTACTTGCATATTTTCACAGCTGAGAATCCAAGTGAGCAAGGCCCCACATGTTGGTAGGCCTTAATAGCCAGCTTCCTTAGAATATTTTCTGTTATCTTGTCAACGTGTGTGTGTGTGTGTTTCTTTATTTATTTATTTATTTATATACCCTTGCAAAGGTATTTGAAGTGTGGTGCAAGATCTTACTGTAATACCTTAACTTTAAGGCTTTATTTATTGAGGATGAAAAATTGCCATAAATTACTCTTCTTCATGGATTGAAAATCACTTTAGTCAAATAAGATCATTAAAATGTTTCATTAAAAAAAGTAACGTAATCTGTCTTTTCAGTCAGAGATGGAGAAGCCCAGGGGTAGAAAGAAAGCAACCATCACAGACTCAGAAGAGAAGTTGGGCATAGATGACCTGAGTAAATTGGGGCAAGAACAGAAACTTAGAGGGAGTCAGCGGGGGAGGAAGAGAGCTGCAGTTGTTTCAGAATCTGATGAACCACAGTGGCCAGAGGAAAAGAGGCTAAAGGAAGATGTATTAGAAAGTGAGGATGAACAAAACAGTCCACCAAAGAAGGGAAGAAGAGGACGACCTCCTAAAGCAGCTAGTGGGGGTACACCAAAGGAAGAACCAGCAGCAAAGACATCTAAAAGGGGCAGAAAAAAAGCAGTGCCTGTATCATCAGTAGTGGAGGAAGAGGAAGAGGAGGAGGAGGAAGGGCAAAGTGAAAACGTGGAACAGAAGCCAAAAGGCAGGCAATACAGGACACCAAGAAGAGCGCAACAAAGGTGTGTCTCTTTTCTTATAAGTGCATTCTTAAAAAACAAACAAAACAAAAAAACACACACCTTGGATATTAACTATAATTTGATATTTTGCAATTTGGGTCTCCCTCAAAACAGAGTAGAACCATCTGAAACTAGTGCAGTTGAATCAACACAGTCTACACCACAGAAAAGACGAGGAAGGCCACCAAAAACACCACCATCACAGCAAAAAAAAGGGTAAGTTCTGAATGTAACCTTCTGAATTTTCGTCTAGCCTTCCTATTGAAAGGTCAGGCTTTATCCACTTGGAGACCATCTCAGTGGTTAATATTTTTTATACAAGATGTGCTACAGTCTACAGAGAGTTACTATTCTTGAAGGTCTTAGGCACGTGGTTTGCCTCACTTCTCCGTAGTTACCTGTAGAACTGTAGGTATCTGAAGCTCAGTCAATATATATGACAGGAGTATGGTGAATAAAGAGGAAGAACTGGAAATATTAGTACATAAGCTAAATTATTGTTTAATTGGCATCACAGAGACTAGGTGGGATAAGTTTAATGACTGGTATATTAGTATAGAGCAGGGATGGCCAAACCCTGGCTCATAATCCACATGTGCCTCTTTAACAGTTAAAGTGAGGTGCGCAGAGCCCACCATGCCCTCCCCCCCCCTCCACACACACACACCATTCTTCACCTACCAGACTGGCAGGGCTTCTGCCATGCAGCAAGGTGGTGGGGCTTGAGACTTCAGCCCTGCGGGGTAGCCCCAAGCCTCGGCTAACAGTCCTGAGCACTGGCAGGTGTGCCCAGCTCTTGAAGTTCTGAAGATTATCATATGTGGCTCAGGGAGGTGGTGGAATCTCCTTCGTTAGAGGTTTTTAAGGGATGGCATGTTGCATCATACAACAAGAATGTATATACTTGTCTGAGGTCCAGAAGGTGGTGAGATTGGTAAAATTAAAAGGTATCAAAGATGGGTGTGAAATCTACTGTAGACCACCAAATCAGTACAAGGAGGGGTGGATAAGGCATTTCTAGAACAAATAACAGAAATAGCCAAAATGTAAGACCTTTCATTAATGCGGGTCTTTAACTACACAGACATTGGTCGGAAAAGTTGTATGGCAAAATGCAAAATTTCTAGTAAGTTCTTGGGATGTATTGGGGGCAACTTTTTGTTCCAGAAAATGGAGGAAATAACCAGGAGGGCAGCCATTTTAGACTTGATTCTGACTAACGGAGGAATTGGTAGCGAATTTGAAGAAGGAAGGCAATTTGGGTGAAAGTGATCATGAAATGATAGATTTCATGAGTCTAAGGAAAGAAAGAAGAAAGAGCTGCAGAAGAAAAACAATGGCCTTTTTAAAAAAAAAAAGGGAGGGGGGAGGAGGGGCTCAAACTGGAATATAAGGTCCCATAGGAAGAAAATCTAAGGGATGAAGTAGTTCACGAGACTCCACAGTTTCTCAGGTTAAAGTGTTAAAGGCATAACTGCAAACTATCCCAGTGTGAAGAAAAGATAGGAAGAATAGTAAGAGGCCAATATGGCTACATAAATAGCTCTATAATTACCTGAAAATCAGAAAAGAATCCTACAAAAAGTGGAAACAGATGAATTGCCAAAGAGGAGTACAAAAGAATAGCACAAGATTGTAGGGGCAAAATCAGAAAGGCTTGAGCATGGGACATAAAAGGAAGTAAGAACAAGTTCTTTAAATACATTGGGAGCAAGAGAGACTAAGGAAAGTGTAGGTCCTCTACTCGCCAGGGAAGGAGATCTAATAACTGATGACATCAAGAAGGCTGACATCAAGAATGGCTGTTTTGCTTCAGTCTTCACTAAAAAGGTTAATATATAAATAAATAAATATATGGAGATATAGAACTGGAAGGGACCTTGAAAGGTCATTGAGTCCAGTCCCCTGCCTTCACTAGCAGAACCAAGTACTGTCCCTGATGGGTTGTTTTTTTTGTTTTTGTTTTTCCCCAGATCCCTAAATGGCCCCCTCAAGGATTGAACTCACAACCCTGGGTTTAGCAGGCAGCGAACATAATACCTATCTTTAAAAAGGGGAAGAAAGCATACATGGAATTATAGACCAGTGAGCTTGACTTCGATACCTGGGAAGATACTGGAATAAATAATTAAACAATCAGTTTATAATCACCTAGAGAATAATAGTGTTATGAGGAATAGCCAGTATGGATTTGTCAGGAACAAATTATGCCAAGCCAACCTTTTTTGACAGGCTTACTGGCCTGTTGGATAGGAGAGAAACAGTAAACATGGTATATCTTGATTTTTAGTAAGGTTTTTGACACAGTCCCACATGACAGTCTCATAAGCAAACTAGGGAAATGTAGTAAATGTAGGGAAATGAAATTACTAAAGGTGGGTGAGCAACTGGTTGAATGACCATACTCAAAGAGTAGTTATGGTTCACTGTCAAACTGGGAGGATGTATCTAGTGAGGACCTGCAGGGGTGAGTCCTAGGTCTGATGCTATTCAGTATTTTCAAAAATGACTTGGATAATGGAGTGGAGAGCATGCATGTGTGAATGACCCCAAACTGGGATGGGTTGCAAGCACTTTGGAGGGCAAGATTAGTGACTTGGACAAATTGGAGAATTCATATGAAATTCAATAAAGAGAAGTGCAAAGTACTTCACTTAGGAACGAAAAAATCAGATTGCTAAGCAGAAGGGTTCATGCATTTTGGAGGTGGCCACTCGAAATGATGTGGGCAATTGGGGGTTAGTGTTATGCATAAAGGGTTTGAAGTGGGCAATTAAGGGTAGCAGACCATGTAGTACACCTCTACCCCGATATAACGCTGTCCTCGGAAGCCAAAAAATCTTACCGCATTATAGGTGAAACCCATTATATCGAACTTGCTTTGATCCGCTGGAGCGTGCGCGCGCACTGCTTTACCGCGTTGTATCCAAATTCGTGTTATATTGGATCGCGTTATATCGGGGTAGAGGTGTATATTACAAAGTGTTGTAATAAGCCACAAAACCAGTGATTAAGTCCATGTTTTTTGGTGTCTAGCAAAGTTCCTAAGCATACCTTTTGAAGGTGTTGTGCAGGTTTCCCTTGAGGACAAGTATTGAAAGATCAGATATGGAGTGATTGCTTTGTGAAAAGTGTTCTCCCATGAGAGAGATGGTGCTTTTGTCTTTCATTTTACCACAAAACCAATGATGTACCTGAGAACCATGAAACCCAACAATATAACTGAGCTATAGCTATCATTTCGTAAAGGTTATTGATATGAAAAAAAAAAAAACACCCCTTGGCCTGCAATTTGACTTAAGGTGTTGGGAAGAAAAATATATCCAATTTAAGCTCAACATAAGTAGTCCTAAACATATTAATGGTCTGTCCTCATAAATATCTTGTACTCCTGATATTTTATCCTGGAGTAATTTTGGTTGCAAAATCACTCAGCCTAATAGAATCTCTACCCTCTGGTTACAGATAAAAGTAGGTGGGCACTTATACTATAAGTTTTACAGGAAGCAAATTAAGAACAACTGTTTAAAAGGCTAGCTGGAAGTTTTTTTCCATTGCAGAGTTTGTGTGCTTAAAGACCCATGTGCTGTAAAATTAATTTATTACGATTTTTAATTTTAGCCGTGCTGTGCGCACCAAACAAGCAGCAAGCAAAGAAAACGAATCTAGTGAAGAGATGGATATATTTCAGGGTAGTTCTCCTATCAGTGATGACATTCCTCAAGAAGAAGTAATGGAGGAAGGGGAAGTTTCGACGATCAGTGTAAGATACATGTTTGAAATGTGTTCTGTAGATCTATGTGGTACTTCTATTCCTAATGTTGATGAGCAAAAACTCACTTTTCAGATTCTGATAGTGTATACTTTAGCTCTCAAGATATATTTATAAGTAGAGCTGGTGAGAATTTTCCATGAGTGTTTTTTGGTGAAAAATAGGAATTCTGCAGAATTGAAATTTTGTATGGGAAAATTGTTGATTTTTGTCAGACACTTTCAATTTTCCGTAAATTTCCAAAAATTTTGTTTCAAGACCTTACTAATCTCAGCATTTGCCTGAGCTGCTGTGATGCCTCATGGGGGTTGTAATTCATGTGCTTCTTACCTCCATTCTTCTCCATGGGCAGGACACCCCAGCCAAACTGCATCTCCCGTGATACATCACAGTCATGGAATTCCTATGATGCACCTAGGCCAAAGGGAAGGAAAGATTGTCAGACATCCTGGGAGTCCTGTGATTGTGGGGATGTGGTTCAGTTGTGGAACCTAGCCCCTGGGAAAATTGGGGACGTGATCTGACCAATAACTCCCATGAAGTATTGCAGTGGCTCGGGCATATGCAGATTAATGCCCTGAAATGAAACATTTTGACATTTCTGAATAAACATATTCACAATGTTTTTTGTTCCACTATAAATTTCAACATTTTGACTTTACATCCAGATTTGGGATGAAGACAAATGTTGAAATTCAGAAGTTCCCATACAGTGGAAATCTTGTTTTTTTCAATTAGCTGTATGTATGAACTCCTTCAATATAAACCTCTACATCATAAATATCAAATATGTACCTATATTGGTGATGTATATTTTTAAGTGGGTGTGCTTGTTTGCCTTTTGTGTAAGAGGATGTTTTAAGGTGGTCTTTTCATGATCAATGTCACTAGCTGAATGTCTGAAATATAAGAGTGAGAATATTTGTGTAATTTAGCTATAGTCATTTTTAACTTCGGTTTTTTTAATGGTAACACTAAAGCATGTATATTTGCATAAGGATTATATTATTCAGGCATCCTTATCTCTATTAACAATTTTTAAATCATATTTCCTAGTTTTCTGCCAGGAAAAAAAATGAGCCTTAATAGTTAAGATTAGGTATACTGGGGACATCAAGTTTTGTGTAGTGCCTGGCTCCTAAATTCAGTAGGAGATGGGGAGGTTTTTCAAGTTAAATTCCGGAGTTCTGGAAAGAGAGGAGTTGATAGTTTTTGAGCTGGAATAAAGCTCTTTGAGGACTGTATAATTTATTATGAAAGGTGGACAATGAGTGGCCAGAATAAAAATTGAGATAGGAGGCACTCCCTGGCTCAGTGTATTTCCTTTTATTTTTTTAAGCCCCATTCCTTCCTCACCTACATTCTATGTTGCCTTTTAAACTTTAAAGGAATTTGGCAGCTCTTTCCCTACTACATCTGAAAAACTTTCATTTTCCTTGTCCTGTGAAGCTGAGGAAGTCTGCATGTTAGGAAAGTGTCGTTCACTATGATGTGCCAAGCAAACAGACTTTAAACTAAGATAATTTAACACTTATGGCTTAGTTTTATGTACTTACCATTTTAAATGCTAAAGCTTTTAAGCAAAAAATGCTGAAGTACTTAACCATCTCAGTAAGAATGAAGTTTGCTTGTAGAAGAAGAAAATATTAAGAAGCTCAGTGAAGTCCTGGAATGACCCTAAATTCCAGGGTATTGGGGAGCTACTGAATGTCCTTGAGTACGTGGTTGACTGCATTCATCTCCAGAATTGGGAACCTCATAGGTCGGAAGAAGTGATTGAAAGAGAGATGCAGCCAACAACCCCTGGATCCTGAGGAGTTTGAGTCTTCAGAGATTTGGTTTCTGGGGTCTACTTAGCCTGTTGAACTCAAAGTATAATTTAGTATCTGTACCGCGGTAGCATATAGAAGTCCCACTTATGGGTCATGGCCCCATTGTGCTAGGCACTGTAAAAAGTCATAACAAAAAAATTCTCCCTGCCCCAAAGAGCTTCAAACTAAATGTAAGACAAGAGGAATAAGGTGGGTACAGATAGCAGGAGCATAAGGAAACAAAGATGCTACTGGTCAACATGATAGGCAGTGGTCTCAACATGTCAACTGCCCAGCCATTGTAAAGTTCTTTGTAGGTAAAATATAGCTATATTTATATGGTATAAACCATATAAGCTACTTTAAGGAGCTCAGTAAATTGAACAGAAGTTCTTCTTTGAGTGCTTGCTCATGTTGATTTCATTGTAGGTGTGCACACACCCACGTGCGCAGTCATCGGAGATTTTTACCTTAGCGGTATCTGTAGGGCCGGCTGTGTCACCCCCTTGAGTGTAGCACTCATGCGCTGGTATATCAAGCGCTGCTGGCCCTATGCACTCTCAGTTCTTTCTTACTGCCTGTGGTGGTCAGTTGGAGTGCCTTTCCTTGCTCATCAAGGACTTGCGGTTTTCCATATCTTGGACTTTGTGTCTTTAGGCTTGTACATCGTTATCTTTACTGTTAAGTACCTGTTAAGTGTTGTAGTTAGAGTTGGGTTCCAGTGGGGACTTCACCCCCAGTGGGGCATGTCCCAGTCTCTGGGCTTTAAGCAAGGCCACCCAGAGGATTCAGGGGGCCAGGGGCAAAGCGGGGGAGCTGCGGTGCTTGTACTTACCTGGTGGCAGTCCGTGTCTTGGCAGCACTGAAGGGCCCCCTGCCACCGAAATGCCGCCGAAGACCCGGACCGCCGCCGGGCCAGGGCTCACGGGGCCCCAGCAGGGCCTGGGGCAAATTCCACCTCCCCTGCCCCCCGCACACACACACACAGCCCTGGCTTTAAGCCCTACAATTCCTGTAACGCACCTATGCCTGTTAGCAACCCCGATGGCAGCTGCCTCAAGTGCCTGGGGGAAGCACACATTAAAGAAAGGTGCAAGATTTGTAAGAACTTTTGTCCTTGCACCCAGAAGGAGAGGGATATCAGGCTCAGGGCTCTCCTTATGGAATCCGCCTGCCATAAGTTGACTAGCACCTTGACATCAGCACAAAGTGCACCACCGGCACCATTGCCCACCCGGCACCATTCTTCGTCGCTGGTCCCTAAGAAGAGAGCTAAAAAACACAGCTCGCCGACGAAGAAGGTGGCAGTGAACAAAGAGCCTGCCCCAAGTTGCCCATCCACACTGGAGCCCCACAGTCGACCATCTCCTGCTGAGGCCGTTAGCCTGGGGAAAGGTCCTCCTCTGACTTCAGCGAGTGGTACAGGGCCAACTTTCCTCCCGGCACCGACACCTTCATGAACTCAGGTGCTGAAGGAGCTCAAACCTCTGCCCATGCTGACAGCACAACCAGTGCTGCAGGCCTCAACTAAAGCTCCTCAAGCCAGTCGATAAGGTTCCCCAAGGAGCGGTGGAGCACTACCGATTCCTTGAGACAATGGCGCGCTGTCCACTTCCACACCGATGGACACCAGTACCATCGTCTAGATCATCGCAAACTTCTCTTCGGTCTCCAACGTCGTGGTCGCTGCTGTTGCGATGTTATTCGCCAAGGGAAAGCCACCAGTCCCCCTATTATCGAAGTCAGCCGCAGTCCCAGAGGTCCTCGTCCTGACGCTGTTCCCGGTCACCACCGCCGTGGGAATGATCTCCCTCCTGCTTCCAATCTCCCCGGCACTGCACCTGCTCGCCGTGCCGTTGGTACCGATCCCCAGGACACCGGTCTCCAGTGTCGGTGGTCTTAAGGCAAACTCGGGCCTTGACAGCCCTTCTGTGGTCTCCAGAGGGTGGTTCCTCCAGAACTGAGGGGCATTTCAGCCCGCCGCCCCAACCTCAGTGGCGAGACTGGGCATCCGAGCCAGTGGTGGCATCAGGACAGTGGCCTGCTCAGTGGCCATGTTGGAATACCTGGGTGAGTCCAGTCATAGTGTTGTCCCCCTCGGCTTACTCGTCGGTCAAAGCCGTGTAGCAGTGATCATCGGCACCGGGCCCGGGGCCGAAGATGCACCTGGTGTCCGAGGTTCAGGAGGCTGCACCTACACCTAACTCATCCTCCCCAGCGGAGGAGGAGGAACAAGCCCCCCATCCACGGGTTCAGTACTCCTAGTCGTCCCCTGACGAAGCAGTCGGTGGGCCCTCCAGTGCCAGCCCTCCTGACGACTTCAAGGACCACCAGGCCTTGCTCTGACGGCTGGCTGACAACTTGGGCCTGCAAGTGGAGGAGATGGCTGAGGAAGAGGACACTTTTCAGCGTACTGTCAGCCTTCACCACATCCGTATTGCACTACCTGTGCACGACGGGGTCTTGAAAATTGCCAAAGGCATCAGGCAGACACCCTGTAAATACTGTACGTAGTGACACACTGTACAGGGGAGAGGTGCTGTATATACACCTTCCACCTCAAAGCAGACTGAGGAAGAAGTACTTTGTGCTGGCCAAAAGCTTTGAATAACTATATACCCTCACTCCTCCTGGCTCGCTGGTGGTCTCTGCGGCCAATGAAAAAGAGAAGCAGGGGCACACCAACTCCACCCCATGAAATAAGGAGGTAAAAAGATTTGACTTGTCCAGAAGAAAAATTTATTCCACTGCAAGTCTACAATTTCAGGTGGTGAATCACCAGGCCCTCCTGCACCACTATATCTTCAGTTTATGGGACTCTCTCCATAAACTCAAGGACTCCCTCCCACAGGACTGAGCCCAGGAGTTTGTTACTCTGGTGCAGGAGGGCACCTTGGCGGCCCACTCTGCTCTTCAGATGGCATGGGTCGCGGCAAACTCAGCAGCTGGGGTGGTGGCGGCATCTGTGCCGGTTATGAAGCACAGCTCCTGGCTTCAGGTCGCTTTGATGGGAACGGTCTATTTTCCAAGCAGATTGATGCGAGGCTGCACAGGGTGAAGGACACCAAGGACACCCTCCGTTTGTTGATATCCACACACTTCAGTTGGCACATAAGCCATTCCGGACGCCCCTGCCGTCAAGGTCCTGGTGGTCTTGCCCCAGACCTGCAATTAGGAGGGATGGGGCACTGCTTTTAGTCATTGCCACCCTTCTACTTCCCGCTCGCCTGCGCAAGCCGGCCAGACCAAGCATTCTGCAGGGCTGAAACACTTGTTTTGATGGCACGATTGAGAGCGATGCCCCAGCCAATTCCCTGGGTCCACTACCTTCCTCAATCACCTGTTCCCCTACCGCTTGGCCTGGTTGCGGGTTATGTCAGACCTCTGGGTCCTGGACATATCATCGCGGGGCTATACCCTGCAATTTTTGGCCGGCCCTCCGTCCCACCCCCACCACTTCCCCGTCCCTCTTCAGGGACCCTTCTCATGATCAACTCCTTGTTCAGGAGGTCGAGAACGTCCTGTATCTGAGGACTCTGTGGAGGAGGTTCCTCGGGACAAGAAAGGAAAGGGATTCTACTCCCAGTACTTCATAATCCCAAAAGCGAAAGGGGGCCTCTGATCCATCCTGGACCTGTGTTTCCTCAACATGTCTCTCAACATCTGTCTGCATCTGGTGGGGCACAAGGCTGCAAGTACGTACGTGGTCAGCAATGCTCGACTTCATCTGCGTCTGCTGCAGGTGCGGCTGGCCTTGGTCTGTATCCCCAACAAACACTCTCTGGACAGAGTGGTCACAGTACCAAGCCACATCCTTTCGTCCCAGTTGGTGGTTGGACCCCAAGTCAGTGCTTCAGGATCCAGACGCAGATCTGGGCTGGGGACCCCAGCTGGGCGAACTCAGCACCTAGGGCCGCTGGCTGCAGGATGATCTGGCCCTCCACGTCAATGTCAGGGAACTCAGAGCAGTTCGCCTGGCCTGCCAGGCATTCTTGCCCCACCTGAAAGGCAAGGTAATGCAGGGTCCTGACTGACAATACTGCTGCGATGTACTACATCAACAGGCAGGGAGGGGCCAGATCCTCAGTCCTCTGTCAGGAGGCGCTTAGCCTATGGGCTTCTGTGTGTGGCATGCCATTCATCTGATTGCTGCCCATCTGCCTGGCTCCAGGAACATCCTTCCAGATCATCTCAACATGACCTTCTCGTCTCACCACGAGTGGTCCCTCCATCCGGAGATGGTCAGGTTGATTTTTTCCAACAGTGGGGAACTCCCCAGGTGGATTTGTTCATGTCCAGGATGAACAGGAAGTGCCACCAGTTCTGCTCCTTCCAAGATCTGGACAAGGGCTCCCTCTTGGACGCCTTCCTCATTCCGTGGATGGGGGGTGCTCATGTATGCTTTTCCACCAGTGCTATTGATCCATAGGGTCCTGGTGAAGATCAAACAGGAGAGAGCAAGAGTCATCCTTGTGGCCCCGTCAGCACTGGTTCGGCATGCTGATGTACCTGTCGACAGTAGCCCTCTTCCTGCTGCCCTTTCGACCGGATCTGCCATCGCAGAACCACGGAAACCTGCTGCATCCAAACCTGGTGGCTGAATGCGGAGGAAAGAGCTTGTTCGGCCCGCGTTCAGCAGGTGTTGCTCGGCAGCAGAAAACCCTCTATCAGGGCAACCTACCTGGTGAAGTGGAAAAGGTTTGAATGCTGGGCCTCAGAGAGGCGTGTCTGGGCCGAGCAAGCCTTTGCTGTAGGACATCCTGGATTACTTGTTGCATTTGAAACTTCAAGGGTTGTACTTTTCCTCTGTCAAGGTCCACCTGGTGGCCATCTCAGCACTGCACCCCCTGGTCCAGGGCGGGTCCCTCTTCGCCCATTCTATGATGGTGCATTCCTTGAAAGGGCTGGAGTGCCTCTACCCACGTGTCCAGGAGCTGGTTTCCACCCTGGGACCTGAACCGTGTGCTTTCCAGACCCATGGGTCCTCCCTTCAAACCCGTGGCTTCCTTATCTCTCCTCCTCCTGTCCTGGAAGGTCTCCTTTTTGGTCGCTATAACATCAGCCCATAGGGTGTCAGAGATCAGGGTGCTCACTTTGGAACCGCCCTATATGTGCGTTTTTTGTTTTTTTTCAAGAACAAGGTGAAGCTGCATCCTCACCCGGCTTTCCTGCCCAAGGTTGTGTCCCAGTTTCATATTGGCCAGGATATATTTTTACCTGTCCACTGCCCGAAGCCCCATGCATCAGATGAGGAACGAAGGCTTCACACCCTGGACGTCAGGTGGGCACTGGCTTTCTACTGTTGTGGAAAAATTGACCACACTGTAGAATTTTGGGGTCAGACACAGCCTGATGGCTCCTTTATTTCGAGTATGCATACAAGGAAGGTCGGCAGATCCCCCCAGCAGGGAGTTTCAGCCGCCTTAGGAAATTTTCACAGCTTCACACTTATAAAGGCAAAAACCGCAAAGCGTAATCACACATTACAAATCTTATTATCCTTATTAGGTATATTCTTTATAGCAGACCTATCAGAGTCCTTCTGGGGCCGCACTTTGGACCCTATCGCCTTCTAGGGTTTTTCCTGTTATTCCCTAGGGCTTCTGGTTTCACCATTTTCCTTTCTTGCGTTAACCTATCTTACGTACCTTATTGTTTACTAAATTGCTTAATATAACTGCGTCTAGATGTCTTGTACAATAAGCTGTTTCCCAATTACCCCTTATGCCCCCCTACATGCGGTTCCATTGTACAAGACCTAAATTTTCCATTGCTATCACACTGTTATATGTTATATGAGGCCATGATACATAATTACCAGTTGGTGTTGGTTCCTCTTTTCTATGGCCTCTTTGATTATGCCATACTATTGCAAATTTTCCACTAGGTATATGGCAGTCTACTTATGCTAAGCTAACTGTTGAATTCTAGGCCCATTACTTATGCTAAGCTAACTTAATTTGGGCCAGCGAGATAGAGTTTTGGGGAGATGCAAGGTGTGGTATGTAGGGTTTAGAAAATCCCCAACAACCCCCTCCTTTTGATGCTTTATGCATCAACCATCTACGCCTTCAATAAAAATGGTCATCAGACCGTGGACCTCGGGGTGTTCTTCCTGAGGTGTTTCATACCCATTGTAATAGGTTATTTCCAGGGAGTCGTAAACAGAGTCGTAAACAGGAGACTCAGGCTCTAACACAGATTCCCTCAGTGGGGCAAGGGGCACGGGGTATGGGGGTGGTGGCGGGAAAGTCAGGACAGTGGGGGTTGCAGGCTGGGTGCGGCAACGGGTGCAACAACAATAACAGGCACAAATGCCTAACAGGAGACCTCCCCCAACGAGACCCCAGAAAAGAAAATTATGCATCTGAGGGGGGTGGAAGACGCTGGAGATAATACAAAGAAGATCCGAGCCTGTACAGAGGGTTGTAACCCGATGGGCTGTTTCGAAGGCTCGGAGTTCGGTGTTATATGTGGTCTCCAAAACGTCTACTTGGTCCTTCAGCTGGGAAAGTTTGCGAATTTCAGGCAAAAGGGTCTCAAGGGAATGGAACCGATCTAGCACTAGGGCGGCCCAGTCAAAGGGGACTGAAAATGATAGAGAAACCTGATAGCGTCGATCTGCAGGCCAATAAACCACTTGGGATCCCAAGGCTGTGGTTAAATTGAAAACAGTGTCCAGTAAGGTTGTAGAATTAACAAGGACACAACTATTGTTTGCCTCGAGAATAGTTTTGGAACTTAGGGTTGCTAGCTTACCCCAACCTTCCCAGCAGACATGTTCATGGAGAACGATGATTTCGCCGGGCTTTAACTTACGGATGCACCGGAGCTGAGGGGGCTGTAGAGGCCACAGGGTCCATAACGAGCCCTGGCCTATCCAAATATCAGGGGTTATCTCCGCAGCACTAACTAAGAATCTATTGGGGCCATGGGGTGGCTTAATCTCCCAAACGTCCTGATGGATAACCCAATCCCACAAACATCCCCCCCAAGGGCCTGGGAGGATCCGATAAGTGGGAGCCCATATACCGCCCACAGGCCCATAGGCTTGAAAGGAGCACTGAGAGCGTTGGCAATCCCAACCAGAAAACCTCCATGTATGTCTCCAAGGCCACAGTTCTGGGGGAACACCCGAGGTGTTTCGAAGGGCAGTGGGCCACGCCTGGTGCCTAAGGTCCTCTCGGATATCTGCCAGCTGAGTGTTAAGAAAATCCTGAACCTCCGAGCAAGCTAGGTCCCACTGCAATGCCTTCCCAGCCCCAGAAATGTGGTACACCATCTGGGAGAGGAGATCGTGGGTCAGGACGTTAAGGGTGGAGATAACATGTAATTCCCCTATCCCCGCCTTAAGTCCCGTTACCTGTGCCGCGGAGATAAGGCCAGCCGCATGTTCGAGCTGTCCCAACCTTGACTCATGTTGGGAGGTCTTAAGAACACTCCAGGCCGAGGCCGCACTATTTGCACCCTTCCATAATGTGTCGGCGATCCCTCTCTTAGCCCGTTGCCCCCCTATCAGGAAGCGCTGTTGCATGAGCCTAACGGCCGCTCCCTTAGAGCAGTTGGGGTAGGTGGCGGCAATTTGAAAGTGGGACAGTGGGAGGGAAAATCTAATTGTCCCTAGTGTGGCATCTAAAATAGTCCATCGGAATCCCGTAATGTCGCCCTTTCCCTTTGTTTCATACCAGAGTTGATGGGCGTGTACATGGAGATCCCTCTTGGCAGTGGACATATTAACGGACAGGGTGGGGGTATACTGGATTAGGGTACAAGTAAAGTTCGCTGTGGGGGGAAGGGTTTGCTCGCAGGTAAAGTCAGGGGCGAAGGGGCAGTGTCGGCTGGTAAGTACTGCAGCTTTAGAGGCTAGAGTAACCAGATAACAGAGGGAACCCGATTCGTCCTTGGCATGGCATGAGCCGGGGAGCAACATAGCATCCACATTGTCCTGCCACCCGTGCATAAAATAGGTTTTCACCTTGGGTTCGGAATCAGGGGCAGTGGTGATATTAACATGGTCTATAAATACAGTGCCCATGGATTCCCAGGAAATAATTCGTTGGTACAACTGGCTGGGATGGTCTCGAAGGGCAAAATACAGTCGGGCGGAACAGTAAGAAAATAAGTCCCCAGAGAGGGAAGGCCGAGGCCACTGCAGAACATTTGAGTGTTCAGTCAGCAACCGGAAAGTGTGGGGGGTGGCTGATCTAGGGGCACGGGAGGCTCTTGTGGAAATTGGATAATCGGGGGACGTATGGTTAACGGGAGGGGGAAAGGTGGGAGGAGGGGTAGGCAACAGTTCAGGAATGGTAACGCAGGGAGATGGGACCTGGCCTTCCACACATTTTGCTGCTTGAGGGATGAACCCCAAAACCCAATCAGTGCCACATTGCCACGAATATCCCCCGCAGTTCCCTCCCTGCCATTGTACAATATAGCGTCTTTTCCACCAGGGCCAATTTTTAACATCCTCAATAGTCAGGGACTTTTGTCCCTCCTTTTCTCCTTCCCCTTCCGGTGGAGACCTTCGTTTGCGAATTGAAGGAATGGGGGAGGGCTCTAACTCTTGCGCTGGGGGACTTAGAGGAAGATCGCAAGTGGGTATGGAGGGAGCATCTGCCTTCGCGGGAACCCAAAAGTACATGAAAGAGTCATGAAGGTTTAAAAGCAACAGGAGCAGCATAGTAACACAAATAAACCATAGGGAGGGCATGAGCCATCTCCGCACCATAGCAGATTCCCTTATGGCTCTAGGAGCCGCCATGTCCAGGTGAATCTTGCAAGGGGGATTAGCTCCCTATGCGTCCTTCAATGTCCTTTTTCTGAGATTATATCTGGACCCGGCTGGGGGAGCAACGGGAGGAAGACCCTCAGGATCCGGGGGCACGGGAACCTCAGGAACAGGGACCTCAGGAGCGGGAATCTCGTGGATCTCAGGAACAACCGGTACTACAGACATGCTAGTACGGTCCTCAGGAGCCGGAGAACGTTTACACTGTGAAGCGTGGACCCAGCCGGCAAGCCCTTTGCACTTTACCGCTGCGTGAGTGGTCAGCAACACCTGGTAGGGGCCTTTCCAGCGAGGCTCAAGGGAGGACTTGCGTTGGTGCACCTTAGTATACACCCAGTCTCCTGGTTGCAACGGATGGCATGCAGTGTCCGCCGGTTTAGGGAGGGCTTCGCGGACCTGTGAATGAACAGACCTGACAGAGCGAATTAATGATCTGCAGTATTCGAGCACGGTATCATCAGTAAGCTGTAAATCTACCTGATTGGGGTGTAAGGGCGGGGAAACAGGCATCCTCATTGGGCGAGCCATGAGGATCTCATGTGGAGATAGGCCATGTTTGCGCATAGGAGTATTCCTCATCTGCATCAAAACTAAGGGTAAGGCATCAGGCCACTTGAGACCTGTCTCAACACACAACTTTGCCAGTTTGTTCTTAAGTTCCCCATTTTTGCGTTCCACAGCGCCTGCACTCTGCGGGTGGTGCGCACAATGGAACCGCTGGTCAATATGAAGGGCTTTACAGACATTCTGCATGATTTGTCCGGTAAAATGCGTGCCTCGGTCGCTGTTAATAGAGAGAGGCAAGCCAAATCTGGGAATAAAGTCTCTTAGGAGGCGCTTGGCTACTGTGATGGAATCGGCCTTTGCGCACGGGTAAGCTTCCACCCATCCTGAGTACATACACACGCAGACCAACACATATTCGTAAGAGCAACATTTAGGCAGGCTGATAAAATCAACCTGTATGTTCACAAATGGCCCCCATGGGGCAGGGTGGGCCGATAGTTTGGTGGGGACTGGTTTTCCCCCGTTGTGGGCCAAGCAGATCGGGCAGGAATCACAGTATTGCTTGGCTACGCTTGAGAAACGTGGAGCATACCACTGTTTGGCCACCGTAGCAACCATACCTCCCTTGCCTATGTGGGCCAACCCGTGGGCCAACCGGGCCAAATGAGGGAGTAGGGCTTGTGGTGCAACCGGGCGGCCACCTGGGTCACACCACAAGGCGTCCTCAGGGTGCTGCACACACCCTGATAGTTTCCAGGCTACCCTTTCCTTATCAGAGGCGGATTCCTGTAACCTTACAAGATCCTGGAAAGGGTCGTCTAGTGGAATGGGTTTAGGAGTGCAGAGGGGGAGGAGAGTGGTAGGAGCCGGAGGCCTAGAAAGGGCCGCCAGCCTGGCGGCATTATCCGCCAGGGCATTTCCTCTAGTAACATCATCACAGGGTTTTTGGTGGGCTGGACACTTAACTACAGCAATCGAGGAAGGAGCTTGGAGCGCGGATAAAAGAGCAGCAACATAAGGGCCATGGCAAATAGGTGAACCGCTGGAGGTGAGGAAACCTCTGTACTTCCAGAGTTGTCCATAGTCATGTACAACCCCAAAGGCATATCTAGAGTCTGTATAAATAGTGACAGACCGCCCGGTGGCTAGAAGGCAGGCCCGTGTAAGGGCCACCAACTCTGCCACTTGAGCGGAGCCCACGGCTGGGAGAGAAAAAGCCTCTACCGTCCCATGTGAGTCACAGACAGCATAGCCTGCTACAAGCAGGCCCCTTGAGTCCCGGAGGCAAGAACCATCCACGAAGAGTATTAAATCAGGATTGGAAAGGGGGGTATCTTGCAAATCCGGTCTTGGAACAACAAGACTACTAGTGACAGAAACACAGTCGTGGGGTTCACCATCAACTGCAGAAGGCAATAAGGAAGCTGGGTTAAGGACAGGGCATCTGGCCAAGGTTACATTCGCTGCATTTAGAAGCAGCATTTCATACTTAGTGAGACGTGAATTAGAAAAATGCTGGGTTTTTCCTTTAGTTAATAAGGCTGTAACTGCATGTGGGACGGCAACGGTTAAAGGATGTCCCAACACCAAGGTGGCGGAGGATTCCACAAGACTAGCCGCTGCCGCAACCGATTTTAAACATGGCGGTAAGCCAGCAGCCACAGGGTCTAATGAGGAACTAAAGTAGGCAACGGGCCTATGCTTATCTCCGTGCAGCTGTGTGAGTACCCCCTGGGCAAACCCTCCTTTCTCGTGACAGAATAGAGTAAATGGCTTTTTATAGTCAGCCAGCCCCAAGGCAGGAGCCTCTGCTAGAGCACATTTTAATTTTTGGAAAGCCTCCATTGCCTCTTCTGTCCAGGGAACAGGGTCAGGGACTTTATTCAATGTTAGGTCCTGCAGGGGTCGGGCCAAGGAGGCATACCCCAAAATCCATTGGCGGCAATAGCCTGTCATGCCCAAAAATCCCCGCAGTTGCCTCTTTGTGACAGGCTTGGGAATTTTTAAGATTGCCTGCACACGAGAAGGGGATAAACTGCGCCGGCCCGCTGAGATATCATGCCCCAGGTAGTGGACCGCGGGCAAACAGAGCTGCAATTTGGTCTTGGAAACCTTGTGGCCCTTTTGGGCCAATGCCTGAAGTAGAACGAATGTGTCTGCCTGAGAGGCTTCCAAGGTATCAGAAGCAAGCAGTAAATCATCTACATATTGGATCAACACCGAATTCTTGGGGAACACAATGTCGTCTAAATCCCTTTTTAATATCTGGGAAAAGATCGTAGGAGATTCAGTGTAGCCCTGTGGCAATCTTGTCCAGGTATACTGGAAGCCCTGGTAGGTGAAAGCGAACAAATACTGGCTTTCCGGGTGGATAGGGATAGAGAAAAAGGCGGAGCACAGATCAATGACAGAGAAATACTGCGCTGTCGCAGGGATGCAAGAGAGAATAGTAGCAGGGTTAGGGACTACTGGGAAACTAGGGATAACAACTGCATTTATTGCTCTAAGATCCTGCACAAAGCGCCAAGAATTTTTCCCAGGTTTCTTTACTGGCAAAATAGGGGAATTACATTCACTGATAGTCGGTACAATAACCCCCTGATCTAACAGGGCAGTAATTACAGGGCGTATGCCTTCCTCAGCCTGCTTTGACAGCGGATACTGTCGAATCCTGGGAAGCGGCTTTGCTGGGTTCACACGAATTTCAACCGGTTGGGCAGAGCCAATGCGCCCCACCTGGTTGGCATGTTCTGCCCACAATGCAGGAGGGACCCCTGCCAACAATTCCTGTTGCAACAAGGAAGGGTCGGGTTGGGTCTCTCCTCCTGGGGCTTGCTCGTCCTGCAACAGTGCCAAAACTGCGTTCTGAGCAGGATCGGGCACCTCCAAAAACACCCCGTCCGGGGTGCAATATATTGTACAGTTTAATTTACACAGCAAATCCTTTCCCAATAGGTTAGCA
This sequence comes from Mauremys mutica, assembly GCF_020497125.1. Lineage (NCBI taxonomy): Eukaryota > Metazoa > Chordata > Testudines > Geoemydidae > Mauremys > Mauremys mutica. The sequence goes on along the minus strand of NC_059072.1, from coordinate 315,955,768 downwards.
GGAGAACAAGGGCTGAGAAGGAATGCATGTTGATCAGACAGTGGTCCGATGGAGACGGACAAGGGGGAGGTCACGGGGTGAGGAATGGGATCATTCCCCACCCCTACTGCCGAGACAACTTCAGAAGTAAGAGGTGCAGATGGAAATTCCTGCGCTCTTAAGGTTGAGCGTGAAGCCCCAGTGTCAATCAGGCATACGGTAGGAATACCGTTGATTACACAAGAAACAGTCGGGCCTTCCTGATCAATGGGGAGAAATGGGCAGATGATGTTACGAGCCTCCTGGCTTTCCTAATAGCTGATCAGTTGGGGAGGTGGATTGGGGAATGATTGGGGTTCGGAAAGGGGGAGGGGGCATGCCTGAGGGGGACATGCTTGATCCGGACGGGGCAAGTACCGGACAGCCCGCGGGGGGCGAGTAGGACACTCCCTAACGTGGTGGCCCAGTTGCTTACAATACACACATTGGGGAGGGTTAGGGCATTGGGCTCGCCAGTGGCCCATTTGGCCACACCTAAAGCATGCATTTGGGCCAGGACGTGGGGCCCCACTTGCCACGGGCACTTCAGGGTTAGGGTTGTAGGGCCCAGCCTGAACCTTTTGCCCCCTGGGGCCCTGAAGGGATTTTAATTGTAGAGCCATCAACTGGGTCTCATTGTCATCCTTTTTCTTTTCTAGCTGCCTATAGAAGTGCTGTGCAGCAGCCAGAATTCCTTCAGTATCTTTGCCTTCCCAGTCTACTAGTCCCAGCTTCAAGGGCTCACCGATTTTTGGTAGGAGCCCCTGCACAAAGGCAGCTACCACGGCCTGACGAGCAGTCTGCTCCGCTCTCTCTATCCCAGAGTAGCGTTCAAAAGACTGTTTCAGGCGCTCCATGTAATCAGCCGGGTTCTCTCCCTTTAACTGTTTACAGGAATTTATTTTGGTCCAGTCAGTCCGTTTGGGGCAGACTTCCAGGACTGCCCGAATCAAATTTTCCCTTGCTGCCACAAGCTGCGGTACAGTTAAGTCGGCTGTCCGGTGTTCATCTGGCCACTGTGCCACATCATAAAGGCGGTTCAGAGTTTCTCTGGGCAACATGGCTCGTAAGAGCTGATCCATGTCAGCCCAAGAGGGGTTATAACACTGAACGACCATTCGCAACTGTTCCTGAAATTTTATTGGGTCTTCACGAATCTTAGGGAACTTGTCAATCAGGCTGTACAAATCCCCTGGGGACCAGGGGGCGTGTACCGTTACTAGCCTTCCATCGGCTCCCCCTGGTAATTCCCTCAAGGGCAACAATAATCTCCCTGTGTGGGGGTCGAACAATTCCTTTCCCAAATCTCCTAACTGTTCCCGTCCCCTATTTAACAGAGCCTGATATCGGGTATTATAGGCTGGGGGCGAGGTTGGAGATTTAACAAGGGACCTCAATTGCTCAAAGGCATCTGAAAGGCGTCTAACAGGGTCGTCCGAGCCACTGCAGTTGCCTGCCGTTCGGACGAGCGCTTCCTCGACTTGCTTAGTTAACGTGGCGAGGCGCTGCTGAGCTTCTGGGGAACCCTGGGCAAACTCCAACCCCATTGAGGAGCTGGAACTAGCGCTAGCTGACTCAGAAGGGGATTGAGTGACTTGAGAGGACCCAGCTTCCTCCTGCTCTCCAGAAGAGGCGGCACTCGCTGATGAGTAGGAAGGTGGCCTGACCTCGACCCCATCCTCCTGCTCTCCCCCCTCCTCTTGGTTGGGGGCTTCCACAGGCCATTGCCTACATTCTATAAACAAGTCAATCAGATCCTGAGAAGGGGCTGACGGAGCACTTGGAGCCGTCCCTGCCGGCTTCTTCTGTTTTTCCCCCCGGACGGGGAAGAGGGAGGGGAGCTGGCTCCTACTTATCTTTTGCTGCTTGGAGCCATTCATAAGTTCCAGCTTTTTCTGGGCTTCATTAAGTCTTTGCTGGAGCTTTTCCTGAGAATCTTTTAATCCCCTAACCTTAGACTCCTGACGTCTTTTCTCCATTTCATCGTACCACAGAAAATATGCGTCAAACTGACCCTGGGGTACTGTGTTGGCAAGGAGGGCCCCTCGAAGGTGCACCATCCTGTCAAGATCAAAACTACCCTCCAAGGGAAATTGCAATTTGGGATTATCTCTAGTATACCAGTTCCACTTATCTAAATATTTACACGTCGACGATCCATAATGTACGTACATATAAGCAGCAGGTGTGCCTTTGGGTGGGGCCGGCAGGATTTTTGATCCTTTGGCCCCCATTCTTGCCACAGCACACTTTACTCAAGCCACTCACACCAGGATGCTAACTCGGGGGTCACCACAGTTCTACACTAATGGCCCGACTCGGGCTGCCCTTGTTTCATGGCAGGAACACAAGGGTGCAGGTTCCCGGGCATTTTCCTTCTGGCGAACCTGCAGGAGAATGGACAAGGGGGGCGGGCTGACTGGACAACCCGTGGTCCTCGTACGTCCCTCTCCAGCCCTGGGCACCAGCCTTCAAGCCAACGGTGCTGCAGCGGCTTTTGAGCTGACGGTACGGTTTCCTGGGGCTTCCCTCCTCTCCGAGGAAGGAAGGGAGCTTATGGCTCCGGGGGGGACGAAAAGGGACTCTGCGGCCTTTTACAAGGCAGTGCTCAAAGAGCGGTCACAGGGCCATGGGGATATGGAGGGGTAGGGACGACAGGATAGGGAACACACAAGCACCCAGACAGGTTAGCCACTTACCAAAGCCTGCCAGTCAGGGAAGCTTTTCACTCTCTCTACAAGCAGGTTGTGGAGCTTGCTTTCAGAACACCTCCGGTCACGAGCTATTTGCTTCGCAGAGGGTCTGGGGCGTCTTTCCACAGCCAACTCACTCCGGCCGCTCGGCCTTATACACATACACAGGCCGCACGGCCTCACTCACACAGGCACATTTCCTGGCACAGCTGCCAGGGCGAAAACTACCCCTGGTCCCTCCCAACCTAGTGGCTCCGGGACGCCGAACGCCCAGCTCTAATAGGCGATCAGTTTTCTCCGGACCCAAAGAGCGCGGTCCGAGGGGCTGCCGGCACTCCGAAACACCGTCTCCCGACTACGTCTCCCGACTACGTCTCCCGACGAGACTGAGATTATAGCTCAGCCTAACTTAAATATTTACACGTCTCCCGACTACTTAATTCCTGTTCCCTCCCAACCCCAGCTCGAGCTTACCAAGGCCTAAGCAAGGGCCTCAGGTGTGTCTGACCGTGTCCCGAGGTTGGATCCAGCTTGTGACTTACCCCAGCCAGAGCCTACGGACCAGTCCTCTCCCAAGCCCCTAGCAGCAGAGATTTCAAAAGGTCTCTTACCTCTCAGATGGGCCCTGGGGTTGGAAGGGAACTGCCCGCGGTCCTCTGATCCAGGGATGCCATCTGTGGATCCCGGACGAGCCCCCAAATTGTTGTGGAAAAATTGACCACACTGTAGAATTTTGGGGTCAGACACAGCCTGATGGCTCCTTTATTTCGAGTATGCATACAAGGAAGGTCGGCAGATCCCCCCAGCAGGGAGTTTCAGCCGCCTTAGGAAATTTTCACAGCTTCACACTTATAAAGGCAAAAACCGCAAAGCGTAATCACACATTACAAATCTTATTATCCTTATTAGGTATATTCTTTATAGCAGACCTATCAGAGTCCTTCTGGGGCCGCACTTTGGACCCTATCGCCTTCTAGGGTTTTTCCTGTTATTCCCTAGGGCTTCTGGTTTCACCATTTTCCTTTCTTGCGTTAACCTATCTTACGTACCTTATTGTTTACTAAATTGCTTAATATAACTGCGTCTAGATGTCTTGTACAATAAGCTGTTTCCCAATTACCCCTTATGCCCCCCTACATGCGGTTCCATTGTACAAGACCTAAATTTTCCATTGCTATCACACTGTTATATGTTATATGAGGCCATGATACATAATTACCAGTTGGTGTTGGTTCCTCTTTTCTATGGCCTCTTTGATTATGCCATACTATTGCAAATTTTCCACTAGGTATATGGCAGTCTACTTATGCTAAGCTAACTGTTGAATTCTAGGCCCATTACTTATGCTAAGCTAACTTAATTTGGGCCAGCGAGATAGAGTTTTGGGGAGATGCAAGGTGTGGTATGTAGGGTTTAGAAAATCCCCAACACTACATAGAACAAAACTGTTCCTTAAGTCAATGCAACTCTTTGTCACGGTGGTGGATAGGATGAAAGGTCACCCTGTGTCCGCCCAGAGGATCACGGCCTGCATCCATTACTGCTATGAGCTGGCTAAGATACCCTCGTTGGTAATTGTAATGGCTCACTAGACTAGGTCAGAGACATCATGGGCAGCATTCCCTGTACAGGTGCTGGTGCAAGAAATCTGTCAGGTCGCGACCTGGTCTTCCGTCCACATGTTCGTGTCGCATTATGCACTGACCCAGCAAGCTCGTGACGACGCTGGCTTTAGCAGAGGTGTGCTACAATCTGTGAAGCTCTGAACTCAGAGCCCGCTCCAAAGATTCTGCTTGAGTCACCTACAGTGGAATTGGCATGAGCAAGCACTCAAAGAAGAAAAAACGATTACCCACCTTTTCGTAACTTGTTCTTCGAGAGGTGTTGCTCATGTCCATTCCATTACCCGCCCTCCAGTCCCTCTCTGTTGGAGTTGTTGGCAAGAAGGAACGGAGCAGGCATACGGCCAACAGCGCCCAATACACCAGCGCATGAGCATGGCACTCAAGGGGGTGGCACTGCCGGCCCTATGGATACTGCTAAGGCAAAAATCTCCGATGCCCGCGAATATGGGCGTATGTGCACCTACAATGGAATGGACCTGAGCAACACATCTTGAACAACAGTTACAAAAAGATGGGTAACTGTTTTTTCCCCTCTAGTTCCCATTTGTCAAAGAGCTGCTAAGCAATCCCTGAGTACCTGCCTGCTGAGTTTAGAAAGTCTGCAAGAGTCCTTACAGGCCTTAGAAGTTGATGTGGAAAATAGTATTTCTTGCTGGTTAGTAATATTTTCTCAGTTTGCTTCTACAGCATACATTGAAACTTCTATGACAGATAATTCCAATAATTTAAGTTCTGAGATATTACCAGTATCTGTAATTGTGCCAAGTTTAAGGCTTGTTACTTTTATGAATTTTAGGCTTGGCAGATCCAAGGAACATAAGTGATACCAAGTTTAAATTTTAAATAGGTATTTTTAGTTCCTTTAAACTAGAAGATTTACTTTTAATTTTCAGAAAATTCGGTCTTTATCTGATTCTTAAGATAGGCACGAAAGTTTTTTGTTTTAAATTTGGGAATGATAGACTAGCATTTTTGTATCTAACCACAGGATTTAATCTCTCATGTAACTGCAAATCTGTGTAAACTGGGGAGCTGCAAACAATGCCTCCATACTATAGGACAGATGTAATTGCAGAAAAGCACAGTTTATAAGAATCAAAACCAAACAATGCCAAGTCTTGCCCCAAAAACTATTTAACTAGTAGTTTACTATTTGGGCCAATTCCAAGAATTGCCCATCTACAGTTTTTTGGTAACTGGTATCTCCCAAAAAGGGGTGTTTTTTTGGTAATACTAGAAGGAGACGGCCTAGGGAGCTCCTATAAATATATTATTTCATAGCTTATGAAGAACTGTGTAAATTCATTGTCAGTCTCAACATTTTTCCCATAATGGAATACATTTACACATGAACTTTTTCAAAATAATGTATGTGCAGCTTTTCTTTAAAATAAATAAATTAAATTTAAAAAAATAATTTATAAAATGAATCTCTTGACTCTCTCTTCAAATAACAGGTACGTCGCAGAACTTCCAAAAGAGAGAGGCGATGAGGAAGCATGTAATTATCCACATTCCAAGGTGAAAGCTTTGAAGAATGTTCATAATTTGAAGCTTGAGACTGAATGAAGCTGTTAGTGCACAAAATGGGGTTGCTGAAGACAAAAACTTATTTTACATTTACTACCCCTACATTTGCAGTCCCTAGGTCACAAGCTTTAGCCACACACATGTTGATATCATTAACTGTGGATTTTTGTGAAGTGTAATGTGCGCTGCCTTTGTAGACATATGAACTAAAGAAGAAACGTGTAAATAGCCCTTTTTTAATGTTTCAGACTTCTGAAGTGCTTGTATAGCTTTTATCAGTGGCTTTAAACTGACAGTGCCCAACTGTTTGTTAGATCTGTTGATTTAAAAAAAGAAAAAAGTTTGTTAGAATGGATCTCAAGCAATATCTGTCAGTGTTCATCTTTGTACTCTCCTTGACATTTAACTGTGGGGAAAAAAAATCAGTTGAATAAATAGTGCCATTTTCTTTTGCCACTATTTGTTTGGGGGGGAGAAAAGGAATGATCTTTGTTTCCTTTGTGTATCTAATCTAGAGTTTACTTTTAAGCACCTACTTGTCATCGAAGTGCTAAATTACTTTCTTTTACCAGTGAACGATGTCCGATAGAATAATACAACATATTCAAATTGTGAAATAAGTTGTCTAATTCACTTTACACCTCAGTATTGATGCCAGGCTTTTCTGGACTTCTAGTGGCATTGAAAATTCAGAAAGGATTTAAAATATTTTAATTTTAAAAATGTGTTATTAAATAATGTACTGAATACCCTATCCATTTTATCTTCCCCTATCAGTTTTTATTAATCTACTGTATCAATAAAATTCTGTAACTGAATGAGTTTTTAATAGTCTAGTATGTTAATGTGTATAGATATTTCCTCCTGAACATTATGTTCACACAGAGCAAATTATTACTACATTATAATATGAAATCTGATATATAAACATTATGAAAATACAGTTCTTATTACAATGTAAAGTTAATCACAAAGAAAAAAAATTTTATTGATGCAGTGTGTCTTTATAAAGCTGTTCTTGAGAGCCAAGTGTTTTGTATTTTATAGTGAGTTGCATGTTTATGAAAAATGTGCTGAAAATGGGATGTAATTTTTTTTGGAAACTCGTATCTAGCAGTAGTATATGGTAGGATGCTTCATGAGAGCAGCTTCTACCAAGAGTTTTATTGTACTTATTTTTTGTGAGCCAAATTTTTTTTGGTATGAAGAGCTAAATTGTCATTGAATGACCAGCTGTAGGTCTTTGCAGTCAGGTATTCAAGATTTGAATGAAGCTCGCTTTTATTTAGTGCTACCTTAGAGTTGTTGAATTTTTGTTTGTTGGGTGTAATCTACAAAGAACGGAGATGAAATATGTAAGGCAGTATCCTGTGTGCAGTTTTACAAACTGTCTTTGAACCAAAATGTATAGGTTGTTATTTTATGCTTAGCCAAGCACGTTTTTATAATTTCAGGTGCACTTCTCCCTCTGATTCCTTGCAGTTGATGTGAAAAAGATCAGTTTCTAACTTATTAAATCTTTATCTCATTGAATAATGGAGCATTTTCATATAACCCATCAAAGCATATGTTCTTAAGTTATATTGCAAGATAGCACATAGAGCATAGGGATGTGAGAGAGGATGATAGTGTTGAAACATGGTTTTACTGATTTCAAGACTACATCATAAGAAATTTGACTGTTTTCTTTTGACTTTTTCAATTTAAAATTTCTGTTCATTGAAAACTTTATTTTCAAAAAGTAGATTATTCTGCCTCTACTTAAGTTTTACACAGTATTCAGCTATTCTACAGTTATACCCATGAATACGGGGGAACTGCTGCCTGTAAGGGCAGTTAAAGTTGGTTTAAGTGACTGACTTTGAAATTTTCATTAGCACAACTAACCTGAATAGCTTATTTACACTTCAGCAGTGCAAATGCAAGTTTTTTATCCTATAAAATAAAATGTGAAACTTAACTTTATATTTTCTTCATTGACAGAATTGCACTGAAAACATTTATGGAAGATATGTCTTTAAGTCCATTTTATACAAAATATGAAAAACTGGTGTTGAAAGTGCTGTGGGCTGTTGGTTACATGTCCATAAGCATGATTAGATCAAATTTCATTGAATATAGATGTACAACAACCGATCATAAAATATGATTAATGTAAATTTAAACTATAGTTTTGCAATTTAAATGTTTATTTTTTGGGTTATAGTGTGTAATTCATTATTACAATGGAAAACAGGTGCAGCAGATATGACATTCTGATATTCAAACCTCTTCTAGGTTCATCCTCATTTCCACATATAAGTAAAATGAATATTTTATGTACTAATATTGAGATCTGCATACAGTAGCTACAGTAGAGTAAAATTATGTATAAAAATATAAATTGCTAACATTTAGTTAGCATGTTCCTCTGCAATGATGATGTTCAGTTTATAAAAATGTACTGTATTACATTAAAAAATCAAATTGAACTCACTGTAACAAGTTCCAGTATGAAGTTCTTACAAAATTACAGTGAGTATCTTGCTGTATCCTGCAGCAAATTAAGCTAATCTTCATTACATTTCATATTCTTGCTGCAGTCCAACAGGAAAGTTTCCATGCTCTTCACTTTATATGTAAAATACATGCAGTGTCTGTAACTCTTCTCTAGCTGTTAAAGGTTAATTTACTTTCTGACTCCATAAGCTTGGTTTTTGACACTTCTTCCTTGTTTCCACCACCACCTCTGAGAATGTGAATATTAAGGGCTCCTCTTAATGCTACTTTAAATAGGGAAATATATGAAACTGCTTGCTTGACAGTTGTATCTGCATAATCTACCCACAAAATTAGTTATCTTTAGCTGTACATTAATCATAAAATCATTGGCTGGTGGAGGGACCTTCAGAGGTCATCTAGTCTATCCCTCTGGACTGAGGTAGGACCAAGTATGCCTAGACCATACCTGACAGGTTCTTGTCTAACCTGATCTTAAACATTTCCAGTAATGGGTATTCCACAACCTCCTTGGTTACTTATTCCGTTACTTAACTATCCTTATCATTAGAAAGTGTTTCATAATATCTAACTTAAATCTCTCTTGCAGGAGATTAAGCCCATTACTTCTTGTCTTGCCTTAAGTGGACATGGAATTCACATCTTCTTTATAACAGCCATTAACATATTTGAACACTGGTATCAGGTCTCCCCTCAGTCTTTTATTTTCAAGCCTACACATGCCCAAATTAACCTTTCCTCATAGGTCAGGTTTTCGTATTTGTTGTTCACCTCTGAACTCTCTCCAATTATCCACACCCTTAGTGTGGCGCTCACTGGAACAATTACCTCCCATGTCTTAGGTCATGTCTACACTACAGCAGCATGCCTCCGAGGCTGCACCGTAGATGATTCCTACTTCATGGAAGGATTTTATTATTTACGTGTCAGTAATCATCCTCTCCAAGAGATTGTAGCCAGGTCGACGGAAGAATTCTTCTGTCAATCTGGCTGTCTCTACAGTGGTGTTACGGTCAGTCTAAGTATATCACATAAGGCATGACATTTTTACTTCCTTGAGCGATATTGCTAGCTTGCTGTAATTTTTTGTTGTAGACCAGGTCTATCATATGACATTCCTTTTAATATGCTGCAGAATATTAGCCTTTTTCATAGTTCTGTCATATTGTTGGCTCATATTCAATTTGTGATCCACTATAATCCCGAGATCCTCTTCTGCAGTACTACAGCCTAGCCAGTTATTCCTCATTTTGTAGTTGTGCATTTGATTTTCCCTTCCTAAATGTTGGACTTTGAAATCATTTTTCTTCAATTTCATTCTGTTGATTTCAGACCAGTTCTCCAATTTATCAAGGTCTGAATCCTGTCCTCCAAAATGCTTGCAACCCTTCCCAGTTTGGGGTTATCCTTGCATTTTATAAGCATACTCTACACTCCATTATACAAGTCATGAAATAAAATACTGAATAGTACCAGACCCAGATTAGAACCTTGCTAGATGTGTCCTCCCGGTCTGACAGCAAACCATTGTAACTACTTGTTGCGTACAGTTGTTCAACCAGTTTTGTGGCCCTTTAGAGTAATTTCATCTAGCTCACATTGCCCTAGTTTGCTTATGAGAATGTCATGTGGGTCTGTGTCAAAAACCTTACTAAAATCATAAGAATGGCCATTCTGGGTCAGACCAAAGGTCCATCTAGCCCAGTACCATGTCTTCTGACAGTGGCCACAGTCAGGTGCCCCAGAGGGAATGAACAGAACAGGTAATCAAGTGATCCATTCCCTGTTGCCCATTCCAAGCTTCTGGCAAACAGAAGCTAGGGACACCCTCCTGGCTAATAGCCATTGATGGACCTATCCTCCATGAATTTATGTAGTTCTTTTTTGAAGAATAGCAAGACATTTCATGTCTACAGCTTCCTCCCAATCCACAAGGCAAGTAACCCTACCAAAGAAGGAAATTAGCTTGGTTTGACATGATTTGTTCTTGACAAATCCATGTTGGCTATTACTTATCACCCTATTAACCTCTAGGTCAGAGGTGGACAAACTACGGCCCACGGGCCACATCCAGCCCACGGGACCCTCCTGTCCAGCCCCTGAGCTCCTGGCCCGGGAGGCTACCCCAGCCCCTCCCCTGCTGTTCCCCCTCCGCTGCAGCATCAGCTCGCTCCACCATGGGCGGGGCTGCAAGCTTCTGGGGCAGCGCAGCTGCAGTGCCCGGCCTGACCCAGTGCTCTGTGCTGCACGATGGCGTGGCTGGCTCCAGCTGGCGGCGCGGCTGTAGCGCCGCCAGCCACCAATGCTCCAGGCAGCGTGGTAAGGGGGCAGGGAGTGGGGGAGTTCGGGGGGGGGTGGGCAGGGATGTGGATGGGGTCAGGGCGGTCAGAGGGTGGGGAACAGGGGGAGTTGAATGGGGGCAGGGGTCCTGGGGGGGGGGGGAGTCAAGAATGAGAAGAGGGATTGGATGGGGGGGGGCAGTCAGGGCCAGGGGTTCCGGAAGCAGTCGTCAGGGGACAGGGAGAAGGGGTGGTTGGATGGGACAGAGGTCCCGGGTGGGGCCATCAGGAGTGAAACGAGGGGTTGGATGAGGTGGCGGGGGTGGATGGGGCAGGGGTCCTGGGGGGCCGTCAGGGAATAGCGGGTTGGATTGTGCAGGAGTCCACGACCCCCTCCCCTACCTGGTCCTCCATACAATTTCCAAAACCCGCTGTGGCCCTCAGGCCAAAAAGTTTGCCTGCCCCTGCTCTAGGTGTTACAGATTGTTCCAGTATTTTCCCAGATATTGATATTCTCCAAGATAATTGCTAGTGGTTCCAAAATTGCTCCAGCAAGTTCCTTAAGTACTCTAACACACGCAATTGTGAACCTGTGCATAAAGATGGCCTTTGAAAATCTGGCCTGCTTTTTTCTAAGCTCTCTACATATTCATGTTTGAATCTGACATTTTACCTTTCATAACAAAATATTGAACCATTTTTTAAGCATATGAATATTACTGTTTTGAAGTTTTTCTGTTAGTACAAACATTTAAATAATTATTTACAAAAGGAGGAGTCACCAATGCTGAAGAAATTTTCATTAAATACTAATATGTCCTGTTTTGTGACTAAAATGCAACAAACTTAGAGGTAAAGTATTAACACTTGTGTAATACCGTTCATTGTGAGGATCTTGTGAGGATCTCAAAACAGTTCACAAAGAGGTTGAATTATTATTGCTATTAAGACTTAGGATTTAAATTGTTTTATGGGATAGCTTATCAAAATCTGTCTCCATGAATGCACACTATAAGTTTTAGGGGTCTGATCCTGAAAACTCATATGCATAAATTCTTGCAGGATTGGGATTTAACATATGTACTTGCTCTTTTCAGCAACCAACTCCATTAAAATACTTTAACTATTATAACGCTCACAAGACTGCCTTTAAGAAGTGTGTATACCTAAGTGTGCACAATTGCAAACCTGTGCATGCTTCTGGCCTTTGAAAATCTGGCCATTTGTTTTCAAAGCTTTAGGCAGATTAATTCAACTTCACATCAGTGAGCTGGTAGGTATTGTAAGTATTTTACCCATTTTTCAACTAGGGAAACTGAGGTAGATCTTGAGACACTTGTTCAAGGCAACACAGTGAGTCATGATTAGAATGAGCTCCTGACTACTATCTTGTAGACCTCACGCTCATTGTCCCTATTTTACAGATATGAGGCATAGAGAGGTTCATATAACTTAAACACGGCCACACATTGAGTCAGCAGCAGAATGAAGAATAGAACTCAGAACTCTTCATCCTCAGTTCCTTGTACTAGGCAGGCTGTCACTCTCTAGTCTCGTTACCCTTAATGGACATCACATGCACAAAGACCTTGTCTACACTAGAAAAATTCCACCTTTAATTTAGATGCAACTCCCCTCTTGGTAGCAAAGGTGGATGCTATAATGTAAGCAGAGCATGTGTTTATACTGCTGTGTCCAAAGGATTACACAACATGCTGTTAAAACAAATGCTTTTTTATCTACAGTAGAACATCCACTCTTATTATGACCAGTGAAGAATGCAAATCTGAATGTTACCAATTGTATGTGCAAGCATAACAAAAACAGTAGAACCCAAACAATTTGTTCTTAAACTTTGATTCAAATCTTTCCATCTAAAAGTTCTGACTTCCGTCTAATTAGTTCACTAAGTGCCATTAACAAATTTGTTAGCAGCAGAGGGTAAATAAATGTGCTTTCGTTATTATAGTAAATATCCCATATAAGTAGCAACTAAAACAAAGCATCTGATATTGCATTGTAAATCAATGCCTCACTACAAGTATTCAGTCTTGTTTTTAATAGCACATTCATTTAAATAATTAGCATGTATATTCTTTGGCAGCTGCTATATATTGTCCTTTGTATCCGTATGCTTTGGATTTTTTTTCTGAAATAAAAATAGATTTTTCACAAATCCATACTCTTGAGATTTCAGAAAGCATGCAGTACACCTTTGGAATTGATTTTAACATGCATAAAGTACAGTATCTCACAGGTATTTTATTGGGTTACTTTTATTTTCTGATATTTTGTATTAAACTTTAAATGTAGGTAGACACTTTTTTAAAGAACTGTATTTTGAAAACCTAAGCAGTGTTATTGAATGCATTTCTTATTTCCCTGCTTATTTAGACACATTGTCACTGCAGAAAATGTTTTTTTAAATTGTTCTGCATTTCATAAGCTAGTGTCTTTGGTTCTGCACAAAACTACAGAACATAAAATGCTGGGTACTATAAGGAGAGTATGCTAGTATTTCCCCCTCACTTTATCCTGTGTGTATAGTAGTAGAAGTACACTCTGTTTAACTTAGTCCAATCCTATTCTCATTACTACAAAGCATGTGGGAACCTAATATAAAAGGAAGCTTCTAGATTAGCAGCTATTTCTATTAGTATGTATCAAGTGCCTGACAGTGTGCTACAGACATGGAATAAAATAGGTCCCTGCCTTAAAGAATTATATTTTAAGTTTCCAGGTGTCTACAGTCCCTGTAGCATTTGTATTCAGAAAAAATAAAATACATGTAAAATAAAACTATTTGAAAGAACAGAAATGTTTTTTTAAATCTATATTTAATAAAACCATAACATGCTAATTCTAAATAAATTAGTTTCTTATTTTGAAAGCAATTTTTATAGGTGCAATAACATACCTTCTGGGAATAAGTATACTGAGATACCTGCATTTCTCTATGGGCTAGCCTTTGGCCTTCTGCATACTAGGCCGGATACTGCTCAACTTTTCCCTAAAGCAGCTGGTGACCCTCTATTTGTAATGGTTGAAAAGAACTGAGAATTGGAGGTAGGAGAGAATCTTGTCAAGCTTCTCCTTCTTAGAGTTTCCCTTTGAAATGATTTTGATTAATTCTAAACACTGGTGCATGGGGGGCGGGGGTTGGAAGGGAGAATGGTTGTTGGTGGAAGGAAGCACTTTGAAGATACTAGAAATTTGAATTGAGAGTAGGGTAATCTACAGAGATAAATGGCGGTAGGAGCAAGGAGTAGCAGAACATCAAACTTCAACCAAGATAACAAACTTCAACCAAGTGGAGATGAGATTGAGTGCCTCCTTTTATATTAACAGAATGCTGCAAGGTGGATACCTACATGAGATAGATAAATCTGTATTATCCCCATTTTACAGATGGGGAAAGCTGGAGAGAGGCTAAATGACTTGCCTGTGGAAATTGAGGAAGAAATGGGAAGGTGGCAGATTACACGAGCAGATACCCACAAAGCTGTGAGATATTAGTATCTGAGGTGTGTTAAGAAAGGATTTAATTTGTGTTCTCTCTGTAATCCCTATCTCCTTTTCCTGACTGAAAATGCCAGTTGCAGGGCACTGGGAATCTAACTGAGATAAGAGGTGAAGTACACTAACCAAACCAAGCTAAGCAAAGTCAGAAAAATGCCAATGTCCCCATCCCAGAAACTGAACTGTTTTCTTGCTTTTTTTCAGATGCCTCGTAGGCAGAAACAAGTGAGGCCAGAAACCAACCTGCTTATAATAATAATATAGGTCAAAGTAACCACCATCTGAGCAAAATATGAAGTAGATGTGGCTAAAAATAAGGACAGAGAGGCCAACATCTCACCCCAGAACAGATGCCTCAAGGTTACCTAAAATGATAAAAAGGCACCACAATTGCTTCCCAGGCCCCTGCAAGTACTGAAGCTAACACTAAGGACACCAATCCATATTGCAATGGAGTCCTGACCTGTGCTGCCATCCGTTAAATCTATCTCAGTATTTGTATTGAGCTCCTAATATGCTATCTAACACTACCCTTCAATATCTGCTTTTCTCTGTAATTCAGCTATAACTATTTGCCAGGCTTCAGTGTCCCGAAACATGAATAATCCCCACTTTGCTCATTAGGAATCCAACTTGCCCTCCTTTCCCTAAGAGATACCTGTTTCCACTCCCTACGAAGACACTTAAGGGATGTGAGGGGATCCCCCGGAGTGCAGCCTGGGACTTTGGGACCGCTGTGCCCCCTTAACTCTCCAGTCTAGGCGCTCTTTCTCTCAGTGCTTTGCTAGTGACAAGCAGCAAACCCTTCCAGGCGCTGCTATCACTCAGCACAGCAGCATGTGGAGCCCCACACCCAGCTACATTGCATGAATGCTCCCAGAGCCACTCATGAGTGTCACAGAGAAAGGCACCAGCCAAATCCCCCCAGCTCCCAGCCTTGTACCTCAGGAATATATTGTCCTGCACTGCTTGGGCAGTGCACATTTATTAATTGATTCACCACTTCATCAATCAAAAGTGGATATACACCAGCCTTTGTAAACCTGAGCAAGGACCCTTACCAACCCCTTCAGTCAAACTCACTGGTAGAGATAAATAGTTAAATTTATTAACTACAAAAGACGGATTTTAAGTGATAGGCAAAAAGTCAGAGTTAGTTACCAAAATAAAATATAAGTACTCAGTCTAAACTTTCAACCTATTAGACTGGGCGACATCTAGATTAAGCTGTTTTTCTCACCCCACTGGATATTGCAGTCCTTAATATACAGATTTGTCCCTTAAACCTGGGCCAGACTCCTCTGGTGGAGTCTTCAATCTTCTTCTGAGTGTCTTTGTTGCTTGCAGCATGGGGCCCCTGTGTTCTGTTTTATACCCTCAGTCCAGGTGACTGGAGAACATAAGTCCAGGCATGTCTGCTGGGCATTGCTGAGTCCCCAGGCAAGGTTGAGCAATTTCCCAGGTGAGTCATTGACTTGTAGCTCCCTTGCTGGACAATAGCTGTTGATGGGTTGTTTGATACCTGCCTGGGCATTGGTTACTTTCCTTGGCACTGTCTCTAGAGAACTAGTATCTGGGTGCTTCCCAAAACCACAGCATGTTTTACTGATAATCATACAATACAATTCTCATAACTTTATATGCATTAATGATGTACATATTTTGATAGAACAGTGACTTTCAGCAGATCATAACCTTTCCCCAATACCTCACATGGCCTGTTTTATATGCAATATCATAATTGTATATAAATGAGGAATACAGGAGTTACAGGATGCTCCCCCAAAGTATAGAATGTCACAGGGGATGTCTACATGGCCAGCAGAAACCTGCGGCAGCAAGTCTCAGAGCCCAGCTCCACAGACTTGGGCTCTAGTGGCTTGTGCTAAAAATAGCTGTGTCCATGTTTGGGATCAGGTTGGAGCTCAGGCTCTGAAAGCTAGGATGTGCAGGGCAGGGGGGTCTGCTTTCCTCACTCCTAAGGAAGGAGTTAAAATATCCCTTCTGATATGTGCTCTTGATTTTATTTTTAAATTACACAAGTAAAAAAAATTTTTTTCATATACTCGAGTCTCTTATTAATAGATTAATAGTCCCAATACTCTAATAACCCAGAATCCCCTTTCTCCCGCTTTCTTTTTACATTTATCAAAAATATGGGAATGAGTGAGCTTCACAGCACAGATCTGCTAGTACGTGTGAATGTACTTTAGATCAGTTGCTGTCCACATCAGGAGAGTCTAAAACAAAATAAATGTACAGGCCTGTAATATAGCTCACAATATAAAGTGGATTTATGCCATCACTTGATAAAGCAGAAAATTACATTCTATAGTTCCTGTACTGTTTTCCATGTACAAAGAAAAAAAACCCAAAGTCCTAATGAAAGAATGGAGTGTTGTCTCTTCTGTACCAGGTTCTGTCTGAGCTGCTGCTGCAGGTTCTGTGAAATGTAAAGATGTAGTACACCAAAAAGCAAAATCATAAGCTATGGCTATATATATACCACACTTGTTCATTCTGTTTTGCTCTGTGCCTTTTCATTTCTTCAGCTTCTAGTTATCTTCCTTCTATACCTCTATTCACCTGTTCTTTATCCTTCTTGATATTTTTGTCTAATAGTAAAAAAAAAAAAAAAAAATTAAAAAAACTGGGTATCCCCCGCAAAATTGTCTAGTTTCCCTTTTGAATGTGTTAATTCTGTCAATAGAACACCTTTTAACTCTCTCCACTACTCAAGCAGTACGGTAGCTCAAGTGGCATTGTCATTTTAAGGCTGTTGATGTTCACAAGGGACTGAATTCCTTGAGTAAGCAGGTGCCTATTGAAATTGTTGGAAGTTTCTCCTGCTTACAGTGAGCCTGCATTTGGCCAAGAGTCAGTTCCATTCAAAACAGAGGGAAAAGTCTCAACATTCAACAATTGGTAAGTGAAGAAATACGTTTTTCAGATCCCAAATATGCTACAAATAATGAGGTATAATAATATGTAAGAAATATGTATTTGCAGATTCTTGAAGGGGTCCCTCTGGTGCAGTATATAGAATATACATGAACACAGTAAACAACCTGAGCATCACATAAAATGTTTATTGAAGATGTCTCCATTAGTAAAAATGTATAAACACAGAACTTGTGCAGAAAGGAATAACCTCTTTGAATTTTGCACAAACAGTAACATGATTGCCCAATAGCTCTTAGCTTGAAGAGTGTTATGGATGCTTACTGCCTTGAGTGAGGCAGAACCACTTCGCATCACTGAAGGAGTAGCATTAAGGGAGATGTAAAAGGTTAAAATTCTGTTGTACGTGATGGTGTAATTTAAACAATCCCTTCCGACATCTTAGTGATCATGCTTCCAGGGGAGCCCTTCAGCCCCTTCATTATTTTGTTTTAAACTGAGGAATGAGATTGGAAGTCAGGGTTGGAGAAGTAGCAGGAGTTGTGTGGGAGGCAGGCAAGGATGGGGAGGCGAAACAGCGGGAGTAATGGGAATTTGTGAGGTGGGAGGTTCAGAGAAGTTGAAGATCAGTTTGCTGGTTCCATAGCTGCACGTAGAATGCTTCTGGGTAGGGCATACAGCTTCCCTTTCATTCAAGTATTCATTTCTGATGCGCCACTTTTAGCATCAGTCAGAATAAAAGGAAAAGTGAGTGTGGTTTAGAGGAAAATATTTGGGAGTTTGATGGATATGTTGAAGTAAAATACCATAACCGCATTAATCAGAAATGTGGGTGCAGGTCTGATGTACCATTGTGGAGCTCTCTATATGGAGGAATCAGAAATCAAGGCTTGCATCTCCCAAACATTTTATATGGTTATTGCTGATAGATGCCAGGCTACCAGTTAATGCAGCATTTAGCAAGACATAGTACACAGTGTGTTCTGCCAAGTAGAGCTGGGCAAAATTTTTCATCCGACCCTTTTTTTCCCCTGAAAAATGCAGATTCAGGTCAATCAAAACATTATGTGAGTTTGTCAATTTTAGCTAATTATTTTGGTTGGGAAAAAATTGGCAAATGTCAGAATGGTTCATTTCTGGAGCTCAGCCCTCCCTCCCTCTGAGATGAGTGATGTAAGCACCAGCCCATGGCAAGTCTGGGGTGGGTTGCATGTGTTCTTTTTCTCCCTCCCCTCCCACTACCCCAGTTGAAGCTGTACCACTTTGTATAAATGATTAAATATTGATTGGGCCAGTGAATGAGTATAGAGCCTGGTGGCCACCACTGAGATGCAGCCAGGGAAAGAAGACTCTCCCATCCAAAACTAAATTTGCCATCCTTAGTCTGCAGCTTTCATCTATTAAATGTAAAAGAGATCCTCTGGGTCTTGACCTCCTTGCACTTAGGTAGTACTGTGTTGTTGGTTGGTTGGTGTTTTTTAACAAATTACTGCATTTTGATGTTAAATTTGTGTCTTAAGTGTGCAGTGTGGCACAGTTACGGTTGCTGTAGGCAACCATAGGCTTGTGGCAAACTGTTGATTACTGTATCCCTATTTAAAAAATGAATTGGTTGGCTTAATGGCCTGATTCTGCTTTCACTGAAGTAAACATGAAAGCTTTCATTGATTTCAGTGGGAGTAGGATTTGGCCATTAGAAGCTTGAATTTCAGTGATGAATCAGAAACCAGGTTTTCATTAAAATGTTTGTGTTTCTAATTTTGACATACGCGCACACACACATACACATATCAGTACTTAAGAAATACAGCTTGCTCAGGAAGGACAGGCAGGGAAAAACAGAAGGAGGTATTGCCTTATATATTAAAAATGTATACACTTGGACTGAGGTTGAGATGGAAATAGGAGACAGACTTGTTGAAAGTCTCTGGGTAAAGATAAAAGGGGTAAAAAACAAGGGTGATGTCATGGTAGGAGTCTACTACAGGCTACCTAACCAGGACAAAGAAGTGGCAGAGGCTTTTTTAAACAACTAACAAAATCATCCAAAGCATAGAACTTGGTGATAGGGGACTTCAACTATTCAGACATCTGTAGGGAAAATAACACAGCAGAGCACAGATTATCTAACAACTTCTTGAAATGTATTGGAGACCATTTTTTATTTCAGAAAGTGGAGAAAGCTACTAGCAGAGAGACTGTTCTAGATTTGAATTTGACAAATAGCGAGGAATGGGTTGAGAATTTGAAAGTGGAAGGCAGCTTGGGTGAAAGTGATCATGAAATGATAGAATTCATGATTCTAAGGAATGGTAGAAGGGAGAACAGCAAAAGAAAGATAATAGATTTCCAGAAGTCAGACTTTAGCAAACACAGGGAGTTGGTAGGTAAGATTCCATGGAAAGCAAGTCTAAGGGGAAAAACAATTGAAGACACTTGACAGTTTTTCAAAGAGACATTATTAAGGGCACAAGACCAAACTATCCCACTGCGTAGGAAAGATAGGAAGTATGGTAAGAGACCACCCTGACTTAACCAGCAAAACTTCAATGATCTAAAAATCAAAAAAGATTCCTTTTACAAAAAGTGGAAACTAGGTCAAATGACAAAGGATAAATATAAACAAATAACACAAGTATGTAGGGACAAAATTAGAAAGGCCAAGGCACAAAATGAGATCAAACTAGCTAGAGACATAAACGGTAACAAGAATCTACAAATACGTTAGAAGCAAAAGGAAGCCCAAGGACAGGTTAGGCCTGTTACTCAATGAGGGGTGTGGAGGGGAACTAACAGAAAATATGGAAATGGAAGAAGTACTTAATGACTTCCATGTTTCGTTTTTGACCAAGAAGGTTGGTGGGGATTGGACATCTAACATAGTGAATGCCAGTGAAAATGAGGTAGGATCAGAGGCAAAAATAGGGGAAGAACAATTTACTTAGACAAGTTAGATGTCTTCAAGTCACCGGGGCCTGATAAAATGCATCCTAGAATATTCAAGGAGCTGACTGAGGAGATATCTGAGCTATTAGCAATTAGCAATTATATTTGAAAAGTCATGGAGATTCCAGAAGACTGGAGAAGGGCAAATATAATGCCAATCTGTGCAAAGGGAAATAAGGACAACCTGGGAAATTACATCCCAGTCAACTTAACTTCTGTACCTGGAAAGATAATGGAGCAAATAATTAAGCAATCAATTTTCAAACATCTCTAAGATAAAGTGAAAAGTAAGTCAGCATGGATTTTTCAAGAACAAATCATGTCAAACCAACCTGACAGCTTTCTTTGACAGGGTAACAAGCCTTGTGGATGGGGGGAATAGGTAGATGTGGTATATCTTGACTTTACTAAAGCTTTTGATACTGTCTCGCATGACCTTCTCATAAACAAACTAGGGAAATGCAACCTAGATGGGGCTACTGTAAGGTGGGTGCATAACTGGTTGGAAAACCGTTCCCAGAGACTAGTCATCAGTGGTTCACAGTCATGTTGGAAGGGCATAATGAGTGGGGCCCCGCAGGGATCAGTTCTGGTTATGGTTCTGAAGTTCAATATCTTCATCAGTGATTTAGATAATGGCACAGAGAGTACACTTTTATAAAGTATGCGGACGATACTAAGCTGGGAGGGGTTGAACGTCCTTTGGAGGATAGGATTAAAATTCAAAATGATCTGGACAAACTGGAGAAATGGCCTGAATTAAAAAATAGGATGAAATTCAGTGGGCACCAATGCAGAGTATTCCACTTAAGAAGGAACAATCAGTTGCACACATACAAAATGGGAAATATCTGCTAGAAAGGACTACAGCAAAAGGGATCTGGGGGTCATAGTGGATCATCAGCTAAATATGAGTCAACAGTTGTAACGCTGTTGCAAAAAATATCATTCTGGGATGTATCAGCAGGACTGTTGTAAGCAAGACATGAGAAGTAATTCTTCCGCTCTACTCCATGCTGATTAGGCCTCAACTGGAGTATGTGTCCAGTTCTGGGCGCCACATTTCAGGAAAGATGTGGACAAATTGGAGAAAGTCCAGAGAAGAGCAACAAAAATGATTAAAGGTTAGAGAACATGACCTATGATTCAAGATTGAAAAAATTTGGTTTGTTTAGTCTGGAAAAGAGAGGACTGAGAGGGGACATAAGTTTTCAAGTACATAAAAGGTTGTTACAAGGAGGAGGGAGAAGAATTGTTCTTAACCTCTGAGGATAGGACAGAAGCAATGGACTTAAATTACAGCAAGGGAGGTTTAAATTGGACATCAGGAAAAACTTCCTATCGGGTGGTTAAGCACTGGAATAAATTGCCTAGGGAGGTTGTGGAATCTCCATCATTGGAGATTTGTATGAGCAGGTTGGACGAACACCTGTCAGGGATGGTCTAGATAATACTTAGTCCTGCCATGAGTGCAGAGGACTGGACTAGGTGACCTCTCGAGGTCCCTTCCAGTCCTATGATTCTATGATTAACAGTTGGCTTTTATATTGCCAAATGTTAACAAGTATTCTTTCTTTGTGTTTTTTCAATAAACAGTCAAAAGCAATCATACTGAAAGACAGCTGGAAGTAAGGTTTTGAAGCCATAAGAGGAAAGATGAGAGACTCCATTGACAGGCTGCCCTCTTTTTTAACAAAGGAAAACCTTGGAGTTAATTGTACTTTGACACAAATATGCTCATTCCAAATTAGAAGACTTATGGTCAGGGATGCAGCAATCTGATTGGCTCAGATTTTGTTTAGCACATAATACTAGTACCTGCATATGGCTTTGAGAGTGTCCATTTCAAATCATTTCAGTATTTTTAGTCATATAAGGCAATAGTTTGTTTATGGAGTTTTGTTCACTTGTTTTTCTGAGTAACTTAAACATGATCTATATAAATGGGATTTTATGTGTAAATGTCGGTGTTTACAATTCATTCAGTGTAATTTGAAATAGAGGCATATTAGGAAGCCAAAAATAATTGCATTTTATATGATCCTAAATACTATCTAAACATTATACTGACTCTGTCATGTGGCACAATACGCCGTTTATTATTAATGCTGCTGTGCAAACCAAACTTTTAGAAAGCTTAATCTTTAGAAATCTTGTTCTCACTGAAGTCAGTGGAACTCTTGAAACTTAACTTCAGTGAAAGCAGGGCTGGGCCTGGACTTGTCTAAATATATGGGAGACAACTCCTAAGGGTACTTATTTTCCTCTTAGGATAATGTATGGATTAAGAGACTTTGATCTATAAACTGCATGAACCACTCTGTGTTTCAGCTCTGTTAGAATCAGGTATGAAGAATTTGCTTTTTACAGGATTCACATTTCTTAATTATGACAGTTTAATATGTATCATGTAGTTAGTACTGATTAAATTTTGCAAGTGATTTGTGCTACTCCATTTAGTGTCCATACCTATAAATCCATTAGTTATGTGTATATTAGCTTTGGCATTGTTTCTATTAGAGCAGACATTACTTAGATTAATGTCATCGTTATGTACCTATTGAACCATTTTGGGTCTAGAAAATTAATGTTATCTCCAGGAATAACACACATGAGTTGAACAACAGTCACATAAATTTGATCAGTAGTGATATCTTGCATTAAAAATAACTTTCTTGTTATCCCTAATTGATCTTTGGAGAAAATTGGAGAAAACACAGTATGAGATAACTAATAGAGGAACAGGGGGCTTGCAGATTTGGGGGGTTGAGGATGAAGTATTTGGTTCCAGAGTACAGTGGATAGTAGGTCTATGTATATTTTTTCATAATTTGTTGAAAAGACTAGTTAAAAACTGGAACCAGATCAGACTTAAGTTGAGCCAAAAACACCTTGTCAGCTCCAGTCACATCCAATAACAATCATGATTGCCCAACAATGATTTAAATACCTCTGAATTTTAATATTTTAAATTTAAAATGTTGGGACAGTACAAAATCTACATTAAAAAAGAACAAAACGGAACTGGTATGTGGTTCATAAGTGCCTAGGGAATACGATCATTTAAGTCTGTTGTTGAGCACCTACATCTCTTCATTGACTCTCCTGGGAGCTGAAAGTATTCAGCACCTCTCAGAATCAGGCCAACACTGGTTACATTACCAATTCTCAGCTACTCCTTGAACTACAGTGCAGATAAATTTCAGAATAGCAGCCATGTTAGTCTGTATCCGCAAAAAAACAGACTCCAAGGAGAAACTGCTGAGCTGGAATTGATATACAAACTAGATACAATCAACTTAGGCTTGAATAGGGTCTGGGAATGGCTGAGCCATTACAAACATTGAATCTATCTCCCCTTGTAAGTATTCTCACACTTCTTATCAAACTGTCTGTACTGGGCTATCTTGATTATCACTTCAAAAGTTTTTTTCTCTTACTTAATTGGCCTCTCAGAGTTGGTAAGACAACTCCCACCTTTTCATGTTCTCTGTATGTATATATATCTCCTCAATATATGTTCTATTCTATGCATCCGAAGAAGTGGGCTGTAGCCCACGAAAGCTTATGCTCAAATAAATTTGTTAGTGTCTAAGGTGCCACAAGTACTCCTGTTCTTAGTGCAGATAAAGGAAATGTTAGATAAGAAGCACAGGCTCAAAAGGTTCAGTACTTTCAATAACTTTAGAACTCACTGACATTTCCTCCATCACTATAAAAGTTCTTTATAGGAATTATGTTGATTTTCTTCTTCAAAGAATGAAATTGAATTAATCAGTGTGTCCCGTTCCAAGTTAGCAAAATATAGGACAGTTTTCTCAGAAATTTTCATACAAGTGACATGATCATCTCTGAAGTTAGGCTTTTCAAAGAGATCATTCCAAGTTGAAATTGAACAGATCCTTAGTCAATCTAAATTAGCACAGCTCTGCTGAATTACACTAGGTGACGATCTGGCCCAGAGACTCAGGGAAGGTTATTTGTTACAGGATAATGACAAAATGTGTTCTTCTTAGTGATGTGGAGTCTTTGGATAACAATATAGGAACGTACAATTGGCATGGCATTTTGGATGTGTGCTGTTCCATTAGGAGCTGTATAAAGTTGCAAGGTTTGATTATGCCATTAGCTCAAGTTAGTTTAGTTTGAAGTCAATTATTCAGTAGCCTGACCTCCATTTCTTGTCGAAAAATAACATTCACAAACATGTATTGTCTTAAGTTTCAGTTCATATTTGTGTAATTCAAAAGTGATAGTTTAAAAGGAAAGAGAGACACTTCAGTAGTCGCTTTTCTCCACATTTCTAACTGAATTTGCATGCGTTGCTTCTCTGAAGAAATACTAGAATATTTTTCAAACATGTTTACAGCTCAGCAAGATGTTCAAGCAGCTAGTGTACATCTTTTTCTGACCTTCAGTGTTTGCACAATCTCTCTGCGAGTGAAATAAACTTAAAATTCATCCCTTTAGAATTCTGTCATTTCCACACTGCTGGACAGATGGAAGCTTGACGGCATATATCTGTCTGCCTCCAAAGAGGTAATGCACAGCCTCAGTAAATGGCACTGACAGTGATTCTTCTTGAAACCTTAGTCTTTCCAAAGCTGCTTTTACCCCATCCTTGCTCTGTCCTCTTTCTCCTTCCAAAATGAGCCTTCCTGTGGCCTTGACTCTCCAAGCAGGTACAGCTCATTCTCTCCCTCAGCCTGCTTGTTAGCACAGAGCTTGTCTTCCACACTGGGAAATGTCCAGTCCTACTTGTAGGGGAGAGCAGGACCTGGCATGGGGAAGGTGGCTCCTATGGAAAGAGCTGGCCATGGCGGTGATTTTCCTGGTATGCAAAGATGGAGCTATTCAGGACTCTCTCTCATGCATCTGAAGAAGTGGGTATTCACCCACGAAAGCTCATGCTGCAAAACGTCTGTTAGTCTATAAGGTGCCACAGGATTCTTTGCTGCTTCTCTCATGCAGAAGTTCCCACTTACTCATCTCTCAGCAGTTGCAAATTCCCCCATTCCTCATGAGTAAAGCAGCCCGAAAATTAACCAGTTACATGTGAACAGCCAACTGGGGAACTGGCCAGTTTCCTAAGGGTTAAATTTGGATCTGCTTGTCCCACATAGGATTAACACTGTTCTTTCTCACAGTTCTCCAAGGTGGCACTAGTTTGAAGTTCGTTCATACTGGCTGATATGCTGCCCTTCAGTGTCCTATGGCAGACCTGCCATAGCCATTGTATGGGCAGTGAATGCAGTTAAACAAAGATCTTGCTGTGTGTTAATGAAAGACCTAATGAACTAAACAGAAGTTGACTAGAAAATTGTAATTCTATGCTGTGGTGCATACATGCCTATAAATGTACTTCTGCATTTTGGGGTGGGCATGTAAAAGCCTTCTGAGTTGCCACCCAGATCCCTTAAAAAACTTAACTGACTTCTTTCCACTCTCATCACACTATATTAACAGAATATTGGTCCATACAAACATCAGAAAATGATGTTCAAGAGACAATTCTAGTAAGCAAGTGTTCTGGGGGCTGCTAGGCCAATTCCTAGCACAGGGTTATTTTCCATGTGTCTTTCTCTATTCAGAACTACCATTTACATAGAAAGCCAGGAACCTTGTCAACTTCTCTTCCCAATTGTCTATACAGCACCTACTGCACTGTTAGTGTTGCATAAAATCATGTAACAGACTCCAGAGTATCCAGCAATATTAATACAAATGCTCAAAATAGCCATCCTGTCTCTTTTGCCCAAAGTATCTGCCAGGAAAATTCATTGACATAAAGAAGCATAACTAAATACAACACAAAAGTGCCTTTTTTTTTTTTCATCTTCCCGTCTTCTATTTCTTTACTCCTCTTTTCTCCCCTTCCAGGTCTTTTCTCCCCTTCCAGGTCTGTTCTCATATCTCTTGCTCAGCATCTCTTCATTCTTTCTGTCATAGTCACCTCCACTGTCTCCAGGCCACACACTTTCGTCTCCCAGTTCACATTTTCTTCATCCTTCCTCCCCTCCTTCTGTATCGTCTGTCCTCTTTACTCATTGCATCTTAAGCTCTGTTTTTCAAGGGTTCCCCATTTCTTCCACACTCTTTCCTTGGTTCCTTCCTGATCTAACTCTAGCGCTCTCTTTAATCCTAGGTTTCAGAGTAGCAGCCGTGTTAGTCTGTATCCACAAAAAGAACAGGAGTACTTGTGGCACCTGAGGCCTGGTCTACACTACGCGTTTATACCAAATTTAGCAGCGTTAAACCGATTTTACGCTGCACCCGTCCACACAACGAAGCCCTTTATATTGATATAAAGGGCTCTTAATACCGATATCTGTACTCCTTCCCGATGAGGGGAGTAGCGCTCAAATCGGTATTGCCATGTCGGATTAGGGTTAGTGTGGCCGCAAATCGACGGTATTGGTCTCCTGGAGCTATCCCACAGTGCACCATTGTGACCGCTCTGGAAAGCCATCTGAACTCGGATGCACTGGCCAGGTAGACAGGAAAAGCCCCGAGAACTTTTGAATTTCATTTCCTGTTTGGCCAGTGTGGAGAGCTCATCAGCACAGGTGACCACGCAGAGCTCATCAGCACAGTTAACAATGCAGTCTCCTGAGAATCGAAAAAGAGCTCCAGCATGGACCGCATGGGAGGTACTGGATCTGATCGCTGTATGGGGAGAGGATTCCGTGCTAACAGAACTCCGTTCCAAAAGACTAAATGAAAAAACATTTGAAAAAATTTCCAAGGCCATGATGCAGAGAGGCCACACCAGGGACTCAGTACAGTGCCGTGTGAAAGTTAAAGAGCTCAGACAAGCCTACCAAAGAAGCAAACGGAAGTCCAGGGCAGGGCCGAAAACATGCCGCTTCTACGCTGAGCTGCATGCAATTCTAGGGGGGTCCGCCACCAGTACCCCACCCCTGTCCGTGGATTCCGACGTGGGGGTGGTAATCTCAGCCATGGCTGAGGATTCTGCGGACGGGGAAGATGAGGAGGAAGAGGAGGATGAGCTTGTAGAGAGCACACAGCACTCCGTTCTCCCCAACAGCCAGGAGCTTTTTCTCACCCTGGCGGAATTGCCCTCCCAAGCAACTATCCCAGACAATGAAGCCATGGAAGGGACATCTGGTGAGTATACCTTGTAAATATAAGACATGGTTTAAAAGCAAGCGTTTTTTAATGATTACTTTGCCCTGAGGACATGGGATGCATTCGCGGCCAGTACAGTTACTGGAAAAGTCTGTTAACATGTCTGGGGATGGAGCGGAAATCTTCCAGGAACATCTCCATGAAGCTGTCCTGGAGGTACTCCAAAAGCCTTTGCAGAAGGTTTCTGGGCAGCGCTGCTTTATTCCGTCCTCCATGGTAGGACACTTGACCACACCATGCATGTAGCAAGTAATCTGGTATCATTACATGACAAAGCCTAGCTGCGTATGGTCCCAGTGATTGCTGGCATTCAAGCAACATCCATTCTTTATCTTGCTGTGTTATCCTCAGGAGAGTGATATCGTTCATGGTAACCTGGTTGAAATTCAGGAATTTAAGTAAGGGGACAGAGATGGCCATTCCTACTGGGCTGTTTGCCTGTTGCTTAAAAGAAATCCTTCCCTGCAGGTAGCCAAGCGGGGGGAAGGAGGGGGGGGCGCGATTGGCGCTGAGCTTTTCCGCGTTTGGCTAGCAGGGATCTTTCCTGCTACCAGCCACACGGTTGGGAGGGGTGGGGGAAAGGGAGGTGTTTAGCAGTGATCTTCCATGATACCAGCCACGGGGTGGTTTCTGCTGCTGCACATTAACAGGAAAGAAGCAGCACTCAACGGGTTTTGCTTGCTATTTGGGAAAGGAGGGTGCTGGATAGATGAAGGCTGCAGAAGACGAAAGACAATGGCTTACCATGGTCGCATGCAAGCCGAATTCTGCTGCCCGGACCTGCGTCTGTGATCTGTAACACCAAAGCCGCAGGCACTCAATATTAAGATGCAAATTGCGACCTTGTAGTGAAAACACATGTGCTATGTAAGGTGAATAGTGTTGTTCACCGTGAAAGAGTATGACCATTGTTCTCTAAAATGTATGTTTTTAAATACTTCTCTCCCTTTTTTCCCTCCCTCATGCAGCTGCAAATTTTTCAAGCCTCCCTACTCCGTCCCGAAGGCTATCTCAGATAAGGCGGCAGAAAAAAAAGACGCAAGAAGAAATGTTTTCGGAAATAATGGAAGTGACCCGCAATGAAAGAGCTCATCTGAATGAGTGGAAGGACATGGTAGCAAAGTACAAGAAAGATGCCAGTGACCGTGAGGACAGGAGGGACCAACGTGAGGACAGGAGGGACACTCGAGATGAGAGGAGAGATGCTCGAGAGGTGGCGGCAGGAAGATCAGCGGTGGCGGGATGCAACTCTGGG
Organism: Mauremys mutica; assembly: GCF_020497125.1. Taxonomy (NCBI): domain Eukaryota; kingdom Metazoa; phylum Chordata; order Testudines; family Geoemydidae; genus Mauremys; species Mauremys mutica. Next base: position 315,927,354 of record NC_059072.1, on the reverse strand, counting down.
GCTGCTGCGTGATCAAACTGACATGCTCTGGCGTATGGTGGAGCTTCAGGAATGGCAGCAGGATCACAGAGTGCCACTGCAGCCCCTGTATAACCACACTCCCCCCTCACCATGTTCCTTAGCCTCCTCTCCCGCCAGATGAGTAAGAACTCGTGGGGGTAGGCTCTGTGCACCCGCCCACTCCACCCCAGTGGACAGCCCAACCAAAAGGCTCTCATTATTATGAAATTATGAAATTTTTATAGTGGCCTTTTACTTCCTTACTATTCTCCTCCCAAACCCCACCCGGGCTACCTTGTCAGTTCTCTCCCTCTTTTTATAATTAAGTAATAAAGAATACATGATTTTTAAACGAGAGTGACTTTATTTCCTTAGAAAGCAAGCTGTGATCGAAGGGGGGGTGGGTGGCTTACAGGGAATGAGTAATCAAGGGGGTGGTTTCATCAAGGAGAAAGATACACAGCAGTCAGACTGTACCCTGGCCAGTGATGAAACTGGTTTTCAAAGCTTCTCTAATGCGCACCTCTTCCAGGTGTGCTCTTCTAATCGCTCTGGTGTCTGGCTGCGCGAAATCAGCGGCCAGGTGATTTGCTTCAGCCTTCCACCCTGCCATAAAGGTCTCCCCCTTACTCTCTCAGAGATTGTGGAGCACACAGCAAGCAGCAATAACAATGGGGACATTGGTTTGGCTGAGGTCTGAGCGAGTCAGTAATGTGAGCCAGCATGCCTTTAAACAGCCAAATGCACATTCTGCCACCATTCTGCACTTGCTCAGCCTGTAGTTGAACAGGTCCTGACCTCTGTCCAGGCTGCCTGTGTATGGCTTCATGAGCCATGGCATCAAGGGGTAGGCTGGGTCCCCCAGGATAACTACAGGCATTTCAACATCCCCAACTGTTGTTTTCTGGTCTGGGAAGTAATTCCCTTGCTGCAGCCGTTTAAACAGACTAGTGTTCCTGAAGACGCGAGCGTCATGAACCCTTCCCAGCCATCCCACGTGGATGTTGGTGAAATGTCCCTTGTGATCCACCAGTGCTTGTAGCACCATTGAAAAGTACCCCTTGCGGTTTATGTAGTGGGTGCCCTGGTGCTCCGGTGCCAAGATAGGGATATGGGTTCCATCTATCGCCCCACCACAGTTAGGAAATCCCACTGCAGCAAAGCCATCCACTATGACCTGCACATTTCCCAGAGTCACTACCTTTCGTAGCAGCAGCTTAGTGATTGCTTTGGCTACTTGCATCATAGCAGCCCCCACAGTAGATTTGCCCACTCCAAATTGATTCCCGACTGACCGGTAGCTGTCTGGCGTTGCAAGCTTCCAGAGGGCTATTGCCACTTGCTTCTCAACTGTGAGGGCTGCTCTCATCTTTGTATTCTGGCGCTTCAGGGCAGGGGAAAGCAAGTCACAAAGTTCCATGAAAGTGCCCTTCCGCATGCGAAAGTTTCGCAGCCACTGGGGAATCGTCCCACACCCGCAACACTATGCGGTCCCACCAGTCTGTGTTTGTTTCCCGGGCCCAAAATCGGCGTTCAATGGCTAGAACCTGCCCCATTACCAGCAGGATCTCCAAAGCGCAGGAGCCCACAGTTTGACAGAATTCTGTATCCATGTCCTCATCACTCTCGTCGCCGCGCTGCCGTAACAGCCACCTCCTCGCCTGGTTTTGAGGTCCCGGTTCAGCATTGAGTGCACGAGAATGCGTGAGGTTTTTAAAACATCCATGATTGCTGTCTTGAGCTGAGCAGGGTCCATGCTTGCTGTGCTATGGCGTCTGCACAGTTCACCCAGGAAAAAAGGCGCGAAATGGTTGGCTGCTGCTGCTTTCATGGAGGGAGGGGTGAGGCTGTACCCAGAAGCACCCGCGACAATGTTTTTTGCCCCATCAGGCACTGGGATCTCAACCCAGAATTCCAATGGGCGGGGGAGACTGCGGGAACTATTGGATAGCTATGGGATAGCTACCCACAGTGCAACGCTCCGGAAATCAATGCTAGCCTCGGTACATGGACGCACACCGCCGAATTAATGTGCTTAGTGTGGCCGCGTGTACTCGACTGTATACAATCTGTTTTAAAAAACCGGTTTCGGTAAAAGTGGTATAATCCCATAGTGCAGACATACCCTGAGAGACTAACAAATTTATTTGAGCATAAGCTTTCGTGGGCTATAGTTAACACTTTCGTATTTAGTACTTCACAAATAAGTAGTTAATTGCCATAGCATCCCCATGTGGACTCGATGAGTGATTATACAGATAGGGAGGAGCTAAGGCAGTAATTTATGGGGGAGATTTTTCAAAAGGCAATTAGTTAATGGGAGTTGAGAGCCTAATTTTCATTTGTGCCTTTTGGAAATCTCTGCGAGTGCACAAGATACTCTATACAGACCTCAGAGTCCTTGTCAGAGCTGGGGTTAAAAAGTATCGAAGTCTTTGCTCCTGCTTTTCTCTTCAGTCCGCAGGTCTCTTACATTATGGAGCTGTCCCTACTTCGCTACCTGTATGCTGGCAAAATCTGGATTCTTCATCAGTGCAACTCCATTGCTGCCAATAATGATGGAAACTTTGAGTAGACGTTAGACATTATGGTGGAATAAATGTCCATCCACTTTCTACACTAAATCTTCCACTCTCGCTACCATCAGTGGAGCTGCACCAGTTGTGAATTATGTATCAGAGAATTTCTTGGTGTAGACAAGGCCCTTCTGGTTAGAGGCTATTTTGGCTGCTCAGCAGTGAAGCCGGTTTAGATGTGGGAGTAAGTAAACATCTGGGGTAGGAAGCTGACTGTACCCAGGCAACCCCACATGCACAGTCACAAATCACTCTTGGTTCTGTCTCAGATCAATGGCCCCAGGCTTAACTCAGTCCCTGGCAGCTGTAAAGGGATTTAAGGAAAAATCACAGCCACAAATTTTCAATTTGAGCAATTTGTCTATATTTTCAAGGTGATATCTGCAACAGAAGGGTCTAGAAGCACACCCTTCATAACAACACTGAAAGTAAGGGGGCAATTTAGAGAAACTCCAGCATCAGCACTGGTGCCTCTACAGATGTGGGTTCTGCAGGCCCCAAAGGCCAGCTCTCACCACACAAATAGGTTTTGCCATATTACTGGCCAGTCAATAGGTGGTCAGAGGTCATAGACTCATAGACTTTAAGGTCAGAAGGGACCATTATGTTATCTTAAGTAAAATGCCAAGGTATAGATGTCTTCTGTAGATTTATCTTTGGATGTATTCTTCTCTTTCCAATAAGGGGTATTGCTTGCTTAGCGTTGCAGGCTGTAGGCTATATACATCATGTAGTCTATATTTTGGTTATATATTTTGAAGTTAACTGGTTCCCTGTTATGCCAGTCAGATGCACAGCTGGATTTCCAAAAAACAAAGTCTATTCACTCCACTAATATAGTATCAGTCCCTGGTATACAAAGGATCACTGGATACATTGGGATACAGGCATAGCTATTCCTGGAGTTTTTACAGTGTAATGAATTGGTGATTAGCAGGCAACAGATGTAATTAGTATACAAATATCTCACAAAGTCAGCTGTGCTAGAACCCTCACTCCTCTAATCCTTATGTACAGGCCTCTCCCACTTTATGAAGAACACACATAGCTGAAGGTAGCATTTCAGCCCTTATCTTCTCTGTGGACCAACTGTCAGAAAGCAACATCAATCATTGAAATATTTTTGCTCCAATTTGGCTTGTCAGATATTGGAGTTAGAGGATTTTGCTATCTTGGGGTTGTTGTTTTGTTTTTTTGTTTTTTAAGCAAAGTTTATTTCAGTGACCAAAAACTTCCATTGTCCCAATATTGTCATATTTGGTCCAGTCACCTTGTTATGTTATATTCTGGGCTGGACTTTCCATTTGGATTTATTATTGGTATTATCAGGATCATTCCTACTAGTACTTGGTGATGTATGTGCAGTAAAGGCCAGTCCCTGTTGCGAAAACTTTAGTCTTATTAAAGACACAGATGAGTGAAGCGCACGGTGGAGACTGTTGGGGGAAGTTAAGGAAAACAGTAATAGGAACATTAGTTACATAGACTAGTTATGTAGACATTTGTAGTGTAGTGTTTGGAAAGGAAATTTTAATGAATCTCTAAACAGGCTCAGCAGATGGCTTTTTAGTGATTCATTAAGGTGGCTTGTTAATTTACAACAACAATCAACAAGCCCCTCAAAACTAGAAACGTGCAAATTTGCAGGTAGAGATTTTCCAGCATCTAGTCTAGCTTAACACTCTTCTGAAGGTAGTTTAGGACTATTCGGTCTTTTTGGAAGAGGTATGTATTAGGAAGGAAAAAAGGCCAGATTAGGGAAGGAGTTCCAGGTGGATGGGCCATCTGGAGGAGAGTCCAGAGATGAGTAGGAGAAGGACAAGAAATTAGAGATGCAGCTTGTGAGCTTTGATGAGTGAGGAGAATAAGGAGATGACGGAGTGCACAGTTGTGTAGGACTTTAAAGGTAAGAATGTGGAACTTAAATTTGACACAGTGAAAATAGATTTTGATAATATTTGTAAATCCAGGATTATAACTCTAATATAAGACTGCTCGGCAGTAGTTAACATGGCATTTTGGATGCAGTTATTGATTTTCTTAGTCACTGGCTCATTGAGTGTCAAGATTTTTGAGTTTTTTTTTAATTCTTGGAATTGAGATGTTGTGATGTATAAATATTTGGAAGGTACAGATCAATTTAGTATTTTGTTAAAACCAATACTTGTTAGTTGCTTCTTTTTACATAACAGTGTGTCGTGTGATGTATGAAGAAATGCAATGGCATGTTAGGTCAAGATAACAAAAAGAGTATTTATTTTTTATGCAAGGGCTTTCGGTGTAACAGTAATATTGGAAATGTATCACATGAGAGCAATCACACAAAGAGATCATACAGGTGCCCAAGGTACAGATGGAAGGAAACCAGGACAACCCTTCCCTAAAAATAAACAATATATAGACAGGTAAACAATCTAACAAGCTAGAATCTCAAACTCTGGATGAATGTTTATAACCAGAACCAATCACCTAAGAACGCATGGCTGGATTCCATCAAATATTGTCTCATCAACGTATAGTATAATGGCAATAGCATGGAGGAGAAATATACACAAGTGAAAAGAGAGAATTGGGGGGAAAAAAAGTATGACACAAATCCTTTAGTTGTATACCAAAGAAAATGTATTGCAATAATTTACAAGATACAAAGGAAAATGGGTAGTCTGGAAAATAAAGACATATTAAGGAATCCTATGCCAATATATGTATAGACTAGGAAATCAAATATGCCAGCATTTGGACTGCAGTTACGTCTAAAACCCAGCAGATGGTGCAAGAAAATGAGTCTCTAACTGTATGCACCCCATTTTCAAAACTAATAAAATGGAAGGAGGGGTGAGAGAGCTTGATTTACTGTGGATTCTTTTGAATCAAAGGATCATAGGACTGGAAGGGATCTTGAGAGGTCATCTAGTTCAGTGACTTGCACTCATCTTCAAATGTGTTCCCGTTTGTGAATACCATCCTACAAGGACAACGTGACCATATTTTATCACTTGCATATGAGTTTGTGGTAGCCTTCATCTACATTTGCAGATCTTTGAGAGGTGTTTTAAATTGTTGAAATTGTGGAAGATTTTCAATACAGTACAATTAAACCCTTAAGATTAATTTACCATATGTCAATACAGTTGTATTATATTTAATCTGAAACTTTATTCCAGTTAAATATAGTCACGTCTTTACTCCATATTTTAGAAAGTCATGCTTTCTTACAGTTCAGTTTTTTTGTTTCATCATGTAAGATGGATGCTAAACATCTGGATATCCCATTGTGGATTGTAATACACTATCTAGCATTATAGAAACTAGAGAGAGAAAATATCTTCTAACTCTTTGTTAATCACTTTTCCAGTGTAGAATTGCTCCCTGCAGTATAACGCTTCACTTTATATGCTACACAGTACCGTCAATTAAAAATATGCATCTGTATCTCTGAAGTGGGTTTGTGGGAGTTTCCTAAATACTACATTGTATTGTGGGGATCTATAGAACTAACCATAGATTTATTTGGAGAATCAGGATAATTCTTTAAAATGTTGGCAGTATTTTTTCGGTATTGTTATAAATACTGTGAAGGAAGACTCACTCTACAGTCCATGAAGCATTCTGTATTGTAAGCTTAAATATTTAAAGGGACAACTTCAAGTTTCCAACCTTACAACTGTTAGAATTGGCTGTGCATTTGGATGTTGTCCAAAATCAAATTAGAACTTGGTGTGCGCGTGTGTTAAAAGGGTAGGTAAATGGTAGTGAGGAGGAAAAGGAATTAAATCCACTACTTAGTGACAGAGAAATTAGAAAAGAGAGAACTTTTACATCTGGCAATATTTATTTTCTCCTCTGCTGCTGCAAACCAACCAGCAGCTGGAGCGTAAGTGACAGTTTACAAACCTATGCTGACATCCTAGATAATGTTGATGACAATATAAAAACAAAAAAAAGTATACAAAGTGAATGTTTCTCTCCCTTTGAAACAGTGAAGGGAAACTCATTTATCAAACTCATAAACATTTCACCAAAATGCAAAAAAACAAACATAGAAGGGGAAGTCTCGTTAAAAGCAGTAACCTCTGAATAGATCACTGAATATTTGGTGGAGAGGAGAGTTCACAGCCAGTGCTGCAAATTGTGTACCAAATGTTAACTTGCCGCGTACTGGAAAAAATTAATTTACATACATACCAAAAATTTGGTTTAAAGTGGAGATACTCATTAGCTCTTGCAGGGCTTATGGCATTGTTGAGTGTATCTGTGGGCCCAGATTTAGTTATCAATGTATTTAGAAGAGCAGCTGAGGCTTTATACCCTATTAGTATTGTTTATAACTGATGACATGTTTCCTTCATCTAACTCTTTCCTTTCTTTAAATTTGACCAAGAGGCCATTTGGAGTTCAATGCCACTGTACATTGTTGTCGTGTTTTGGAACTTCTGAAGCCGTTTATCAGATAGCGTAAAGATAAAGTACGGTGTTAAGTACAGCTATAAAAACATGGCATGAGTCACTAAAACATTTGGCATTAGAATATGCAAGCACATGACCTGCATTACTTTCCCAAATATGCCCCACATAGTTATAGTCGTAAATTTACTGCTAGTTACTCTTTAAAACAAAACTTTACTTCCTAACTTTTTTTTATTCTAGCTTTGTGAATGTGGCCCTGTTCTCTCCTATTCCTTGTGATTCCTGAGGGAAAATATGGAAACGTGTTGTCTTTTAAAAAGGGATTGTAACAGGATGACTTGCCCTTACAGGCGGGAGGGCCTCTGGCTAGCTAACCCTGACTGCAAAGGAGCCACAGCTGAGCTGGATCAGGAAGTTTCCCCTATAAATACAACAGAAAGCTGCAGTTAAGGTGTGTGTCTGAGAATTGCTGAGGCTGCCTGAGGTAGGAGACCTGGCAGTAAACTATGGGAGAGAGACCCGTCAGAACCGAACTCGAGACTAGAAGGGTAATGTTGTTTTCAGCTTTGGTTTGCTGCATTGGGAAAATGGAAAAGAAATAAAAGCCTGGGAAAGGACCTGGGATTGAAACCTAGCCTGAAGGGCCTCTGAAATTGTAATGGGGGAGCCCTGGAGAAGGGAGAAATTGTTAGAGCACTGCAGACACACTCCTGACCATAAGGGGGTCATTAGAGGAGGTTTCGGAACAAATTGATGAACTAAACAGTAATAAGGCTCCAGGACCAGATGGTATTCACCCAAGAGTTCTGAAGGGACTCAAATGTGAAATTGCAGAACTACTAATTGTAGTCTATAACCTCTCATTTAAATCAGCTTCTGTACCAAATGACTGGAGGATAGTTAATGTGATGCCAATTTTTGAAAAAGGCTCCAGAAGTGATCACAGCAATTACAGGCTGGTAAGCCTGACTTCAGTACTGGGCAAACTGGCTGAAACTATAGTAAAGAACAAAATTGTCAGACACATAGATGAACATAATTTGTTGGGGAAGAGTCAACATTTTTTTTGCAAATGGAAATCATGCCTCACCAGTCTACTAGAATTCTTTGAGGGGGTCAACAAGCATGTGGACAAGGGGAATCCAGTGAATATAGTGTACTTAGATTTTCAGAAAGCCTTTGACAAAGTCCCTCACCAAAGGCTCTTAAGCAAAGTAAACAGTTATGGGGTAAGAGGGAAGGTCCTCTCATGGATCAGTAACTGGTTAAAAGATAGGAAACAAAGGATAGAAACGAATGAAGAGAGGTAAATAGTGGTGTCCCCAGGGGTCTGTACTGGGACCAGTCCTATTCAACATATTCATAAATGATCTGGAAGAAGGGTAAACCGTGAGGTGGCAAAATTTGCAGATGATACAAAACTACTCAAGATAGTTAAGTCACAAGCAGACTGTGAAGAGCTATAAAAGGATCTCTCAAAACTGGGTAACTGGGCAAGAAAATCACAGATGAAAATCAGTGTTTATTAATGCAAAGTAATGCACATTGGAAAACATAATTCAAACTATATACATACAAAATAATGAGGCTTCTAAATAAGCTGTTACCACTTGTCACAGGGTCTGCACAGGTTTCCGCCCTCTCGCCCTGTGCTGAGGCTGGTAAAATAAGAGTTCTTATGCCTTCTTCTGATGTTTCACCCTTGTGCTTTATTTTACAGTGCCACCGTGCAGTCCCCTTTATTCCCCAACAGTTATCCCCTTTTCAACCTGTTCCAGGGTCTCTTGGCCCTTGAGGCTCCCTTCCTGTGGTGAGGAGACAGAATTGTAGCCTCCTGTCCCGTCCCAGGTAACCTAACTGAGTTTTGTTCAGGGTTTTTATAGCCCTCCCAGCCTTCAGCCCAGCTGCCACTGCTTAACTCAGTCTATTGCAGTGAGCCAGCCCTCGTTAGGGCCTGCAGCTGGGCTCCCTGCTGGCTGCTTTGCACCTCTGCCCCTGGCCTCTCTGCCCGAAAGCAGGGCTTAGCTAGCATTTTAGCAGGGCAATCATGGCTCAAAAGAGAGATCTTGGAGTCATTGTCGATAGTTCTCTGAAAACACCCACTCAATGTGCAGCGGCAGTAAAGAAAAGCTAACAGGATGTTGGGAATCATTAAGAAAGGGATAGAAATAAGACAGGAAAATATCATATTGCCTCCGTATAAATCTATGATACGCCCACATCTTGAATACTGCATGCAGATGTGGTCTCCCATCTCAAAAAAGATATATTAGAATTGGAAAAGGTTCAGAAAAGGGCAACAAAAATTATTAGGGGTATGGAAAGGCTTCCGTATGAGGAGAGATTAATAAGACTGGGACTTTTCAGCTTGGAAAAGAGATGACTGCGGGGGGGGGGGGGGGGGGATATGATTGAGGTCTATAAAACCATGACTGATGTGGAGAAAGTAAATAAGGAAGTGTTTTTTACTCCTCCTCATAACACACGACCTAGGGGTCACCACATGAAATTAATAGGCAGCATGTTTAAAACAAACAAGAGGAAATATTCCTTCACACAATGCACAGGGGGCACGTGGGAGGCAGATGACCCTGTCATGGCACTCATTTAATTGCCTTTCTGCACTTAAAAACACTCCAAGATCAGTATTGGCCTTGGAAAACGTTACAGCAAAGATGGGTGTCGAAAAATAAGAAATGTCAAATGCAACTCTTGTAATATTTGATAGGCTGTTTTCTAAGTTCTCACAACTTTGGGACCTATACATGAATGTCTAATTTAATAAAATTAGTACATTTCTGATCCTGATATTTGGGCTGCACATTTTTCCCTTTAAATAGTGGGGACAATTCAAAATTGTCCATGAAGTCCTAGGGTTTAGCCCCATCCGGTCTGACCACTCAAGAGAATCTCTGCTTCCAGTGGTGCAAACAAAGCAATAATTCAATGTTCCAATTTTATTCATTTCAATCATTTTTTAAAGCTGATTGGGGCAGCTGCAACTAGAATCCTTTCCCCTCACTCTCCTGTGGTATGGCATTGGAAAAAATTGTATAGTGCGTGTGCTGAAAGCCACTGAAACAAACTGTAAACCCTGTATATGACTGAAACCACTTCAAGCCAGGGGATGCTACCGCACCCCTGCCTATGGTGGCCAAATTTAGGGGAATTTGGTTTCCAAATGAGGGCACCCACTTAGCTCCTCCTTCCATATCCTCTCCCCTTCTTGGTGAAGGACACTACATAGAGCAAGTTGAAACCTAAGAGGAGATATCTGAGACCCCCCTCTCAGGAGCCACAGAAAGGGGAGTTCTGCTGTGATAGCTCCAAGTGTGTATATCCTTTCTCTGGATTGCTTGTTGGTAACTATCCATCTCCCCCACAAAAGCAGAGGGACCTCCACAAGCCCATACCTCTTCTGCTCTTGGGACCGTCATCAGCGGTCAAGGGCATGTTGTGAGCCTAGACCCAATAATCCCCTCAAACCCCTCCCTGGTTGAATCCACCTACAGTGGAAAAGCTCCAGGGTCCTATCCCAGATTCTTAAGTGGGTAATCAAGTCACTTGCCAAGGAATCGGACATCCTTTTTATTTTCCTTCCCACAAAATACTGGACAACCCTCTACCATAGTGGGCTAAGATCCAAATGAGAGCATGAGACCCAAAAAAAATAGGCTGGTTCTTTGACAAGGACAACCACCTCTGGTTCTCTAGCTCAGGGTTATTTCTCCCCAGCCATATCTGAACACATCATAAAGGAATTGATAGCCATCACTCAAATCCAGCCAGAGGGTGAGCTGGAGACAGCACAATTGTGGAGCACCACATTACACAGATAATGTCAAAGTAGGGGGACTGCGCTGGTGAGTATCTGAGTGTCTGTTGGGGGGGCAGTTTGGCAGTTTGACTGTGTGCTTGATTGTTTGATTGCTTGTTTGACCAGTGTGACCTGGGAGTGCTTTGTTCCAGCTGGGCCTGACTGTTATAAAAAGGCAGTCAGCTGCGAACCAGCTGAGCAGCGAACAGCAGAGAGGCAAACAGAAGGAGTTTGCCTGGAGAGAGCCTACTGAGGCCCCCCCTCGCAGGTTTCTCTGAGTAGCATCTGCCACAAGTAAGGAAGCTCTTAGAAGGAAGAGACTATGGATGCTGAGCGATCTGCCGTTGTGACCTGCACAGGATGCGTCATGTTTGTCTTCCTTCCACAGGATAGAAGCGACTTTGTCTATACAAAGTGCAAGCTGATCTCCATCTTGGAAGAGAAGATTCAAGGTCTGGAGAAACGAATAACAACCCTGCGTTCCATAAAAGAAAATGAGGATTTCCTAGATAGACGTCAGGATCAGCTCCAGCGGGCACAATGTTCTGAAGATTCAGAGCAGGCTACGCAGCGGGGACAGAAGGCCAGCGAGGATAATTGGCGGCATGTGACTTCCAGAAAGGGAAAGAGTACCAGAAACATCCATGTACCAGAAATACAGATGCAGGTGAGCAACCATTTTCATATTCTCTCCACAGGTACTAGTGCAGAGAGTGGAGTGGATGACACACCTGAGGGAACAGAGCAGAAGGAGACTCCACTGATTGGAAGGCATGAGATGCACCGTCCTAGGGATGGGGGTTCCACGACCACCACTCCCAAGAGGAGGAGGAGGAGGGTGGTGGTGGTCGGGGACTCTCTCCTCAGGGGGACTGAGTCGTCTATCTGCCGCCCTGACCGGGAAAACCGAGAGGTGTGCTGCTTGCCAGGGGCTAGGATTCACGATGTGATGGAGAGACTGCCGAGACTCATCAAGCCCTCGGATCGCTACCCCTTCCTGCTTCTCCACATGGGCACCAATGATACTGCCAGGAATGACCTTGAGCGTATCACTGCAGACTACGTGGCTCTGGGAAGAAGGATAAAGGAGTTTGAGGCGCAAGTGGTGTTCTCGTCTATCCTCCCTGTGGCAGGAAAAGGCCAGGGTAGAGACCGTCGAATCGTGGAAATCAACGAATGGCTACGCAGATGGTGTCAGAGAGAAGGGTTAGGATTCTTTGACCATGGGATGGTCTTCCAAGAAGAAGGATTGCTAGGCAGAGACGGGCTCCACCTCACGAAGAGAGGGAAGAGCATCTTTGCAAGCAGGCTGGCTAACCTAGTGAGGAGGGCTTTAAACTAGGTTCACTAGGGGAAGGAGACCAAAGCCCTGAGGTAAGTGGGGAAGTGGGATTCCGGGAGGAAGAACAAGCAGGAGACTGCAAGAGGGGAGGACTCCTGTCTCAGACCGAGAAAGCGGGACAATCAGCGAGTTATCTTAAGTGCCTATACACAAATGCAAGAAGCCTGGAGAACTAAAAGTCCTGGCACAGTCAAGGAATTATGATGTAATTGGAATAACAGAGACTTGGTGGGATAACTCACATGATTGGAGTACTGTCATGGATGGACCAGTTACATCCTAACTGTTCAGGAAGGATAGGCAGGGCAGAAAAGGTGGGGGAGTTGCGTTGTATGTAAGAGAGCAGTATGACTGCTCAGAGCTCCAGTATGAAACTGCAGAAAAACCTGAGTGTCTCTGGATTAAATTTAGAAGTATGAACAACAAGGGTAATGTCGTGATGGGAGTCTGCTACAGACCGCCGGACCAGGGGGATGAGGTGGACGAGGCTTTCTTCCAGCAACTAACAGAAGTTGCTAGATCACAGGCCCTGGTTCTCATGGGTGACTTTAATCACCCCGATATCTGCTGGGAGAGCAATACAGCAGTGCACAGACAATCCAGGAAGTTTCTGGAAAGTGTAGGGGACAATTTCCTATTGCAAGTGCTGGAGGAACCAACTAGGGGAAAAGCTCTTCTTGACCTGCTGCTCACAAACAGGGAAGAAATAGTAGAGGAAGCAATAGTGGATGGGAACCTGGGAGGCAGTGACCATGAGATGGTCGAGTTCAGGATCCTGAGACAAGGAAGAAAGGAGAGCAGTAGAACAGAGACCCTGGACTTCAGAAAAGCAGACTTCGACTCCCTCAGGGAACTGATGGGCAAGGTCCCCTGGGAGAATAACATGACGGGGAAAGGAGTTGAGGAAAGCTGGCTGTATTTTAAAGAAACCTTATTGAGGTTGCAGGAACAAACCATCCCGATGTGTAGGAAGTAAAGTAAATATGGCAGGCGACCAGCTTGGCTCAACAGTGAAATCCTTGCTCGTCTTAAACACAAAAAAACAGCTTATAAGAAGTGGAAGATTGGACAAATAACCAGGGAGGAGTATAAAAGTATTGCTCAGGCATGCAGGAGTGAAATTAGGAAGGCCAAATCACACTTGGAGTTGCAGCTAGCTGGAGATGTTAGGAGTAACAAGAAGGGTTTCTTCAGGTATGTTAGCAACAAGAAGAAAGTCAAGGAAAGTGTGGGCCCCTTGCTGAATGAGGGAGGGAACCTAGTGACAGAGGATGTGGAGAAAGCTAGTGTATTCAATGCTTTTTTTTGCCTCTGTCTTCACAGACAAGGTCAGCTCCCAGACAGCTGCACTCTGCAGCACGGTATGGGGAGGAGGTGACCAGCTCTCTGTGGGAAAGAAGTAGTTCGGGACTATTTAGAAAAGCTGGACGAGCACAAGTCCATGGAGCCGGGTGCGCTGCATCTGAGGGTGCTAAAGGAGTTGGCCGATGAGATTGCAGAGCCATTGGCCATTATCTTTGAAAAATCATGGCGATCGGGGGAGGTCCCGGATGACTGGAAAAAGGCTAACGTAGTGCCCATCTTTAAAAAAGGGAAGAAGGAAGATCCAGGGAACTACAGGCCAGTCACTCTCACCTCAGTCCCTGAAAAAATCATGGAACAGTTCCTCAAGGAATCAATTCTGAACCACTTAAAGGAGGGGAAAGTGATCAGGAACAGTCAGCATGGATTCACCAAGGGCAAGTCATGCCTGACTAACCTAATTGCCTTCTATGATGAGATAACCGGTTCTGTGGATGAGGGGAAAGCAGTGGATGTGCTATTTCTGGACTTTAGCAAAGCTTTTGGTACAGTCTCCCACAGTATTCTTGCCAGCAAGTTAAAGAAGTATGGGCTGGATGAATGGACGGTAAGGTGGATAGAAAATTGGCTAGATGGTCGGGCTCAACGGGTAGTGATCAATGGTTCCATGTCTAGTTGGCAGCCGGTATCAAGTGGAGTGCCCCAAGGGTCGGTGCTGGGGCCGGTTTTGTTCAATATCTTCATTAACGATCTGGAGGATGGTGTGGACTGCACCCTTAGCAAGTTTGCAGATGACACTAAACTGGGAGGAGTGGTTGATACGCTGGAGGGTAGGGATAGGATACAGAGGGACCTAGACAAATTAGAGGATTGGGACAAAAGAAATATGATGAGGTTCAACAAGGACAAGTGCGGAGTCCTGCACTTAGGACGGAAGAATCCCATGCACTGCTACAGACTAGGGACCGAATGGCTGGGCAGCAGTTCTGCAGAAAAGGACCTAGGGGTTACTGTGGACGAAAAGCTGAATGAGTCAACAGTGTGCCCTTGTTGCCAAGAAGGCTAATGGCATTTTGGTTTGTATAAGTAGGGGCATTTCCAGCAGATCGAGGGATGTGATCATTCCCTTCTACTCAGCACTGGTGAGGCCTCATTTGGAGTACTGTGTCCAGTTTTGGGCCCCACACTACAAGAAGGATGTGGATAAATTGGAGAGAGTCCAGCGGAGGGCAACAAAAAATGATTAGGGGGCTGGAGCCGTGATCGGCCGAACTTGCCGACGCGGCAGATAAACAAACCGGGCCGGCACGCCAGGGTGCTTACCCTGGCGAGCCGCGAGCCATCGGTTGCCGACCCCTGAGCTAGGTGTATCCCAAATGTCTCACACGGTGGCAAGAGATAGGATGTAGAATGGCAAATTTAAATACCTGATTTAAATTTATCACCTGATTTCATTTCTGACCCTCCCCTACAGTTTATCCCAAACAAGACAATTTTTCCAGCTATCTCTACAGAGATCTCTTCAGGGTGCGAGGGTATGATAAAGAGATGTAAATTGGTGGTTTTAAATTATTTTACAAAGAAGAAAGTAAAGTTTACACACAGTTTTTGAAGTACTCCGCTGATGTGAGGGTAGAAAGGGAATGTCCAGCCCTGCAACCTCATGGACAAGTCTGAATTGTCTCCAGTATTTCCAGAAAGTGAGGTACAGTCCAAATTTTCAGACTAGGGGTGAAGTCAGCCCTAGAAAGGAAGTAATTTGGTGACAAATTTTCACAAATGCTGCCCATCCTTTTTGTGGGCAAGGTTCTGAATATGGCTGATCTATTAATACTAAATTGTTTGGCCTCCCGAAACTTCATCTGCTTCTTTCTGTAAACACCTCCTGTGGGAACAATAAAGGGAACTGAGGCCATGTTATTACAATGACTTACTCTGCCTCTCAATTTGCTGGGCTGAGACATGCCCGACATGGCTGTAGAAGCTGTTTCATCTTTCAAAGATGTAATTAAGGCTGATCCTCTAGTTCCTACTCTAGCTTCAATCCACCCAATGGTGGTTTGATTTCACATGCATAGCAGAGCTCTGACTAACATAAGCCAGGACATGAAAGGCCATTTAGCAAAGCGCAGTGAAAAATAAGCTAGAGTCAGATGAGCTCTAACACTTTTTTGTTTTGTTTTTAGCCATACTGAGAGCAGTTGTTTAAAAAGTTTATTTCCTAGAACAAAGTGATTGTTATGTTACTAAATATTTTATCTTTTCAAAACCAAGACCACGCATATAAGAAAAGAATGAGAACTAAAGATGTTAACTGGTCTGTTTTGTAAACAAATATCAAATGTGCCAGATCATTCCATCTGCTTCCAGACACAGAAGCAGATTATGATCAGAGTTCCTCCACTGGCTCTAACTACAGGGTTTATGGTTGCAGCTAAACTGGGTTCATCTCCATTGCTGACACTCACTGTCAGCAAACAAGCATTCTTGCAGTGTAGACAAGCCTTGGGGTGAGAAAGAAGAGGGCCTGAGAAACTGAATAGAAAATCCAATAGAAGTTGGTCCAATAAAATATATTACCTCACCTTTAGGTTGACCTAGCTACATCATTCGTGGGTGTGAAAAATCCACACCCCTGAGCGACATAGTTAAGATGACTTAAGTTCCTATGACAGTGCTAGGTTGACAGAAGAATTCTTCCATTGACCTAGCTATCACCTCTTGGGAAGGTGGATTACCACATAGATAGTGTGCCGCTGTAGCGCTTTAAGTGTAGACACTATCTAAGCCCTAGATAGACTGTTTGGACCTACTTAGATGAAGCAACCTGGTCTTCACTCCATTTTTGTTCTTTCATTCAATTTGACTTCTCAAGTATCAGTAAGCTTTGTTTTATCTTAAGCTGTTTTGGGGATAACTCACTGTAGCCCATCCCAAGGAGAGGTAATCCTCCAGCCTTCAAGGAGAAGTTGCAAAATTGGTGCTGGCACTTAAACCATTCATGGGGTCATAGATTTTTAAGGCCAGATGGGGCCATTATGATCATTTAGTCTGACCTCCTCCATACACAGGCCATAGACTTTAACCAAGCAATTCTGGCTTTAAGCCCAATCATTCTAGTTTAGAAATTTGTCCAATCTTGTTTTTAAAATGTCGAGTGATGGAGAATCCACCACAAGCCTTGGTAAATTTATTTTAATGATCAATTAACCTCACTGTTAATAATTTGCACCTGTCATAAACATACAGTTAAGGGTTAATTCCTCTTTTACCTGTAAAGGGTTAAGAAGATCCCATAACCTAGCTGATACCTGACCAGAAGGACCAATAAGGGGACAAGATACTTTAAAATTTGGAAGGGGGAAAAAGTCTTTTGTCTGTGCTGTGTGTGTGCTTTTGCCAGAGACAGAGAAAGAAGGAGCCATTCCACTCCCATAGGGTAGTGAGTATTTAGAGAAGGAATGTATTAGATTACTTTTATTTTCTTGTTTTTGAGTTCTTTTGCAAATAAGAGGGAGGATAGATTTGGGTTCTTTGTGTAACTTTAAAGTTTTGCCCAGAGGGAAACCCTCTGTGTTTTGAATCTGATTGTCTGTGAGATTATCTTTCATTCTAATCTTACAGAGGTACTCCTTTTACTTTTTTTCTTTAATTAAAATTCTTCTTTTAAGGACCTGATTGATTTTTCATTGTTTTAAGATCCAAGGGTTTGGATCTGTGTTCACCAGGACTAAGTGGTGAGGGGATATTCTCAAGGTTTCCCAGGGAAAGGGATGTAGGGGCTTGGGGAGGATTATTCTCAAGCCTGCCCAGGAAAGGGAGCTTAGGCCTGGTCTACACTAGGATCTTAAATCGAATTTAGCAGCGTTAATTCGAACTAATCGCTCAACCGTCCACACCAGGAAGCCATTTAATTCGAACTAGGGGGCTCCTTAGTTCGAATTTGGTACTCCACCCCGACAGGTGGAGTAACGCTAAATTCGCACTTGCTAGCTCGAATTAGGCTAGGTGTGGATGCAAATCGAACTTAGTAGCTCCGGGAGCTATCCCACAGTGCACCACTCTGTTGACGCTCTGGACAGCAGTCGGAGCTTGGATTCTCTGACCAGCCACACAGGAAATGACCCGGGAAAATTTGAATTCATTTTCCTGTCTGGGCACTTTGAATCTGACGTCCTGGCTGGACATCGGGGCGAGCTCCGCAGCACCTGCAACGATGCAGAGCTCTCCAGCAGAGGAGTCAGCCCAATGCAAGAATAGAAAGAGATCCCCAGCATGGACAGACCGGGAAGTCCAGGATCTGATCGCTGTGTGGGGCGAGGAGTCTGTGCTGTCGGAGCTGCGCTCCAACAAGCGTAATGCAAAGACCTTCGAGAAGGTCTCCCAAGCCATGACACAGAAAGGATACAGCCGGGATGCGATGCAGTGCCGCGTGAAAGTCAAGGACCTGAGGCAAGGCTATCAAAAAGTCAGAGCGGCAAACGGACGCTCCGGAGCACAGCCCCAGACATGCCGCTTCTACGAGGCACTGCATGCCATTCTCGGTGGGTCTGCCACCACTGTCCCACCACTGACCGTGGACTCAGTGGATGGCATAGTGAGCCAGGACAGTTCCTACTCGATGTTCGCCGATGGGCAAGACGACGAAGGGTCCGTGGAGGAAGGCGCAGGCGACAGCGAACACAATGCCGCTTTCCCTGACAGCCAGGATCTGTTCCTCACCCTCACAGAGATCCCCTACCAACCCTCACCGGCCGTGAACCCGGACTCAGAGTCAGGGGAAGGATCAGGCGGTAAGTCGTATAAACAAGAAAATATTTATTTGCTCGAAAACATGTATACCAAAAATATAAATTCTATCTATAAATACTATATCTAAAAGTTTTTAAAGGGAAACTAAACGAACAGTAGGTCTACACAGATTGGGATGGAACAATAGTCCTCCATGGACAATTCCACAAATGCTTCAAACAGTTCCTCAAATACCCTCCGCAGGAGGTTTCGAGGAAGAGGTGCCCTATTTGGTCCTCCGGTGAAGCTCACTCTTCCACGCCACGACATCCTCAGATACAGGGGAACCATCGCCTCTACCAGCATGGCCGCGTAGGGTCCCGGTCGGTGAAGTGCTTCCCTTAACATCCTTTCTTTCTGCACTCGAGAGACACGCCTCAGGGTAATCTCGTTACTGAAGTGCTGCATCTAATTAGGGCAATTAGCGAATAGTTACTGTTCTTAATGGTTTACTTATACTTTGCATAACAAAGCCCCGCGCTTAGCAGCCACGTGCTGTAGGCCACACAGGAAAAGCATACATTGATCTTTCCCCTGCAGTGTCGGGAGTGGCTGCAAAAGGGTCATAGTATCTGATTTCCAGATTGCCGTTAGCACGACGGCACAGCTATCCGTTAACTGATAAGCATAATGTACTGTAAGGCTTACCAGGACTCTCTGCTAGAGGGATTCTGCTCTCTCTCCCGACTTCTCCGCTCTCCTGTGCAATGGCGCAGCCAATCAGAGCGTAGGCCAAAATGTTGTGCTTCTCTGGAGACCACGTGACACTTGTTGTCCGGTACGGTCTTCTTCATGGAAATTGACTAGACGGTGTTCACTGTTCGCGAAAATGTATCTGTACAAGGAAATCACTAACTTTCCCCATCACACAGCTTCGGGTCCTTCCCGGACTGCCCCGGCATCCCCCTCGCAGAGACTGGCAATGATTAGACGGCGAAAGAAGAAGACTAGGGACGACATGTTCGCTGAACTGATGGTCTGCTCCCGAGCAGAGGCTGCAGAGCAGAAACACTGGAGGGAGACCCTATGTGAGCAGCATCGCACACTCATGGAACGTGAGGATAGGTGGCGGCAGGAAGACCAGCAGACCACCCAAACGCTACTTGGTCTCATGAAGGAACAAACGGACACGCTTCGTCGCCTTGTTGATGTCCTGCAGGACCACAGGCTGGAGGACAGGGCCCCCCTGCAGTGTCTCTGCAATCGCCCTCACCAGCCAAGAAGTCCTGGCCCCCCCTCACCCAAAAGTACAAGACGGAGGGGTGGTAGAGGACGTGAGAACTGTCACTGAACCAGAGCAGAGCGGCCGTGTACCCCGCACTTCTCACGTTAGAAATTTGTAGAAGTGCTTCCCTTATAGGCTCAGCCAGTCCCAAATCCAAGGTTCATCCCCCCACTGTTTATTAGATTAATAAAAGCTGTTTGCTGTTAATCACTGTTTCCGTCATGTCTTTCCTGTCAGAGGATTTTTCGGTGTATGGGGTGGACAGGGGTTTCATACTTGCACGGTATAGCCTACAGTACCAGGGTACAGACTTGGGGAAAGGATCAACTGCGGGGCACACACACACTGCAGTCAGTAGGCACCAGGGTCATTCTGTGTTGTGTATGCTGCCCCTGTTCATTTCGTAATGTGTATAATTGTCCAGGGTCCTAGCGCCTGTCACGCCATTACTGTGAAGGCAGGCTGCCCTTACGATGCACTTGCAACGGATCCACGAGCCTATCCGCTGCCCTGAGCCCCAACAAGAGCCCTCATCCACGGACAGATAGTCACCCTTCTCCCACACCCATCACCCCTTCCCACGCAGAAACCCGCAGCCCACTGCCGTCATCCAAACCCCTATGCAAAGAAGGCACCACTCGCCCCTTCCTGCAAACCCTCCCCTTCATGCAGAACCACTGTCATCCGTCCCCCACCCCAGAGACCTATGTAGGAGCAGGAGGATGTCAGTCCTCTATGGAGGAAGCGGTCTGTACGTCAGTGCACACCGTGCCCAGCACAGTATGCGTCCATGTCTCAACACCAGAACAGAAATGCAAAGTAAAAGAAAGATTTATTAATAATGAGTGTAACAATTACTTTGCTTAAAAACGTGCTTTGGAAGTGGGGGAAACTTGGAGAACAAGGCATGTAGCCGCAGATCCAAATCGACACAAACTGACACAGGCCCAGGGTCAGTTTCTCTTGAAAGCAAGTGGAGAGTCATAGGTTACCCTGATCTCCGAGGAAACTTGCTTTCAAAGCCTCCCGGATACAGAGCGCTTCCCGCTGGGATATTCTCTCGGCACGGGTGTCTGGCTGAGCGTAAACTGCAGCCAGGCGATTTGCCTCAACCTCCCATCCGGACAAAAAGGCCTCGCCCTTGCTCTCACACAGATTGTGCAGCACACAGCAAGCAGCAATAACTACGGGGATATTCTTTTCGCTGATGTCCGAGCGAGTGAGTAAGCTCCGCCATCTCCCCTTGAGACGTCCGAAAGCACACTCCACCACCATTCTGCACTTGCTTAGCCGGTAGTTGAAGAGTTCCTTCTCACTGTCCAGGGCGCCTGTATAGGGCTTCATGAGCCAGGGCATTAGCGGGTAGGCTGGGTCCCCGAGGATCACTGTAGGCATCTGCACATCCCCAACCGTTATTTTGTGGTCCGGGAAGAAAGTACCTGCCTGGAGGAGTCTAAAGAGACCAGAGCTCCTGAACACACGCGCGTCATGAACCTTGCCCGCCCACCCGACGTTGATGTTGGTAAAACGTCCCCTATGGTCCACTAGTCCTTGCAGCACCATGGAAAAGTAGCCCTTTCGGTTAATGTACTCGCTGGCCTGGTGGGCCGGTGCCAGGATAGGGATGTGAGTCCCATCTATAGCCCCACCGCAGTTTGGGAATCCCATCGCGGCGAAGCCGTCTATGATGACCTGAACGTTTCCCAGGTTCACTACCTTTGAGAGCAGTTGCTCAACGATTGCGTGGGCTACTTGCATCACAGCAACCCCCACGGTAGATTTGCCCACGCCAAAGTGGTTCGCTACTGACCGGTAGCTGTCTGGCGTGGCAAGTTTCCAGAGGGCTATGGCCACTCGCTTCTGCACACTCAGGGCTGCTCGCATCCAGGTGTCCTGGCGCTTCAGGGCAGGGGCCAGCAAGTCACAGAGTTCAAGGAAAGTGCCCTTACGCATCCTGAAGTTTCGCAGCCACTCTGTGTCATCCCAGACCTGCAGCACTATGCGGTCCCACCAGTCCGTGCTTGTTTCCCGGGCCCAGAATCGCCGTTCCACACCATGAACTTGACCCATTGCCACCATGATCTCCACTGCCCGGCGTACCCTGCTTTCTGAGAGGTCTGCGCCACTCTCCTCACCGCGCTGCCGGAGCCTCCTCGCCCGATTTCTCAGTAGCTGACTGTTGCACAGGTGGACGATAAGGTGCGAGGAGTTGACAACGGCCATAAGTGCAGCGATGATCGCAGCGGGCTCCATGCTCGCAGTGCTGTGGCGTCCGCGCTGTAACCGACCAGAAAAGTGCGCGAACAGATTTCCCGCCGGCGCTTTCAGGGAGGGAGGGCGTTTGTGAGTGACGGTTGAATGATGACAGTTACCCAAAACCACCCTCGACACATTTTTCCCCCAGCAGGCATTGCGAGCTCTACCCAGCATTCCAATGGGCAGCGGGGAGTGCGGGAACTGTGGGATAGCTTCCCACAGTGCACCGCTTCCAAAGTTGACGCTGGCCCCGTGAATGTGGACTCAGAAATTCGAATTAGTGTATTTAGTATGGATACACAAATTCGACTTCATAAGGTCGAATCCACAAATTCGAACTAAGTTGATTCGAAATAGTCTTGTAGTGTAGACAAGGCCTTAGGGACTTGGGAGATATTTGGGGGAAGGCAGAGTTCCAAGTGGCTCTCCCTAAATATTTGGTTAACACTTGGTGGTGGCAGCGTCCTGTTAACCTAAACTGGTAAAAATAAGCTTAGGGAGTCTTTCATGCAGGTCCCCACATCTGTACCCTAAAGTTCAGAGTGGGGAGGGAACCTTGACAGCACCATATATCCAGTTTTGAATTTGTCTAGCTTCAGCTTCTGGCTATTGGATTTTGTTGTGCCTTTATCTACTAGATTCATAGATTCTAAGGTCAGAAGGGACCATTGTGATCATCGAGTCTGACCTCATGTATAATACAGGCCATAGAACTCCCCCTGAAATAATTCCTAGAACAAATCTTAAAACATCCAATCTTGATTTAAAAATTGTCAATGATGGAGAATCCACTATGACTCTTGGTAAATTGTTTCATTGGTTAATTACTCTCACCATTAAAAATGTACATCTTATTTCCAGTCTGAATTTATCTAGCTTCAACTTTGAGCTATTAATTGTGTTAGACCTTTCTCTGCTAGGTTGAAGAGCCTATTATTAAATATTTGTTCCCCATTTAGTTACTTATAGACTGTAATCAAATCACCCCTTAACTTCTCTTTGGTAAGTTAAATAGATTGAGTTCCTTGAGTCTATCACTAAAAGGCAGCTTTTCTAATCCTGTAATCATTCTCATGGCTTTTCTCTGAACCCTCTCCAATTTATCAATATCCTTCTTGAATTGTGGGCACTAGAACTGGACATAGTATTCCAACAGCAATCACACCCGATGTCCCGGTTTTATAGGGACAGTCCCGATTTTTTTTTCTATATAGGTTTCTATTACTTCCCATCCCCATCTCGATTTTTCACACTTGCTCTCTGGTCACCCTAGCCAAATACAGAGGTAGAATAACCTCTCTATTGCTACTCAAGGTTCCCCTGTTTATTCATCCCAGGATTGCATTAGCTCTTTTGGTCAAAGCATTACATTGGGAGCTCATGTTTAGCTGATTATTTTCAACAACCCCCAAATCTTTTTCAGAGTTACTGCTTCCCAGAATAGACTCCCCCATTCTGTAAATACGGATTAAAGAGCACTTTAATGTCTGATACATTCTCTCTTGATGTAGGTACCTACAGACAATGATCAACTCACTTCTTAGCCTTCTCTTTGATAAATAAATTGAGCTCCTCAAGTCTGTCACTGTAAAACATGTTTTCAGTCTTTGAATAATTTTTATGACTTCTGTGAAAATTTTCTGATTTTTTTTTCCGGCTTTCTTTTGGAAGCATAGACACCACAACTGGACCTGGTATTCTAGTAATGGTCTCACTTGTGCCGTGTACAGAGGTAATATCACTTCCTTGCTCGTACTCAGTATTCCCCCCATATATATCCAAGAATTGCATTAGCCCTTTCGGACATAGTTCCACACTGTGAGCTCACGTTCAGTTGCTTGGCAACTCCGACCCATAAGGTGCCTTTCACTGCTTTCCAGGATACAGTCCCCCATGCTGTAGATAAGGCCTACATTTTATTGTTTCTAGATGCATTTAGCCATATTGACTCTCAGTCTAAGGTGCAGACCAAGGGGCTGAAGCATTGTGATTGTGTCAAGCTGAAGGCATGGCACAAGCCTAATGACCATGGATCAGAAATGAATTTCCAAGAGCAAGATGATGGCTTTAAACTATGTTGCATGATGTCCCAAGTATGTTGGTGGGAGGAGGGAGGAGCGCTGATTTAAAAGTAAAGCTACAATGAAAGCTAATAAAATGGCACTTTTTACTAAAAATGTTTTTAAATATGTTTTTTCAATATAAAATTTTAACTCCCAAGAAAATGGAAACAAAATGTATAAAATTCCCCAGGAATATAACAAGGATAATCCTCTTTTTATTTTCGTTTCCAGTCCCACTGTTATGCTCAGCACATGGTACAGCACCAATATTTAATTATACAATTCTGGGTTCATTTACCACACCTCTACCCCGATATAATGCTGTCCTCTGGAGCCAAAAAATCTTACTGTGTTATAGGTGAAACTGCATTATATCGAACTTGCTTTGATCCACTGGAGTGCACAGCCCCACCCCCCTGGAGTGCTGCTTTACCATGTTATATCCGAATTCATGTTATATCGGGTCACGTTATATCAGGGTAGAAGTTTATATAAAATATTGAGAAATATGAAACAATATTAAGGAACTGAGTTATACCTGGCATGACATAAACACCAAGCAAATAATTTTCAGAATCGCCCAATTTTGACCTTACTCTGCCCCTACTGAAATCATTGGGAGTTTTACCACTGATTTCAATTGAAGGAAAACCAGGCCAGTACTGAGCACTTTTGAAATTCCCATCGCAAAGCCCCATCTACATACTATAATATTTAGTGGTGGGGATTAAACACTATGGTTCAATCAGAGCTCTCTACTGGGCATAATGCTTACTAGAATAAGGAATTCCAGTGAAGTCAAATACTGCATTAAGCCTTTGCATGGTTAGCCACTATATATTTAAGAAAAATAGCTCTGGCCTGTCTTGTTAAATAAAAGTGAAAAACTACAAGGCATACCTCTTGCTACCAGAAGAATACACTCTGTAATCATTGTTAACGAGGTACAAGAACTAAAATGAGGGTGAGAGGGAACAAGAAATAGTGTGACTGGCAGGTGTAATCTTCCGAGCCAGCTTGTGTAACTGAAGAAGAGCAAGAACGGCAGGAATCCTATTGGAACATAAATATGTGCACATGAGACTAAACTGCTCCTTAGACAGTTTAATAGCTATTTACTTGCTCTGTTGATTGCCTCTGGCCAATTTTTAATCTTGAAAGTGTGTCTCCTCTGCTCCCCGCTTTGATCTCATTCCTTCTGAATCAAAATACAAGGATGTGATTAAGATAAACTTGTAAAGACAGCTCGGGAATGGGTGGAAAATGCTGATCGTTTGCTCTACTGGAGATAAAATAATCCCCATATTAAATCAAATCATACTAGACACACTATTGGATGACTGCATTGAAAAAAGGGAAAACAATGGTAGTCTAGGAGTTAACTGTATTTGTTCTAATTATAGAAGCCCCTTGCATGGAGATATTTAGAAAAGTACTGGAGAGAGTACTAGGAAACATACAGTAGGGAATGGGCTGTAACCTTTAAATGCAAGGCAAGTTGTCCTCTCTTTGCACCGGCCTTTCCTCACTAATTATAACTGAGAAGGCCAGATGTGGTGATGAGTGCTATAGAAATTCTTGTTTTTTTTAAAAAAAAAAACATTAATTGGGAATTGCTGACTAATATTTTCTCATGAAGACAGCCACGAAGAATGACCCATTTCTGAGCAAAATGAGGGAGAGGTGCAGAGTCTTATCTTTTTCATACAGAAATGATACTACTTGTAATGAGGCATACAGGGCCTCCATGCTGAGGCGAGAGGCCTATTAGAAATGCAGAGACTGGTAAACTGAAGCAACTGGCCCAAACTGATAATGTAGAAAAAGTAGAAATGGATGGAAAGGCCATTCTGAACCTAGAGAAAATTAATAGGAACAAGCTAATCCATGAAGTCTCCCACACTGGATGTTATGAAAGTTTTGGTAATGACTCCATAGATAAGGATGTGTTATGAGTTGGACTTTAAAAAAAAAAAGTGCAGTCTTAACTCAGAGTATCCATATAACGTATCAGATCCACCGCTTTTCTGTAATTTCTAGCTCTAGAATAACTATGAACAACAAAGATCTCCCATTCACATAAGCTTACCTAAACTTTACAGGAAAAACGTATCTTGCAGCTCACTTATTTACACATACCAGTGCAAAACCACATACGGTGTAATTTATGAAAGTTGAATCAACCTTATATAGATCATGGAACACAATTAGTGTATAACCAATACATGTAATCAAATCGGAATTTAACGATGCACATGGCTCAGGGTGAGCGTGAGGCAGTGTGGGGAGTAGAAAGGAGGTTGATAAAGGGAACTGATGGGTGGGGCATAATTCATAGCTGCTGATTTGTTTGTTTTTTATGGTTTATGTTGCGCTATGCAGACCAGCAACCTTAACTCAGAGTTCACAGATTTTTGTGTGGGATACTTACAAAGATTCCCATTGTCCTTTAAGTTTAAAATCTTCAGTACAGGCCAGGAAGTGGTATCATTTCTGGAGTGTCAACGAGTATAAAGGGAGGGAATCAATTGACATGACCTTTATATCTACAAGCCTCTTGACCCACCCACACTAGAAGCCTCACCATAAGTGGGAGAAATGGGGAATAGCTGTGATTCCAGGTACGTCTTTAGATCTTTCTTTGGCACTTGAGAAAAATGAGGATAGAATCTGGATCTAAAACCAGTCGGTCAGAAGAGAAAAGTACTAGATGAAATTGTATTAGTACTAGTTCCAAAAGGCCAATGGCATATTGGGCTGCGTTAATAGGAGCATTGCCAGCAGATCTAGAGAAGTGATTATTCCTCTCTATTGGGCGCTGGTGAGGCCACACCTGGAGTATTGTGCCCACTACAGAAGGGATGGGGACAAATTGAAGAGAGGCCAATGGAGGGCAATGAAAATGATTAGGGGGCTGGATCACATGACTTACAAGGAGTGGCAGAGGGAACTGGGGTTATTTAGTCTGCAGAAGAGAAGGGTGAGGGGGGATTTGACAGCAGCCTTCTGAGTTAAGACAGCAGAACCCCTGAAGGGGGGTTCCAATGAGGATGGAGCTCTGCTGTGTGGCAGATGACAGAACAAGGAGCAATGGTCTCAAGTTGCAGTGGGGGTTAGGTTGGATATTAGGAAACACTATTTCACTACGAGGATGGTGAAGCACTGGAACGGGTTACCTAGGGAGGTGGTGGAATCTCCATCCTTAGAGGTTTTTAAGACCCGGGTTGACAAAGCCTTGGCTGGGTTGATTTAGTTGGTATTGGTCCTGCTTTGAGCAGGGGGTTGGACTAGATGATCTCCTGAGGTCTCTTCCAACCCTAATATTCTATGATTCTATGAAATTTTATTAAAAAATCAGTTAAATTGACCAGATTTGTGACCTTCTGAAGATCACCAAGACCAGACAGTATTCACCCAAGAGTTCTGAAGGAGGAAACAAAGATGATCAAGGGTATGGAACAGCTTTCATATGAGGAGAGACTAAAAGGATTGGGTTGTTTGGCTTGGAAAGGAGATGACTCGGGACGGGGAATATGATAGAGGTCTCTACATTCATGAATGGTGTGGAAAAAGTGAATAGAGAAGTTTTTATTTATCCTTCCACACAACATAAACCAAGGGTCATCTGATGAGATGAATAGGCAGCAGGTTTAATACAAACAAGAGGAAATACTTGTTCACATAATACACAACTATTGCCAGAAGCTGGGAATGGGCAACGGGATGGATCACTTGATGATTACCTGTTCTGTTCATTCCCTCTGGGGCACCTGGCATTGACCACTGTCTGAAGACAGGATATTGAGCTAGATGGACCTTTGGTCTAACCCAGTAGGGCTGTTCTTATATTCTAACTAACTGTAAAACTTGTTGCCATAGGATATTGTGATGGCCAAAAGTATAACCGAGTTCAAAAAAGAACTGGATAAGTTCATGGAGGATAGGTCCATCAATGGCTACCACTCAAGATGGTCAGGGATGCAGCCCCATGCCCGGGCTGACCCTAAAAATTTGACTGCTGGGAGTGGAAGAGAAGGGTGGATCACTCCATAATTGCCCTGTTATATACACTCCCCCTGGAGCTGTGGTATGGGCAAGATGGACCATGGTCTGACTTAGTATGGCAGCTCTTATGTTTCTCATGTTGGACTTCAAAGGTGCTAAGTTTTCAAGCACTGGAGATTGTTTCACTAGCTTCAATATTCTACTCAATTACCTGTAAAATGCAGAAAACACTGCATCTAGTGCAAAGAAAACATGTTTTGATATGGATGAATTGGTGGGATGTGTGTGGCAGGGCACTGGTAGGGATAGAAGTGGGTTGAAGGACTAGGATTAGGAGAGGACAATGAAGGAGACACACAGACATAAATACTGCTTTCTCCCATCCTGCCTCAATTGTCCCAGCTTCATTCTTAAAGGGTGGGGGAGAGAAGAGGGTTCTTTTTCCTTCCACTTACCCACAACTTCCCTTATTCTCCATCATAACACTTCCCGATGGTACCCCCAAGCACAATGTCCCACTTTTTCACT
This sequence comes from Mauremys mutica, assembly GCF_020497125.1. NCBI lineage: Eukaryota > Metazoa > Chordata > Testudines > Geoemydidae > Mauremys > Mauremys mutica. The sequence goes on along the minus strand of NC_059072.1, from coordinate 315,899,042 downwards.
TTCAAAATACGATCAACCTGTAGTGGAAGAGGGGCACAAAGGTGGGGGGAGGGGGAGCTGGCTAGTTGCAGCCGCATGACTTATTTTGGGCACCAGCAGCCCCGAGGTGCTAGGATATAAGTCTGACGCTAGTGGTGCAGTACAATTTAAAGGGGCTACATCCGTATCAGAAACAACATGACTTTCAAGGAGTTAACTTCTGTGGCTAATATGATCATCATTACTATTCAAATAGTGTGTTTGATCTAGAGGTCTCAAAGTGTTTTAGAAAGGTAGGTAAGTGGGATTATTGTCACTGTTTGTAACATGAGTGACACTAAAGCACAGAGAAATGAAGTGACTTGACCAAGGTCATGCCAGGAACAAACCCCAAGTTTCCTGTCTCTGAGTCTAGTGCCCTACTTCCTGGATCATGCTAAGGACAAGATTTACCCATTCAAGAGAGTAAGGGAATGTCATGATCTTCTGCATGAGCTATGTACTTGGCATGCCCAAGTCCCAGGGAAGAACAGCTTATACCTTCACACCTCAGGCAGGGAGATGGGAAATGGATAGAGTCTTGTCTCCACCCACGGCACACCAGCCAGAACAGCTAGGTCAGTGCAGACACATAAGCTGCTACTGGTACAAGCCAGCAGCAAATTACTGCCTCCCCTAGAGTAAAGTGGGACAAGGGTGAGAATTATGACTGAGTCACAATTCCATCCCTTATCTGCTCCCGAGGCATCACACCTATGTGCTGCACCTTATCCAGGCTGGACTGTAACTTTATGAGCTATCCCTAATTAGCCAACTCATGGACTAAAGTTGAGTGCAAACTTTTTTCTAACAAAGCATTCCCCAGATTTCAGATGGTTGAATGAGGAACTGTAGAGGTAAAATTGCTCATTTAATTCCCTACACGCAGCACTAAAAATGTTACCCTGGCATTGTTTGCCAAAGAATTCCATTGTTTGGTTTTATTTTGCAGATGATGAAAGGATAAAAAGTGCAGAAAGTGAACTTGACTATTAAAGTGGGATAGTGGAAAGCACTGCACACTGGGAGTCAGCTGTTTTAGTCACGTATGTACTTTTATTTGGAATAGTATCAGAGGGGTGCCCGTGTTAGTCTGGATTTGAACTAACCTCGTTATCTCCAGCATGATTCTTGCTTGCATATATATACCTGCCCCTGGAAATTTCCACTACATGCATCTGACGAAGTGGGTATTCACCCACGAAAGCTTATGCTCCAATACGTTTGTTAGTCTATTAGGTGCCACAGGACTCTTTGCTGCTTATTTGGAATAGTTCAGTAAATGTGCAGCCTCTGCAGCTGCATGAATAACTTTGTGTTTTTATTCTGGATAATCTGTTATCAATCCTTTAACAGCCCTTTACAAACCATTATTTACTTCCAAAAAATACACAGTGTGCAGGGGGGCCCAAAAACAATGGCAAGCGAGTTACTGTGGTTACTTAGAAAATGTCTTTTATTGATTCATCCTGGCCATACATTAAATTTTTATTTAAATAAGCTGAAGCTATATTCAAAATATAATGCATCATACTGAGTTCTTGTTTTGCATCATGGCACATTTGTACTCCACAAAAAGCTTTCAATTAAACAAGATAGACTTATTAATACTTTTAGAATATTATCATAGTGAATGAAATAGTTTTATAATGGTGATATGTGGTATGTTTGCAGCATTTTATATCCTCCAAGGACTGGTATTAACATTAACATACCTTGTCATATTATAAGCCTCTGTGCCTTATTCTATTAGTAATCTTTACATAGGGTTTACAAAAACCTTGTTGATTTATTGGAATTGGTTCTCATTTCCTAATTAAGTTTAAATAACTGTCTTAAACTCATTTCTAGCACATCCATCAGGTTTGCTGATGGTGAAATCTGGGCACTTGGGAATTTGAATGTTGATGTTGATTCAAGGTAGAGAGAGAATCCTCACTAAGACGTGAACTCTAAGTGCAGTGTTTGGTTATCAGAATATCAGGTCATTCTCGGTCAGTGTAATGTGTGTGACTCACACCACGGAGATACATGCATTCTGAGGTAGCCACTTGTTCTGAATAATATAGGCCCAGCATGATATATCACATAATATCTATTCTGTAGTGGTTCAAGGTGCTAAATCTCTGGTCCCTGCCTCATTCTAGAAACCTTCCTACCAAACCCCAAACCACCCTGATTCTGAGTTCCAGGCTGCTTGCTTGCCTGAATCATGACCTTGTGATAGTGTGGCTATTTGTCCAGCAGTGCCATTTTGAGCTGGTAGCGTACTCATTATATCACCACATATCTCGATAATCAGCATTTCAGCAGTGACAGAACTTCAGGAGTAGGCTACTTTTTTGTTGGGAGAGAAATTAATTGATTGACAGAAGATGCAGGATATCTCTCCATGTTTATTTAGGTGTAAGTACGTTCCTGAACAGGGAAGTTGGATGGCAACTGACAGTTCAGATGTGTCAGTAATTTCAGCTTTGAGTCAAAAAGAGCCCAATGTAGCTGGGAACTTGGACTACTCCTCCTTCTCCTCTGTGGCTTTGTCTAGGTCTCCCCTATGGGTTTTAGAAATGCCCCCCTTGTTCAGTCACCAGTTCAGCTGCCCCAGGAGGAGCTCTGGTGTAGACAAGGCACGGGTGGCTTCCAGCACTTAATAAAACTCAAGGAACAAATTTAATCCTGAAATCCCATTAGGTGCATAACTATCACCCCCATTTTTCAGTTAAAGAAAATGAGGTTTAAAAGTGTGACATGGTGGTAAAAAAGCTGAAAGCCACCAGAGCCTTGTTTACATTTGGGCTCCCATTGACACTACCTTCCAATGGAACTGAATTAGTAGTAGCACCTGTGGGAATTTTTTCCTAAAATTCCTTACCATGCGTTTTAACATCTCAGGAACACACTGAAATGCTTTTATCAGAGCATTCTCACCCAAAGGGTGAGAAGTGGACAATAGTCCTCTAGCTGTCACGTTTGCTTGACTTTTTCAATTCATTGTGGCTAATATTCTTGGTAGATGATTTCTGCAAAGATGAAACAATTTGAAGTGGGAACATAAAAATGTATGGTGATTACCGGCAACACGCCCCTTCCCCCTTCTTTAATTGTTGGGGTAAATTTGTAGCTAAATGGTTTCAACATTACAGTGGCCCATATGGTCTTGTATTGCTTTAGCAAATAATGGCTCAAAGTCTGTAAATACTCACACATTGATTACCTCAGTGTGGGTGGGCACCTTTACTTACAGGCATCTGCCTTAAGAGAGTAAATGGAGGTATGGTGACTAAGATCATTAGCCAAAGCCTTATTTTTGATTAAAAGCTACCGGTTAGTTATGAACTAATGATGGGGTCAATCATCTTTTCTAGAGCAAGGGACCTTTCTCATGATTTGATAGAATAATACTTAGCATCTGTATAGTGCTACATATTTATAAGGGTTGGAACAAATATGAATCTAATTCACCCTCCTGAAATCCCATTAGGTGCATAACTATCACCCCCATTTTTCAGTTAAAGAAAATGAGGTTTAAAAGTGTGACATTCCTGAGGTCCCACAATATGTCAGTGTCAGAGGTGGGATTCAAATTCAGAAGATCTTGGCTGCCAGCACTGGAGCCCTGTTCTCTGGACAAATGCTTCTCAACCTTTAAATAAAGATCAGATGTTTTATTAAGGGTGTGTCTTCACTGCAGAATTAACTTGCCCCTAACTCAAGTCCTGTTTACACAAAACACCTTAATTTGAGTGTGGTGGTGTTTTTAACTTAAGTTGGCTGCCCCATCGAGGGTATAGGCTACAGCTCCAGTGATCACAATTGGTTATCGGCTAACATAAACACTATGTAAGGTGAGTCCTGCCACTCAAGTATTGCTAGTTCTCCAGTGCATTCCCACAATTCCTCTGGTGTGTCCACTGAGGACAGACAAGTTCTCTCACAGTCCATTGGGAAAGAATTCATAGGGTTAGCAGCTCATCTTACTGCAGTGCTAAGAACCATGGGCTATGCCCCAGAAGTCTTAGTGCTACACATAGTGAGTGAAGTGCTAGTGTGGACAAAGTAACACCAGTGTTATTTCACTGTTGCTGCTCACGCTTGGGCGAGGCTAATGCAAGAGGAGAAATTCAAAAGTAGGTAACTCAAGTTAACATGGCAGTGAAGACATGTTCTAGAAGATATGCTCTAGTTCAAGCCCTCGTGATGCAGGAATTAGTGGGGGAGATTCTGGGGCCTATTAATTGCAGGATCAATAGATGATCACAGTAATCCCCCCTGACCTTGAATCTATGAATCTCTTAACTTGCTTTTGGTTTGTGACACACAAAAGTCCAGATAGATAGTCCCATCATCCACATATCCCACAATCCTTGGAGGGTGTAAGTGGGTATAAGATTTGAGTCACAGTGATGATCATTAGCCACTTAGTGAGTTATGCATCAAAAACAGGTGAGTGGTGGTAAGCTGGTACTGCTGAGGAGTGGAGTGGGGCATCTCTCCCCCCAACCTATCCCTCACTCTTTGCCTGCACTGCACTCAGTTCCCTGCTTGGGAAAGCACCTCTGCAAGGGCCTGTAAAGCTGGCTCCACAGCTTTGAGGCATTGCTTTCCCCTGCCTGAGTTGAGCCCGAAGTGGGCAGGAGGTGGGGAAGAGAGCTGCTTTTTGCATGGTGGGCAGTAGCAGAAGGAGGAGGAGAAAAGAACAGAAGCTGCTCCTTTCTTCCCTTGCTTGTGTAACCCACAGACCTCCTGGGTGTGGTATTCTGTCCCATCTAGTGGCACCAAGACCACTTAGAGAGAGAGAGAGAGATTAATGTGTCTGCTCTACAGCCTTAGTTAACAGCCATATGGCTTTTGGCTCATGCATTTAGTTCTAGAGGTCGCAGGTTCAATCCTCACGGCCGGGGTCTGTTGGCGTTACACTTGGACTCTGATTGGCTCTTTATGACCAGGGATTTTGCTGCACTCAGCTGGTTGAGTGTGCACTCCCTCCTGATCAGTGCTGGATGACATCCCATCAGCGAGCAGGACTGCACAGAGAATGAAAAAGGCTTGTAAGTTTGTACTGGTTACCAAGAAAACTCAGATGACCCTGCATTCTTCTCCAGTGTGTATATTTTAATCCTAGAGAATATGTAACTAATAGACTCCGTTTAGCTGCCAGCCTTACTAGGTTAATGATACACTTAATTCTGTCAATACATCTCACTTGTTAGTTATAAAGAAAATCTAATTGAAATAATCTACTCCACTGCTTGAACCTCAGGAAAGGCTCCTAGAAACTAGAGAAGGAAAAACACTTGCTAGGTGCTAGGTCAGCTAGTTCATTGCCTGGGGCAAATGCAGAACCATTCCCTACAGCATATTCTTTAGTGTTGTTCAGGCAAGTTTTAAATGTGTGAAGTGATGCTGCCTCTGCCACTTCCCTGGAGGGATGATTCTATCCTTTCATAGACCCCATTGTTAGGACAGATTTTATATTAATGTACTAGACACTGAGTGTTTTCCATCTTCAGAGCACTTTACAAACATTAACTAATCCTCAGTGTCGCTGAGCGATAGCTAAAGCGCCACCGCTTTCACTATGAGCCTTTCTGGGAATAACTCTGTGGGAACTCACTGGTGTTTTGGATTTAACTCAGACATATTTTATTGCAATTAAAGTAGGAAAATATCTAGTATGCTACGCTGCTAGTTTAACCCTCTCAGGCACGACAATTCTCCTAGCCACTTGTGTCCATATTTTAAACGTTTGACTTGTGCCGGTTAGCTATTTTGGATGTTGACATCATATCTCTCAGGGATGGTTTCTAATATTCAGCCTAAATTGTCCTTTCCTCACTTGCATCCCATTATTCTTAGGTCTACCTCAAACAAAGCCTTTTCCTCTTTAATGTTTTGTACTTTCAAAATGCCTGTAGATGGTTATCCTTCTATGCTGCATTAGTCAGTGGGTAGCCTTGTTATGCGTATTTTATTCCACCCCATCACCACCCCTTCTGAGCCAGGCTATGCCAACTCTATGTCCTTTTGCCATGCAGCCAGGAGACAATGCCACCCAGGAGCAGGCTCATCTGGCACACACAAGAAGCAGCCCTCACTCAATTGCACCATCCTCCTCCCCTATTAAAGTTCTAAATGGAAGGAACAACCTTAGGAAAGATGGTGTTTACCCTAGAAGCCTATAACACCAGGGGCTTGTGAACTGTACCCAGGTAATAAATAGCAACTACACACAATGGTGAAACTGATGCAAAGAAGCCCCAAGAATTCAAACTTGTGTTCATCACAGCAGTCAACAGACAGAAAACCAGTCACAATCTCATTGTCAGTAAGTCTGCAGATGCACCCTGCTTTTCTAAGACCTGGCTGGATGACCACGCAAACCCTGTGCTAGCCCTTCTCATCTTCACAGCTCACTCTGCTCATCCAAGGGTACCGGCAGAGAAGCGAACAGGCAGCGCTGTGTCCATTTCCCCAATTCAAATACAAAACAAGGACCCTCTAGGGGAATTCCTACACATGGTGGCAGCATCTGAGCTGTGAGTTCTCTGCAGTTCCTGGTCTGAAGCCACCTGGAGTCCTGGATTTTGCAGACACAAATCTAGCCCAGTGATGGACCCAGGGGAAAGAGGAGGTTGAACTGTCCAGAGACCTGACCATGCAGGAGGATGACAACAGCAGGAAAGTAAAACTGTTACTTTACCTTACTGGGAAACAACCCAGAGAAGTCTGCACCACTCTGAAGTTCATCACCGCCTCAAGTCTCACAGCAATCCTAGGACCTAACCGTGGAGCGACACAGGTTTTTTTCACTAGATGCCAATTGAAGGATAGGCGAGGGGATGGACCCCTATTGTTACTTCCTTAAGCATACTGGCTGCTACATGCAATTTTGTGAACTTGACAGACTCCCTGATTTGGGACAGGATAGTCTGACTGCAGCAATTGGGATCACCACCTGCAGGAGTGGCTGCTCCAGAAAGGCGATCTCACATTAGACAGATGCTTAGACATGTGGCTTGTAGCTGAAGCTTCAAGAGAGAGGGTAAAAGCCTCAGAAGAACATGTAGTGAGACAGTAGCAAAGGAGGAGCAGGTGGCCAGAGTTCCACGCCTGTAGTCAGATGCATTTACTGTGGGAAACAGCATGCACAGGTAAAGACGTGCCCCACACTAGGGCAGCATTGCAAGGAATGTGGCAAGTTGAACCACTTTTAGCAGTGTGTGCAAGAGCAGAGGAAGGTCCCAAAAAGATTCAGTCCGGCTTGTATGACAGGGAGTGGCACATCACAGTGATGATGATATCATGGCTCTCTCCTTGAGTCTGAGAGTTCATCAGATTCAGGTTTTCAGGACAGGAAAGCAACAAGGGACAATACCACCCTCTGACTATGCACCAATGTTAATAGGGAAACACTGATTTCAGCTGGATAGTGGGGCTTCCTGCAGTGTGATTCCTTGGGGTGAATAAGAATCAAACACTCCCACTACAGAGAGCAGGGGCACTCTAATAACGTACAATAACAGCATAATGCAGCCCATAGGAAAATGTGACCTCTTAATAACTTACCCAGAAAATAACAGATAGTACTAACTGCAGTGTGCAGTGGTGGATGGTAAGCACCACAGACTCCTCAGAGGGACTATCACCATACAAGTGCTAGATCTCATCAGGGTGCAGCATCAGAATTGTATAGCTGCAGTGGAAGAAGCAAAAAGGGGGAGTCCCAGGGAAAAGAGAGACCACTTTTAAAACATATGGGGATGTTTTCAGAGGTGACGGGTGCCTTGAAGGAAAGCTGTGACTGGAAGTAGACTCCATAGAGGAACCTGTGTGCTTACCACCAAGGAAAAGTACAGTGGCACTACATAATCCAGTACATAAGGAGTGTGAAAGTCTGCAGAGCAGGGATATTGTAGCACCTGTAGAGGCCAGTACAGTCTGGATAAGCAGTATGGTGGTGGTAAAGAAGCCAACAGGAAAATTACACATCTGCATAGACCCAAAGCCACTGAACCAGGTATCGATAAGTTGCCACTATTCACTGCCCATATTTGATGACATCTTACAAGAACTTTCCAAAGCTAGAATTTTTGAAGTCTGTGATGTGAGGGAATGGATTTTGGTACATAAACCTGGATAAAGAGTCCATCATGCTGCCAACCTTTGCACCACCATTTGGTCTCACAGATGGCTGTGCATGTTAATGGGCATAAGCCCAGCACCAGAGGTGTTCCAGAGAAGACTCAGCCAAGTTCTGAAGGGCTGCCTTGCGTGAAAATAACTGCAGATGATAGGCTCATTGTAGGTGAAGGGAACAATTATAAAGAAGCTGAATGAGACCATGACAGAAAACTACAAACTTTTCTACAGCAACGCAGGACCAAGAACATAAACCCGAACCTAGAGAAAATGTGAGTCAAACAGCGTGAGGTGACACACATTGGACATCTGCTCACAGCAGAGGGAATGAAAGCAGAGTCACAACAAGATCAAGGCAGTCAGAGACATGCCAGCTCCAGTGGATGTGAAAGGGGTACAGCACTTCATAGGAATGTTATATTTTCAAAGTTCTGTCCACACCAGGTTGCAGTAGTGGAACCCATATGATAGCTCACAAGGCAGGATGTTGAGTGGAATTGGGCAGGTTTCTAACAGCAAACATTTGACATGCTGAAACTAAAGCTGCCAGATGCCTCTTTTCTGAAGTACTCCCAGACTGGAGCTACACTGACGCTCTAGTGTGCTGCATTGGAGAGAGGATTAGGTGTAGCTCTTTTGCCAGAGCTGCTGATCACTTATGCCAACAGAGCCCTGTCAGAGACTGGACAGGAGTTCATCCAAATAGAAAGAGAGTTTTGGCTGTGGTATTTGGAGTGGAGTGACTCCATCAGTACATTTATGGCCACCCAGCAATAGTATAATGAGACCACAACCCCTTAGAGACAATCATAGCAAAGCACCTTCTTAATGCTCCAAAGAGACTGCAGTGCATATTGATGCACTTCCAGTGCTACCAGGGAGAGATCAGATGTTGTCCAGAATGATTACTGGTGTTAGCTGACACCTTGAGCAGGGCATATCTACTCAGCATCAGTGAGTTGGGTGAAGGGTATCAGTGCAGCATGTTAATGGATTCAGTGTCCTATCTCCCAGTTTCAACAGCGAAGCTAATGAAAATCAAAGAGGCTAATGAAAAGGACATCCAACTACAGGAAGTCAGGAGACTGATACTATCAGGATGGCCAGAAGGCAAAAGATAAGTTCTAATAGTTTGTATGCAGTATTGTAGCCCTGTTGATCTCAGGATATTAGAGAGGCAAAGTGGGTGAGGTAATATCTTTTATTGAACCAGCTTCTGTTAAGAGATACAAGAATGGGCATTGACAGCTATCTTTAACATGCTCAAGACGTGATGTCAATGCCCTGCCTGGTATAAGAAGTGGGCAAACTGAAGGCCCACTTTTTCCACATACATACCACACATTGTATTCACTGACAACTGACCATAATTTTCCTGGGAAGCATTCAAGGAATTTGCACACAAATGGGCATTTGACCACCACACCACCTCCCCAGCATACACACAGAGTAATGGTAAGGTAAAATCAGCTGTGAAACCAGGTAGACTGTTACACAAGACTGTTCCTTGTTGTTCAGACCCCTTGTTAGCATCTTTGGCACAGGAATACCCCATCACTAGGGTAACAAACAATCCAGCGCAGGTACTGATGGGACAAAGGAAACAAACCCTGTTACCAATGAGGGAAGACCTGTTGCAGCCAGAAGAAAGAAGATACTTCTGAGAGGAGATGGCCAACAATCAAAGAAAATAAGCACTAAAGTATGACAAGTCAGCCAAAGACCTACTGGCCTCAGAGACAGGCACTCCTGTGAGGATCCAGCCATAAGAGAAATACCAGAAAGAGCAGACTGAAGATGTTGTAAGGGGCACAGTGGCACCGGTCATAATGAGGTGACTCTGCAAGATGGACAAATAATGCAAAGGAACAGGTGGCACTAAAAAGCCAGCAGAGACAACACCCAGAGAGAGCCTACAGAGATCATCACAGAACGGAATAACAATGAAACATCTAGGATGGAGGAGACTCCACAGAGAAGTAGTTTGCTAGACAGGTGACTCCTGATGTGGTCACCTGTTGAGAAGACCAAACTATCTCAAAAACTTGGTAACCATCTGAGTCTGTTGTAAAGATGAGAATCCAACTCTATGTGCTAGCCACCTCTGCCCAAAGGGACGTGGTGCATCAATTATTTGTTTTAAATGTTTATATGAAAATGTTTATAAAATAGGAAAGATGTATCATGATAAGTGGGCCCATGTTCCCTGGAGGGACTATTATTGACAGGACACTGGGAACAAGGTGGAGTTAGGTGGAAGCAATTCAGCCACATGGATAGGGCAGTGCACAGAGTTTAATAAAATCCCATTTGTTCAACTTAGTCTGCATTCAGCTTCATCCTTTGCTAATGAAACATTACTGTTGCTTCTGCTCTGTGTAACCCAAAACAGCTTTGGACTTTTAACCACCACATGGTATTGCAAGCAACTAATTCACAATAAGTAAACCACAAGGACATGTTACTAAAAAGCAAAACAAGCAGTTAAAACAAGGTGTGTCCACCTAGTTTTTCTGATAACAGCTCTTACGGATTTTATTATTGTTTTGAATTTAAAATGTCCTAGTTATTGCACATCTATTGGAGCACTTTGTACTGTTCCATTCTGCTAGTTCATCCACCTTACACAGTAAATTTTTATATTCATGTGGCTGTATTTTAAACCATTAACCTATGATGGTTGTAAACACTAGGATTAAATGATGGTTGATTATTGGCCCCAAATGACATTCAGCCCCGTCAGTAATATGCAGTATGTAAGAATGGTTTCCAATAATAGCTTGTTTTTTACGGTTATAACAGGTCTTATTCTGTGTTATGTTCTTATTCAGTTTAACTTGAATAAATGAGAACCATATGCTACTCATATTCATCTGACAAATCAGATCAAGGTTTGTTGTGCTGTTGTACTTCAGATCAGGTGGAAAATACATGATTTTGGTCACTCTTGTAAATATTTTTAGGTCAAAATTCAAATTTTAACTCTGGATCCAGTCAAGGAAGAAGGAAACTGGACATAGAGGAGAGTGAAATAGAGACAGGCACTCCATGATTCAGAGAAGAAACCATGTCCAGGAGCATGGATCCTGGACTCCTTAGAGAACTCTGTCTTAAGCCCAAAGAATGGTCAAGATTAGTGAGGACATTGGGGCAGGGAAATGCCAGCAGCTGTTTTTTCTCTAGAGCTGCGTATTTCTTTTGCTGTCTACAGTATAGAATGATTAGTTTTTGGAAACCTAACAAAGCCTGTGTGTCTGCCTCCTTCCACTATCATTTGTCCCTTTATGGTTCATCTCTAAAGACAAAGTTCCCACAAGAGTCGAGCTCTGGGGTAAAGTTAGGGTGGCCACTCATACATCCCCAGCATATCAGACATTCTTGTACTTCCGGGAACAGTTTGGGCTCTGGCCCAGAGGGATTAGAGAGAGGGCATTGTTTGGTGAATACCAGCTGCAGGTAGTGGCTGAGATGGTGAGTGGAATTTACTTCAATCTTTTGTCTCAATTTCAATGAGATTTAGGCTCCTAAATACCTAAGCCACTTTTGGGAAATGGGTCTTAAGTACCTAAATCACTTTAGCACTTAAAAAATGTATCCTAGGAGGATAGATGTTCATCTCCCTTCTCTATACTACTCGTTATTTGTATACTTTTATCATTTCCTTTTTCATTCTCCTTTTCTAACAAATGTCCCAATCCTTTCAATCTTTCTTCATAGGAGAGTTTGTCCATATCCCTAACCATTCACATTGCCCGTCTCTGAACCCCTCCTAATTCTAATAGACCAAATTATGTTCAGTGACTTTAACTAAATAGGAATATTATTGGTCAATGTACAAACATATATACTGTACTGAAACAGGTTAACAATTAAAATGAAGGTTTAAAATTTATATTTGTGGGGGTTAGTGTGTTAATGGTATGATTATTAAAGCATGATAGTGGAGGGTTAGTTATATGTTACATATGTTATATGTCAGTCCTCAGTAAATACATGTTTAACCAGTAGTATTAAACACATCTTTGTATACAAGATAGAGAGCTAATTTTATTAGGGAAGTTATGTTGTTCAGATATTCATGAAGACATAGTTAGTGAATTTTTAAACCCAGGCAATAGAAGTTTTGTATTTGTTGCCTGGTTAATCCCCCATAAATACATTTTGATTAAAATTCTTCTCTTATTGAATTTTAAGGCAATTATAAAAGGAAGGTCATAATGAAATAACCTCCACAGTCTTGTACTGTATGCAACAGCAAAGCAATCACTCCTACTACGTGTACTAGTTACTGCCAAAACCTAACCACAGAAAAGTCAATAGAAACGTTCAGTGAGCTAACTGAAAAAATGTTCAAAGCTTGTCTATCCTCATTGTACTCAGAGGCCACTGTACAGTAGAGAGCATCCTGTAACATCCCTGGGACTGGTGCATAGCAATAATTAAAAGCTATATATAGATCAGAGGTATAAAGTGTAGGGTTCAATCCGGCAAGGTGTGGAACTGCTTAAACTCCCAATGAAACCAGTGGGAATGGGGACTTCTAATGGGGACTTCTAATTTCTTGGTCTACATAAAGAATTACATTTCCATGGGTAGAATTATTTTCTAAATCCTCTGCCAAATGCTTGAACAATAATACAGTTTTTCCAATTACATTTGTTTTTAGCAAATGATTATTTCTTTCTTATTTCATTGGTATTCTGGTAGCATCCCAGTGGCTCAGTTCAGATGGGGGCCCCATCATGCTAGGTATTGTGCTCAGACTCTTAGGAAGGCCTGGGCCTTGTGTACATAACCTAAATCATTTTAAAAATCAATATACTGAAACTGACGGAAGCCCCTATGTGGACACACTTACACTAAATCAATACGTCAGCTGTAAGCTACTGTAAGTCAGTAACTTGATGAAGTGAATATGCCCCTGACTAAGGGGTGTCGTGTGGGTAAATTAATGTTTATAAATTGTATTGAGATCCTTTTTTTGCTTCGTCATTTCGGGCGGGAGACCACGGCTCTAATAGAAGGTGTTGAATAAATGCATTATTATTTACATATCTTTTGCTATAGCAAAGCACTGGGAGTTTATAATGTATAATTTGCTAGGATCAGACCAAAATTATGGAAATTATATAGCTTTTTAGTTTCTTGGAAACAAAGCGATGGCTTTATTTGTTAAAATAGACATGTAAAATTTGCCAGTTATGCCTGCCTGGATAGTACAATTCTGGAATAAGCCAACTTCTTTTGGTGTTGATATTGGCAGTGCTTCTGCAGCCATTGTTCTCAACACATATACAAAGCAATGTACTTCTGAAACTCTCACTCAAGAGTTTAAATGTATTTTCTTTCCTGGGTGCTATCTTAATGGATCCATAATAATTAGTCTAAAATATTAGCTGAAACAGGAACAGCCTAGGCATGTGCACCTGCACAGGGACCTGTGCTTTGGGGTGCCTTCCTGTTGGCGCATACAATAAACATGCACCCACAGCAACATTGCTCCTCCACTACCTTTGCCCATATGGTGTGCCTGGAGATGTCATTTTGGTGGTGTTTAGACCTTAAAAACTGCACCAGACTGAAGTGAGACAGATGGATGGTCAAAGTACAGTTGCTGGAGCTGAAATATTGAAGCCCTGACTATGTAGTGAGTATGTGCGCCTTCCCTCTTCTCTTCTGTACCACTGCTAGCTGTTGTTGGAGGATGAGCTGCCTCTACCTAAACACCATGGTCCAGAAATTAAATGACTTTCCCAAATTCACATCGCAGAGCTGGGAAGAGAACTCAGATCAAAGTGTCAGGCTCTGCGTTCATGCCACAAATCCATCTTTCTTCTCCAACACGTTAGGCAAGAGGCATGTCTGTTGGGACCCATGCTTGAAGCCTTGAATCACGGCCTGGGGGAGCTGGATTAAGAGTATATAGGAAGAACATTTCTTCTGAGTCAAGTGTACTTTCTATACACCTTTCAATATCACAAGTGGTGCAATTAAATGAAAATGGGCATTTTAACAAAATGCCAATGAATGTTTTAATATTTGGAATTGAATCTCATTTTATTTATGAGTGGTTATTATACCGTACAGTATTGTGATCATATACTGATTCAAAAATTTAATAGAAAGCTACTGTCAAGCTAAAATGCTGCATTCCTAGCGATATAACTTTATTAAGCCTTATTACTGTTGATCTGACCTGGCTAATAGTAACAGACATGTGACTTAGTGAAGTTGTTTGAGTTGGAAAACAAGAGTCAATTTAAAAATTCAATTAGTTCTAATTTTTTAAATAAACCTTGTGATTATACATAGCTTAAATTTTCAAGGAATTAATTGCAGCTACTGTGTTTTGTGATCTTAAATACCATGTATAGAGAAACTGTGATGAAAAATACTCGGATTGCAATGCAGTATGCCAGAAATGTGTTGAGCACTATCCTTTCAGGTAATAAATACCTAACATGAACATTTGTACCTGGTGTGTAACTGTTCAGGATGTTACAAGTTCTAAGTGAGCCCAGTGCTCAAGTCCTAAAAGAAGTAGTGCCAGAATGCATGACTTTGCCACTGGAATGCTGTTCCAGCACCCCAAAATAGTGCTGAGATGGCGTCCCGTAGCATTCTGGCATGACTTGAGCACTGAATGAACCTAATTGTTATGTTTCATATTGCTTCAACATTAACAATAATTTGGGTTTGGTGTTGGGTTGCCAGGGCTTGGTTTCACTTGTTAAACCTCGCCAACCAAAATAGCCATCCAAGTAAATGCTCCCCAGAAGCCCTTAGACCTTCTCTTTTGATTTGTACAGATTTGGGAAGTTCTAACTGCCCTGACCGTCAGGAGGTTAATACCTGGGCAGGATCACAAAGGATGTGAGGTAGAACTGAGTGTTCTCGTTTCTATTACAAGAGAGAGATCAGAAGAAGCAGGTGGAGCAATGCTCCCCACCACATACAACAGTGACTCTTACATTCCAATTGTGTAATAAGCATAACTAAAAAGCCTTCCCCCTAGGAATGAGAATGCAATAGCCCAACACCTGTTTTGAAAAGAGGTGCCCGAATGTTTGGCCAGTGTTTTTTAAATTTTGGCAAAGGCTCCTGGATTCCAGGTTGCGTGCTTTTTTAAAAAAAAATTATGTATTGTTATAAATGAAAATCAACAAACAATAGTTATGAGTAGAGGTGGCCTATGCCACAAAGTTCAGATCTAGATGCGGACCCTAAGTCTGGGGATGTTTGGATCCAGGCTTCCAGTTCAGCTAGTTACAGACAGTGAGGAATTGTTTCCTCAAATACGAGGAGCATTTGGATCGAGGGCTTTGGTTTGGGCCCATCTTTAGCTATGAAGATGTCCAGCTATGGAACATAAGTGACAGAAAAATAAAGGTTACATGAAAGAATAATTACTCAAAGCTCTAACGCAAGAATAGATAGGAAGGTAGTAACATTGCTTAGCAGCCTTAGCAACAGCAGTCCTAGCTCTGTTTTCATCAAGCACATAAGGTCCTTTTGTTAAAGTAAAGCAACTCATGTTGCACTGGGATATACTTAAAGGAAGAGAACAGCTTACCAAGTGTTTCTTAGAATTAAAGCTTACAGGATAGCCAAGTGCTGCTATTGCTAATATTGTTGTTTAATGTTCATGGCAGCCACAGTAGAGAATGTGATTATAAACTGGTACTGTTTGAGCACTTGCCTCCTGCAGCCCTTACTCATTTTGAGTAGTCCCACAGGTTACCTTTCTACTGAAGATCCTTGGTGCAAAGATCACGTATTCAGTCCTGTATTCAGCTCCGAGTACATTGTCAGTTTTTAACAAATAATAAATGAGTCCTAAGTAGAGTATGGCAGTGTAAGTACCAGGGGAAAGGAGTCATAACCAGGGACGGCTCCAGGCACCAGCACGCCAAGCTCGTGCCTGGGGCGGCAAGCCACGGGGGGCGCTCTGCCAGTCACCGCGAGGGCGGCAGGCAGGCTGCCTGCGGAGGGTCCGCTGGTCCCATGGCTTCGGCAGGCCTCCTGCAGGTGTGCTGCCGAATCTGTGGGAGTGGGGACCTCCCGCAGGCAAGCCGCCTAAGGCAGCCTGCCTGCCATGCTTGGGGCGGCAAAATACCTAGAGCCGCCCCTGCTCATAACTCTAGAAATTCAATGTGGTTTACAGCTTCTTCTCTATAGTGCTTGTCCTTTTAAATGAAGTGTATTATGAAATCAGCCTTGATTAAGGATCCCTTCCCCAATAAACATTGACAATAATGCATGGAGTAGATATCTCCATCACTCCTTCATGTATACGTATGCACAGCAGTTATATCAACTCGAGCTGTGATCTTCTCAGATCTCACAAGCTAAGCAATATCAGTATGAGTTACAAGTTAGATTGGAGAGCTCTTGAAAAAACGTAGGTGCTGCAGGGAGTGTGCTGGCAATTTCATAGGTGACACTTTTCTTTGAGAGTCAAATATTGCATTAATACCGGAGTATGAAGTAGGGATTTTCACCTTGGTGCCCAATTCTACTTTCAGTTTGGGTACATTCTACCTACCTAAACTCTGGTCATACTTTCAAATGGACACAATAAGTCATCATTCCTGATTTAAAGTGACATACTGTTGCTGTGCACTGTTAAAAAGTTAATGTTTCATCTCAGAGTTGAGTGCATTACAGTGGTGGGTAATGTGATTCTCAAACAGCCACACTATAGAAGCATTTATGTGGTTCCATACTGTGTAAGCACCAGTCTCAGTCCCATATAACTGTTAGTTTATTAAGGTTGAGTTGAGTTTTGCACATAAGGCAAGGACTCGGCCTCTTTATGTATGTTATGTTCGTTGTGTAAGAAAAATACATCATTTGTTCCCCAAAATTACTGCCCTGAAACTTTGAGCACAATTGTTTTTTGAGAATTTACAAGTAAATTCATTGATTAGTGCATGTGTTAAAATTACTTTAAAAATGGGTCCTTAATTTAGTGCCCAGTGTCAGACCATTTTTTGTCTCCAATCATCTTAATTACAGAACAATACCTACAATACTTTTCAAACTTCCCATGTACTGATCATTGTAGTAGGGTTGCCAACTTTCTAATCACACAAAACCTTGCCCCGCCCCTTCCCCAAGGCCTCACCTCCGACTCCATCCCCCCTCCCTCTGTTGCTCACTCTTCCCCACCCTCACTCACTTGCTCATTTTCACCAGGCTGGGCAGAGGGTTGGGATGCAGGAGGGGGTGAGGGCTCTGGCTGGGGGTGCAGGCTCTGAGATGGGGCCAGGGATGAGAGGTTCAGGATGCGGGAGATGGCTCCAGGCTGGGGCGGGGGTTGGGGTGTGGGTGGGGATACTGGCTCTGGGCTGGGGGTGTGGGCTTTGGGGTGGGGCCAGAAATAGGGGGTTCATGGTGTGGGAGGAGGATCCTGTTGGGGCAGGGGGCTGGGGTGCAGGAGGGGTGAGGGCTCCGGCTGGTGGTGTGGGCTCTAGGGTGGGGCCAGTGATGAGGGGCTTGGGGTACAGGAGGGGGCTCCGGGCTGGGGCCAATGAGTTCAGAGTGCTGGAGGAGGCTCACAGCTGGGGCTGGGAGTTGGGGGGGGGGGTGCAGGCTCCAGGCAGCGCTTACGTTGGGCAGCAACGTGGTAGCAGCAAAATTTCCCTCTGTCTCCGAGGCAGAGGCGCAGCCAGGCAGCTCTGCACAGTGCACACTGCTTCTGCCCGCAGGCACTGCCTATGCAGCTCCCATTGGCTGTGGTTCCCAATGTGGGGGCAGTGTGCAGAGCCCCCCTGGCTGCACCTCCACCTAGGAGCCGAGGGATATGTTGCTGCTTCTGGGGAGCTGCTTAAAGCCAGGTTGGGAACCCCACTGCACCGCCAACCGGACTTTTAATGGTCTGGTCAGCGGTGCTGACCGGAGCTGCCAGGGTCCCTTTTCGACCAGGTCTTCCAAAAACCAGATGCCTGGAACCCTATACTGAAGTATTCGAGCACCTTCTAGCAGTGCATTAAGCAATGTGACTATACATCTGCCACTTGTTCGCTCACCCTCTCAGAGGGAGATGTGTGCGTGGTGGAGTGTCTTGTTTTGGTAGGGTGGTGTATTTTAAATATAAACATACCTATCCTATGTGTTTGTTACAGAAGGCAAGGTCAATGAAATGTGCCTTGCATTTGGAGCAGAAGATACTGAGGTTTGTGATGGTCTTTAGTTCCTAGAGAGAACAGTGCCTCCCACTGTTCTAATAGATAGAAGCCAAGCTCCTGTCATGGAAGATGGTGGTGTCTAATCAGGCAAGGGGTCTGCACTAGGACGTCCTGCAGAGTTCGGCACAGAAGGTTCATATCACTGTAAAGGGGAGAATTCTAAGCTTCTAACTCTGAAAGTTCCCCAAATAACAGACTTTTAAAATCTGTAGAACTGCTATTTATGATCATTCTGGTGTTTTATGTGTGATATATTTTCTCTCTCCCTCTGAGTCTGGTATATTTGGATTCAGGCTGCCTATTTGGGAAGGGATCCCAGAAGTAGTCCCAATAACATTTTTTAGAAACTTTCTTTTTTGGAACATTGATTTATTTCGCTATTTAAAAATTTGTTCCTCCCCCACCCCCCCACCCCCCTGCTGTGCTAGAAAGGTTTTATCAGCTTGAGTCTGGAGTGACCACATTACAGATGAGCATCGAGTGATGTGTATTTCCAAACTCATGCTCATCATGATTTGCTACTTATACCACACCCAACAGCATGCAAAGTGCCAGGCAGATAAGTTAAAAATGTATAGTGATTGTCCTGGAGACCCTATGGAGACCTATCTGGTGGAGAGGGCATTAGAATGAATTCTATTTCCAGCTGTGCCACTGACAAACTCTGAAGTTTTGGGCAAATCCCTTAATTTCTCTGTAAGAATGGCCATACTGGGTCAAACCAAAGGTCCATCTAGCCCAGTATCCTGTCTTACTATAGTGGCCAATGCCAGGTGCCCCGGGGAAATGAACAGAACAAGTAATCATCAAGTGATCCATCCTCTGTCACCCGTTCCCAGCTTCTGGCAAACAGAGACTAGGGACGCCATCCCTGCCCATCCTAGCTAATAGCCATTGATGGACCCATCCTCCATGAATTTATCTAGTTCTTTTTTTGAACCCTGTTATAGTCTTGACCTTCACAACATCCTATGGCAAGAAGTGCCACAGGTTGACTGTGAAAAAAATACTTCCTTTTGTTTGTTTTAAACCTGCTGCCTATTAATTTCATTTGGTGACCCCTAGTTCTTGTGTTATGAGAAGGAGTAAATAACACTTCCTTATTTTCTTTCTCCAGACCAGTCATGATTTTATAGACCTCTATCTATGCCTCAGTTTTCCCATTTGTAAAACAAGGATAATGATACTACTGAGGATTTGTGGGTGAAAAGCATTATGTCAGAGGCAGGTATTATCATTGCAACAAAATCTAAACTTCAGAGACTATTTAGGGCGGGAAGCAGGAGAAAATTGGTATCAGGAGATTGGAGGAAGATAAGGTCAGACTGTGATGTAGGTTTCTTATGTGCAGGCTTTGATGGTTCCAATATATAATTTAAAAATATATTTTAATTTGGTTGTTTAAAATGGGTATTTATTTTTCTGGTTCAGTGAGAGGGAGTAGAACTTGCATGATTAGAGTGAGGGAGTTGGGGAAAGATGGTAAGAGAGATGGGCAGGTGGGACAAAGATGTGTTAGGTGTTGATCACACTTTCTGCCAGTAAAGACAACAATTATTTTTTTTCTGCTCACTGGCACAATGTATCCTGCAGCGCATGGGGTAAGCCAGGGGTTCTCAAACTTTTTCTTTCTGAGGCCCCCTCAACATGCTGTAAAAACTCCATGGCCCACCTGAGCCACACCAACTGGTTTTCTGCATCTAAAAGCCAGCGTTAGCGTTAAGGGGTAGCAAGCAGGCAATTGCCCGTAGCCGCATGCCACTGGGGGCACCGTGAAGCTAAGTTGCTCAAGCTCCTCCTTCAGCCCCAGGTGGTGGAACTCAGGGCCCAGGGCTTCAGCACCAGGCAGTGGGACTTCAGCTTTCTGCCTTGGGCCCCAGCAAGTCTAACACTGGTCCTGCTTGGCAGACTCCGTGAAACCTGCTTGTGGCCCTCCAGGGGGCCCCAGACCCCTGTTTGCCTACCCCAGTGGTTCTCAGTGTTTTTCTGGAGGCATGGGACATTGTGTCAGGAATCAGGGCCTGCAGCAGAGCTAGTTTCCAGGCAGCCTCCTCGGTCCAACTGGCCTGCAGCAGGCTGCCTGATTAGCCTACACAACCTGACTGGCTCTTAAGCCAGCAGCAGCAGAAGCTTGCCAGCTTCTCAATGCTCATGCCCACCACGGTGCTAGCTCTGCATTATTGGGTTCCTGCTGCTCCTGCCTTGCATCCAGTCTTGCCTCTGTCCTGCCCCTGCATTGAACCATTCCTTGCCTGACACTCTGCTCACTTCAGTTCCTGACCTCTGGTTTTGACCCTTGGCTTTGGCTCCCAGTGACTGACTACGGCTCTGACCCTGGCCACTAGGCCAGACTGCCCTCATCCTTGTCAGCTGACTCATTGCTTATCCTTAGTGTTGATTATTGTTCAAACTGTTGTACATCCTTCTGTGTGGCACAATATCGCAGCACTCTTGCTTGTACAATTCTGATTGTACGTCACCACGATTTTATTTCACATGCCCACAACACAGGGAATAGGTCATGCCCAATGGTAACTGGAAAATGCTTAGTTTCTCATTAGCAAAAGCCAAGAAGAGAAGACAATTTAAAATAACCACATTGTGTATGAAAAGAAAACTTCATCCTGCACTCTTAGCTTCAGGATTTTTGTCTTTAGTTATTGCTTGTAAGCAGGCTGCAGGCCAAGAGAGAAGCGGGGTTGGATGACAAAAGTTTTCTTTCCAGACTCTGTTGCAAGCAACGATGTAACTGAGCTCAGGTAATGAGAGGGAGGGGAGAACCTTGTCCTCAACTCCTGCACAGGGAATCCAAGTAAATAGAGGGGCACTATTTGGCAATTCCCTCTCTAACAGCCAGACAGGGCCAAGGACCAGCGGTAGACTCCCCTTCTCAAGCCTGGGATGGAGGGGCAGGAGCAGAGAGAGACTGCTTCAGCTCTGTTACAGGTGCTGCTTATTGTACTTTGGAGGTCAGAGGGATCCAGTTTTTATTTCATCTAAAAATTAGTGAAGGGGTGTGTGGGAGAAAAGCTGACATTCCTAAATCTCAGGGGTGGCTTGGGAGAAGCATGGCTGGCTCTGGGCCAAACCTGACTCAAGTATTGCTTTCCAAGCAGTAAAAGTCTCATCAGGCATGGACCTTGGCAGTTTTGCAGCTTGATCTCAGAGCAGAAGCAATCCCATTCCTAAAGTCCCAGCATTTATCTGTATTTTCCCTTTTTCTCTGAAGAAACAAAGGGAATTAAGTGATGTTAATGAGCTACAAAAGACTGGCATCATGGGATAATAGGAATTAAAGATGGCAAAGCCTGCCAAATCATCCCCACAGAAGCAGTATATAATCTCCCAATGAAAGAGAATGTATCTGATACCAACCTGAAATTATTCCTGATTAGTCCTGAGATTTTTTTCAGCTGAAACTATTTTTTGGCAAAAAATGCAGATTTGATGACACCAAAGTGTATCACAAATTTGTGGTGTTTGTGTTCATTTTGAAAAACAAAACAAAAAGCTAAATAAAAAAATATGGAAAAATCAAAACAATTTTCTTTGACATTTTCTAAATGAAATGTTTTAAGTTTCAATTTTACATGATTTTCATTTAGAAATGTCAATTTTTTCTAAATTCAAAAATATTAAAAATTGTTTTGTTTTGGGTCTAACAATATGTTTAGTTCAAACTAGAACTTTTTTTTACTTGTTGAATCAACAAAACTTTTGAAAAAATTCATTTTTGGTTCAACCAAAAGGAATTTTTTCCTGATTCTATTTTTTTCAGAATTGTCAAAAAATAAAAAAATCAGTTATTCACCCAGTTCTGCTCCTGATCTTCATCTAGTCACCCCAAAAATTCAGAATTAAGGTTTCCACAGAAGGGATGTTACTAGACCAGAGGTGGGCAAACTATAGCCCGCCGGCCACATCCAGCCCACGGGACCGTCCTGCCTGGTCCTGAGCACCTCCCCCGCTGTCCTCACAGCTGCAAGCTTATGCTGCTCTGAGCAGCATGGTAAGGGAGTGGAGAGGGGGTTGGATAAGGGGCAGGGGGTTCCCGGGGGGAGTCAGAGGACAGGGAGCAGGGGGTGATGGATAGGTGTAGGAATCCCAGGGGGGCTGTCGGGGTGGGGGTGTGGATAGGGGTTGGGGCAGTCAGGGGACAGGAAGCAGGGGGGGTTGAATGGGGGTGGGGTCCCAGGGGGTGGTTAGGGGCAGGGGTACCAGGATGGAGCAGTCAGGAGACAAGGAGCAGGGGGGTTGGATGGGTCGGGGGTTCTGAGGAGGGCAGTCAGGGGGTGGGGTCAGACTGTTTGGGGAGGCACAGCCTTCCCTACCCGGCCCTCCATACAGTTTTGCAACGCCGATGTGGCCCTCTGGCCAAAAAGTTTGCCCACCCCTGCTCTATGCCAACAGGAGAGAGGTCTCCCATAGGCATAATAAAACAACCTCCGTGAGACACATTAGCTCTGTCAGCAGGAGAAGCTCTCTCACTTCTGTCTCCCTGAGCACCTGGCTCCTTGCTCCAGGGGACCTGCTCCAGGGGACCCACTACAGGAAATGGCTCTACTCCTCCATCACTTTCCCTCTTCAGGCAAAGCCTGTTTCAATCAATCCCTATTCCATCTGCACACTAGCAGCCTTTTATAGGTCCTGGTGTAGTCTAGCTCCCTTTAATTGGCTGGATCGGATTCCTGTGCTCTGGTCTAGGGGCGCTAAGCCTAGTCTATCCACAGGGAACAGCTACCCTGTGACAGAGCCTCTGTTAATGTATTTGTTGCACATTCATATCCTGTGGCAACTCTGTCCACTTTGCATACCTGTTTTCAGCGTATAAGTCTATACTACTGAACATAACCTTTGGCAAATGTTCATTTTACAACTATTGGGCCAATTCTATGGAGGTCAAGGAGTGGGATGGGCCTATTCACAATGGGTATGACTTGTTAACGGAGTGACATCTGCATAAATAGTGGTTTTCTTGCAAAATCTTATTGTGTGAAATTCTTACAGAGATGAAAAGTATTCATAACAAGTCTATTGTAATCGATATTTTAATTAGGATGCCATCTCATCATAATAGTTACCAGAAAGGGAGACCTCTTTGTTAGCTGCTGCCAATCTCAGACTTTACAGTTTGGGTAAATATATACGAACAAAAAATACTTTCAGATGGTGCCAGATCAGGAATTGTAAATTGGCCATTTGCATATCTTTGGCCATTTAAAAGGGAATATTATATTTTCCCCATTGTGATGATGTGCTTCACACTTTGAAAAGCCAACAGGTTACTTTACTGGAATATATTCTTCAAAATCGTTATTACTTTTCATGTAAAGGAGGGAAGTGTGGTCCAGTGGATACGTACCTGGGGTGGGAGTTTGGGATACGTGTGATTACCAGCTGTGCCATTTGACCTTGGGCAGGTCACTCTCTGGGCCATGTCTTTTCCTTCTGTAGGGATAATAATGCTTAGTAGAGTGTTTTCAGGTATACAGCCACAAAGTGCTGGAACGTCTCACCGTTCGTGAGAAGATGGCATTTTCAGCCTGCGTTAACAGTAGATCTGGTTTTACTAATTGTCTTTGTCAGAGCCCGAGAGTTTGAATGACCTCCTGATATCTGTGGGCCACCTCTGCTTAATTGTTGTTTGACCCTATTACTCAAGTCTCAAGCCTGGTGCTCTATTTTCACGGCCTTGGGTTGCATGCATAGTATTCGATCAGTAGGTACATCAATGTGTGTCAACAAGTTGGATATTTTCCCCGGTCCTGAGCCTCAGCCAATATTCTATTATGGGTGGGGGAGGAGGTGTGAGGGAGAACCAGCCACTTTCAGATCAGTGATAAAAGTCAGGTTGTGCATCAGAGGTCATTTTGAAGCATTTTAGAGTTTTTTTCTGAAGAAAAATGTTTACTTGTTTATTATCAGCTGTAAAGTAGAGGCTTACTATTCACAGGAATAAATGACTTATTATCAATGCAATGCTTTTTTCCAAAGCCTGAGGAAAACTATTTGCAATGGAAATTAGCAAGACTTATTACTGGAAAACAGGAACAAAATGTTTCCTTTTTTATTAATTGTCCTATTAATAGCCACCAAGAAAATTCAGATGACGCAGTAGAAAACAACAGATAAGATCAAGCCATTTAAAAAAATCTTATTTAACCTACCATAATGACAAACCAGAAGAGCCCCTAATTATGCAGTTACATGCCTTGGATAGTCTGGCTACTGAAGATAATTACATTTGTAACAGGCACTTAAAGTGGCAACAGAGTTGTGAAGCTGGGTTACACTGACTTTAAGCTTTTCTTTTTCTTTTCTTTTCTTAATATTTCAGTACACATAGAGCTAAACAGCATGATACAGACACACTCGTGTATATGCAAATATGAAACAAATTTCACCAATTAAATATAACGACATTATCTATAACACCATATTCTACAGTTTCAGGATATTGTAAGTGTCTGCCCATACACTCACTGAGTTGAGGAAGCAGAAAAACAATATCTTGTCAGACATATCACCAAAAATTAAAGTTCAGCAAACATTTATAGGTGAAAGGTTTCTGGTTTCCAATAACATAAGATTTTGCAAGTAGGACACTTAATTAAGCTCCAGTCTGTACCTTCTGTTTCATCTTTGCTGATTTCAACAGTTAGTCAAAGCTATATATTTTATTTGCTATCATTTTATTCTGAGCAGGGCAGAGTACAGATTTATTGCTTCATTGTTGTCTTGTTAGAAAACTTATTTCATCTCTACATCCTCTCTCATGGGGGTCTGGGTGGAGGGGCTAAAATCTGGAAAAATGAACCAAAGTTTCCCTTCAAATGCTAAGACTCTGTCTTAATGCCCCTGAATGCTGATAATTTTTTTCTCTCTGCAGTCTGAAATTATGGCAACAATTGTACTTCCTGTTTTGTTCATTGTGATGGCAGCTTGGCAGGAATCCTGTTGCATCTATCCAGGTATATTTTGGAGGGACATCTTGCACTTCTGTATCTAATCTATTCTAATACATTTATAAATTCATTAAGTGCTAATGTTTATGCAAACCCAATGATTTCAGCACATATGCAGTGGAAGCCAAAGAGAAGCATATCTACTCAGCTTGTCCTCCATGGCTCTCTCATGGTATTTTCATTCCGTTCTTACCAGTAGCCAGTGGGGCTCAATTATCCTTACATAGGGCAGGAGGAGCCGTGTCCCTATTTTTAAGAGGGGAAAAAAGTCAGTGTCCCTTCAGAAGCTTCCCTACTCCAATGTATTTACATGGAATTTAACCATGCATCCTTCCCCAAATGCCCTGTTATCTAGCTCTCAGATGTTGGCAGGTATGGAGTACAGATGAACTCGTATCACAAAACTCAGTCTTATTTTTTTAATGCTTCAAACTTCAAGTGTGCTCAGATCTGGAGGGTTGGTTCAGTCCCTTCTCTCCGCTGGCTAATAATATGGAGGCAAAAGTGATCAGGAAGATCCTTGGCACCAGTTACTATGTTACAGCAAATGCTACAATGAAAGTTTCAAATGTTCATGGTAACTCAGGTAAGCTGTAATGGGGACAGCATGCTACATTAGTTGTACCAGGTTGAATTTGTTTTAATTTCACATGCTGCTTTTCCTAACTGTGCCCCGTGACTGGAGGTAAGAAACAAATGCAGCATTTCAATGTGAGCCAATGAGAACTAAGGGCTTGTCTACATTCACCTCTCCCTGCCATAAACTCTCTCTCTCTCTCTCTCTCCCCCCTCTGTTAGGTTGGTGTTGCCATGGCCTCCCAGATTAGCAGTCTTGGAGTTAACATTGCGATGAATGGGGCATCTCTCATAGCTACTGTTTCTGGCTCTCTACAGATCCAGGGAATCATCACTGAACTGGGTACACTCAGATCATATTGTCAAGATTTTCTTCACAACCATGAGGGATGGAGACTTTCTGCTCTAAATTCTGACTTAATCGCACATTCCAGGAACTGGGGGCCCTAGATATGGGCCTGTAGTGCAGATGCCTTAATCCAGCCCTGGATTGATTGAAGCCAATAACTCAATAATTACCAATAGCCTACTAATGCACTCCATGAGTAGTTTACCAGTACTATAATATGAATCATTAATTTGACTTTTAAAAACCATTAAAAAAACATGCTTGGGGAGTTTGGGTGGGGAGCCATGTTGCAGAGTATGACTTGCAGGTGAGAAGCTTTTCTGGAGGTTTTTCAAATTTTATTGTTACCTCTATTTGATTATTCCAGGTTGCTGCTTAATGGGATTAATTTATTTGTATCTGAGTATTCATGATGCTGACTGGTTATTACTCAAGGATTGTATGGGAGCATTCTTGTTAATGTTAAATCTAAAGAAATAAAACAAACATTTAAAAGGTGCTTTTATGGGGATTTACACAATATACACCTGCGACCCGATATAACATGAATTCAGATATAATGTGGTAAAGCAGTGCTCCGCGGGGGGTGGGGGGGGACGGGGGCCGTGCACTCCGGAGGATCAAAGCAAGTTCGATATAATGTGGTTTCACCTATAATATGGTAAGATTTTTTGGCTCCCGAGGACAGCATTATATCGAGGTAGAGGTGTATGTATTTCCACTCTGCAAAGTAGTTCCTAGTGAAATGAGGAGGAAACAAGTGAAAAAGTTAAAAACACTTCTTTGTTAATTTTTCTAACCTGTTCGTTCTCTCTCTCTCTCTCTCTCTCTCTCTAAAGCAGGGCCGCCCAGGGGAGGGGCAAGAGGGGCAATTTGCCCCAGCCCCGAGCCCCACAAGGGCCCCCACCAGAGTTTTTCGGGGCCCCTGGAGCGGGGTCCTTCACTTCCTCCGGGGGGCCCGGAAAACTCTTGCGGGGCCTGGCGCAGGAGCTTCTTCTGCTCCCGGTCTTCGCCGGTGGGGGGTCCTTCCGCTCCGGGGCGGAAGGACCCCCCGCCGGCGAATTACCGCGGAAGACTGAGCGGGACCCGCCGCCGAATTTCAGCTCGGTCTTCGGCGGTAATTCGGCGGCGGGGGGCCCTTCCCTTCCGGGACCCGCCGCCGAAGTGCCCTGAAGACCCGTGGCGGGGGCCCCCCTCCGCCGAATTACCGCCGAAGACCGGGCTGCACTTCGGCGGCGGGTCCGGCTTCGGCGGTAATTCGGCGGCAGGGGAGGGGGCGCCGCGGGTCTTCGGGGCACTTCGGTGGCGGGTCCCAGAACGGAAGGGTCCCCCGCCGCCGAAGACCCCGGGCCCCCGGAATCCTCTGGGCGGCCCTGCTCTAAAGTTGTTAAACTTTAAAACCCTGCACTATTAGGTACCTTGCCCCTCAATACTCTATTCCTTCAAGTTCCACTGGCAACTGGGTTACTCAGCTGCAATTTTTCTCTTACTCTTTTTTTATAAAAATTAAAGATGGTAAAATGGACAGCTCCCAGTTTAAGCCCTGATTTAACAAAGCATTCAAGCATGTGCAGAAGTCCCATTGCAATCAATGCTGGCATCTGTGGATTGCATTCTTAGGCACATATCACTCTCAGTTCATTGTATGGGGAACCTAGGTACCTAGTCCAGGCTTTGTGGGTCTCTATGTGTTACAGGCACCATGACACTGAATGTTGCAACACCTAGGTCCCTTTGTGGATCCAGCCCTGGGAGTACCTCAGAATACCCCCATGAAGTAGGGAAGTGCTATTATCCCCATTTTAAGGATGGGAAACTGAGACAGAGAGAAACCAAGTGACTTGCCTAAGGTCACACAGGAAGCCTTATGGCAGAGTAAGGAATTGAACCTAGGTTTCCCAAGTCCCAGGTTAGTGTTCAACCATTGGGCCATCTTTCCTCTCCTACTCTACAGCTTCAGCCATAAAAATATCAAAGATGATTTGGGATAATATCCATCTATGGATACATTGGTTGGATTATCCTGTTGCTTAAACCAGTCTTACCCTGGTGTAAATCTACTGACTTAAGTGACATGACTTCTGATTTACATCAGTGTAAGGAGATTCAGGCTCCATGCATTTGAAAGTGAAGCGGGGGACCCTTAAAAATCAGTGTGACTGTGATAGGCTGTACCTGGCCCTTTGAGGCCCCCTGCTGGCAGCCCATGGTCCTACTACATCCTGCTCCAGGAAGGAGCAGTGGAAGTGGGTCCTCCAGACCTGCCTAGAAAGGCTGCACAGAAGCAGCCAGTCAGAGCCCAGCAGGCTCAGATAAAAGGAGCTGCAGGCCCTAAACATGTCAGTTCCTGATGGGACCAGGGGAGCAAGGTAGGGTGCCTCTTGCTGGTCAGAAGTGCTTGAGAGAGTTTAATTCTGTGGTGAGGAGGAAGCTCAGAGAACTTCAGCCTGGAGGTAAGGGCGAAGAGAAAGGGGGCTACGTGGGAAAAGCAGCAGCGAACTGGAGGGAGCAGTATGTGGCTCCTGTGTATAGGGTCCCTCTCCCTCCACCAGCCAGTGCTGGAATGGCCTAAGCCCTAGAAAGGGGATGTGGCTGGTTTAAAAGTCTAAGCAAAAGTGTCCAGAGACAGGGCTGAAGACCTGGTGATTGCAGACTGACTGTTCTGGCTGGACTCTTTATGAAAAGCCTGACAAAGGGGCTAGATTCAAAGGGCCCAGAGACAGGGCTGAAGACACTAATAAGGGCACAGAAATAGTCCTTGATGGATCTCTGTTGGAAGGGGTTCATTTATTTGTTCATCCATTCCTACTGTGTGAGACTTGGCCAGAGGGCTGAGCCACTGAACACCTGCCTAAAGAGGCTGACAATCTACGGGAGTGCCAGGAGTAGGAAGAGGCCTGCTGTACTAGATGTAGCAAGAGCAGGTGCTCAAGAAGTGAGTGGCACCTGTCACCATGACAATTTGTCTCTCTGATTTGACTGGAAAATAAACTAGAGAGAGCCCTTATGGGGGAGGAGAAATTAGAG
Organism: Mauremys mutica; assembly: GCF_020497125.1. Classification (NCBI taxonomy): domain Eukaryota; kingdom Metazoa; phylum Chordata; order Testudines; family Geoemydidae; genus Mauremys; species Mauremys mutica. The sequence continues at coordinate 315,869,778 of NC_059072.1, read as the reverse complement.
AGAGCCCTTTTTTCAGTAAAAATGGAAGGATTCCCTCCTACCCCCCAGTCACCTGGAATTGAAGCACTGCTGAAACCCTGAGGCCAATGTTCTGAAAACTGGTTGTGTGAAGGTTAGGCTCCAAAATGAATAGTGGCAGGCACCTACACAAAAGTGGTCTGATTTTTCAGAAGTGTTGAGCATCCTCTGCTCCCTTGGAACTCCATGAGAGCTGCACTTGTTCAACACATTTGTAAATCGTGTCCCTTGTGTGTATGAGCTTAACTTCAGGCATTCAGGTGTCAAAGTGTAGGTTTATAGGTTTCACTGTAAATGCACCAACATCTGTGTGGCTTTATATTAAAAAATAAAACACTTTCAAATGCACAGGTGGAAGGGCAGGGTTTTCTCTTCAAGAAAAGAAAGGAAGTTCTCCTTTTTTTTCCCTCTCACCCATTGAACATAGTGTGGTCAGAGAGAGAGAGATTTTGTTCATTTGTTTTGAGTAATGAGGTTCTGCCTGTGCATCATTGTGAGCTTGTGCACATCTGGGATGCTATGGAAAAGGTCCAACCCAGCAATCAGAGTGCAGCTTTGGATGGTCATAAATATGTCCCCAGACATCCTCTAAGAAGCTCTTAAACAATAGGTTAGTGGATGGCCTGTTGCATCATTAAAAATAAATTGAGTTCTCTGCTTGAACCCTTGTAAAATACATACAACCCAACTTTACAGAGGAGAGTAGATTAATTTACTGGAATCTTGGTGTTAAGTTTGCCACTAACATCAGAGAATAGAACATTTTTTTTAAAAAGTATCTGCATGTATTGTTAGAAATAGAAATTCCTGTACCATTAACATTATTGCATGTTTTTATACTTTCCAGACTCCCCTATTAAAGCAGCATCACCTTAGTTTTTCTTGCAGTATTTCTGATGTTTAGGAAATGGGGTTTGTTTATGCCAGTTGCTTTAGGTGTAGGATTCTTAAATGGGTTTAATAAAATCTGACAGTGCATGACATTCACTAAACATCTGGATGCTTTTGTAAATTTCTTAACTAAGACCCACTATGGGAAATGAGTAGCTGTTTAAGTTCCTTGCTGTTGAGTTACTGAAGAATAGTTATCTTTGTGCATCACCTACATATCAGTATTTCTAACTGTCACTGGAATTAAGATTTTACCCCCCTACCACTTTGGGTCATAAATATGAAATTAATTTTTTTGTTGTTGGAATGAATGTTAATTTTTGTGCTCATGAAAGCGACAGTAACCACAGTGTCTACAGCCATGCATTGTGAGGGCTTGTATTTTGCAACCTCTTTCCCAGAGTTCTGTTCACTTTGCAATACCTAGCTTGCTTATTCCAGCAGAGGGCATCTCCTGTCTGACAGCTATGCTAGCTTGTGCCAAACTGTGCATTTGTGCTATAGACTAGATTGAGACCACCCAACTAACGTTCATGTATGATCTTAGGCGGAACCCTCACTCTAAGAGTTGAAACACTAGTACATCAAACTTCAGAACAACATAGCCTGTCCATCTTAAAATGATTATTTATTTATCATTTATATTGCCATTGTGCCTAGAGGTCAACCAGGTCAGGACTCCATTGTGCTTTGTGCTCTGCAAACACAGGATGAAGTACAGTCCCTGCCCAAAAACCTTAAATGTAATCTAGATTTCATTTACTCATTCACAAGTTGATGTTCAATGTGTGTTTTTTGCACTATGACTCTGCAGTCTGATCTGCATGAGTGGACCTTTATGCTTGTGGGGAGCCTCATCAAAGTAAACGTGGCCCTGCGCAGCTGCACAGATCTATCTGTATGGATCAGATTCCAGGATTGGGGCCTTAGTGTCTTGTAATAGTGGTTTTTTTGTTTTGTTTTTGTAAAGGACAACTTCTTTTAATTCACGGAGTCTCTCCGGTTTAAAAACTCAAAGTTAGGCTTTGGCATTGCCCTATAAAAAGATTCAGAAAGCAGGTAATGAATGACAGAAGCACAGAAGACAGCTAAAAAGTACCTCCTGGGCTATTTTATCCAGGAAATCTAGAAAATAGTATGGTGTGTGGGAGTGTGCACACATGCACATTTCTTTACAATAAGCCAGCTTGTGTATAATACTAAAGACTGAAAGGAAAACGGTTAAGGAGAGAACTGAAACAAACAAATCAACCATCCAACCCACCAAAACCTACCATGTCCCAAGCAGGGCTTTTGTCCCTCAGAAAGGAAGACAAGCCAGAGACTCCATGAAGTCCACTAAGGACTCTGCTGTTGCCATTGATTTTATGTGCTGGGTGGCTGTATAAAACCCAAGAGAGAGATTGTCAATTAGAAAACAATTCTGATTCCCAGCGTCACACATTTTACATTTGGGAGAAAAGATTAATCTTCTTTTACTTCCTCTACCTTTTTCATATGTTGAAAGCTTTAATGTTGTTCAGTTGCTAAGCAACTTGTTAATAGTAATGTATTTTATATCACTTGCTGTTACAGTATTACTAGCTGTTACATTTGAATAATTTCCATAATTATTCAGGTTATGATCCTGATAGTATGACAGGTTAAATAGTAAGAGCTGGGTAATTTTGTATCTGATTGAGGAAATATTTTGGTGATGAAGTATATAGACTTTCTTCTCCAGCAGAGCGGAGAGCACTGGCTTCACAAAGCTCAACAGCAGCATAAAGTACTTGTAGGAACAGAGGCACTTACCACACTAGATCAGAACTAAAGTTGATTGAGTCGAGTATCCTGTTTCTGAGAGGTGCCAGGGTTAGCTGCCTCAGAGGAAAGTAAAACACCACAGTAGGCAAAGGTGGGATAATCTGCCTGTTGCGTAGGTCTCATCCTGATCTCTTAAGACCTGAATCATGAAGTTTAATACCCTTTCAAAATTTGTCATCATTGATTATGACAACACTGGCTATTCTTGATATTCACAGAAAAATCCAATTACTTTTTAAATCTTGTTAAATTCTTGGCCTCAACTTGCCAGTTCTGATGATCTTCTTGGCATTGGAAAATTCTACTTGAAGCACCAATGACCATGTCTTTTGCAGGGACTAAGTGAAATTATTTAAAGTGTATTAAGATCTGCAGTTGTTTGAAGACAGCTTTTCAAATGCACCTCCTTTGATTTTCCCACTGTCTTGTCATTTCTGTCTTTTTGTCTACTAGATTCTGAACTCCTTGACTTGTATGGCACTGCACAGGTTGTTGGCACTGAACAATTAATATACAATGGTGATATGTATGTGCCTGGGTGGAAGTTGTTTCTTTTTCTCATATGTTTAGTATATCTCTAAAGGCAATCTTGGTCCTCAGATTGTTTGTTTGTTCTGGGCTGCAATTTGCATTGTAGTGGGTTTTTTTTAGTTTTTTTGGGGGGGAGGGGGCATGAGTCATAACATAATGATGCATTACATGCTATTCTTTTATATTTTGCAGTGCTTTTAGGGGAGTGAGGGTGAATATCCAAGAAAAGAGTGTATTGAACTTGTAATCAAACTGTATAATAAAGACACTTTTTAGGGGATTGTATATGTGTGGCCAGCATATCTGAATCCATGAGAAGTCCCAGAACTTGTGCGCGCAATGGCTCACAACCTCTCCAGCAGAAATTAAAGGGGTACAAGTTCTTCATCTTTGTGTATGTATGTGTGTGTGTGAGAGAGAGAGAGAGAGAAATGGTTTATATAAAATGCAGGATGCGTGAAGAGATGGTGTTATGAACTGTTTGTGGTGTGTGGCTGCATTCAGGTATGTTCCTTTTGGCTACATTGAAATCCTGCATCCTGCTTCTTTTCTATATGGGATTAGTCCTCTTTTTTTCTGCCTCTCTTAGGCTGCACTGCGTTTGGGAATTAGTGCTTTTGTTCTGCTTCTTTGTCTTAATCAATTCATCTTCAGATTTGGACGTTAGCTGACACATCTGCCCATTCTGATTTTTTTTTGTGGAAGTGTGGTCACAGCTGGGAATATTTACAGAAATTTGACATTTCTAGTTTGTGTTTTTTGGTTATTCATCGAGAGTTGTTGTTCTCAGTACGTAGGTTTTCAAGTAGTTGTTGATATAATTGTTCTCTTTCCAAGAGCACCCATAAATGTATTAAAATACCACATAGTGAATTTAAAGGAGGTATCTGTAATCAAGCTGTATAAAACACACAAAATAAGTGTATAAAACACAGAATAAGAACACTGATTCTGAGACTGTAGTAAACATTCATTTATTATTTTATGTATTTATTTTCAGTAGCACCCACAAAGTGCCAGGTGCTGTCCAAACTCAAAAGAAGGCACTTTCAGTCCTAGTAGGGGCATGGCTGATGCACCTTTGTGCTCCAGCTATTCCCGTCTGCTGGAATGGCCCCTTGGTGTTGCAGCAGCTGGATGTAAATTAGAGCTTTCCACTAAGGACTAGACCAGGGGTTGGCAACCTTTCAGAAGTGGTGTGCTGAGTCTTCATTTATTCACTCTGATTTAAGGTTTTGCGTGCCGGTAATACATTTTAACGTTTTTAGAAGGTCTCTTTCTATAAGTCTATAATATATAACCAAACTAGTGTTGTATGTAAAGTAAATAAGGTTTTTAAAATGTTTAAGAAGCTTCATTTAAAATTAAAGTAAAATACAGAGCCCCCTGGACCTGTGGCCAGGACCCGGGCAGTGTGAGTGCCATTGAAAATCAGCTCGTGTGCTGTCTTCGGCATGCATGCCATAGGTTGCCTACCCCTGGACTAGAATATACTAAAGGACACAGACACTGGGGACTGCAATAGTAGCAAACACCCCCATGTTACCCATATGTCACATCTTACCCATATTCTTTAATGAACCTTAGCAAATCTGATACAGGATCCTACTGATATTTTTCTAATCTAAAGTCATAAATTGCTCTGTTTAACTTGAAAGCATGGTGCTGATGGAATGTCTGGAATACTCTGAACTAAGGGCTTGATCCTGCTGGGGGTGGAGCACCAACTCCCCTTTAATTGAGGACTCTTCGCACCTTGCAGGAATAAGTTTTAAGAGCATATGTAGGTCTCAGATTTCAAGATGATATGCTAGGGGACCCTCCCCCGGGTCTGCATGGACCTGTGTTAAGAACTGGAACTTTATTGGTAAAGGAGCAATACAACTGTGCCTTATGTAGATCAGAACTGGGCTGCATTGGCAGATGTATGCTGGGAAGCTTGTGTAATGTCTATTTCACATATTTCTGACTCTAGTCTATGCAATTAGTTCCTCCTGTTCACAAAACAATTAGGCAAACAATTTACTTTTGTTAGGTGATAGCAATTATTCTTTTTTTAAAAAACGAACAAATAAAATGCTCTTGCGTAATGAACATGACATCGTGTAGCAACTCAACTCGTCCTGGCTCATTTTATACTGAAAACAAGGCTATAACCATGAGAACAATCTCTTACTTCACCTACCATCAACTTGTCCATTGACCTCAGTTAGCTTGAACAAGTCACTAGGAAGGTATGGCTTGTCTTAGTTTTCTGGGAGTAAAGAGGGGCTGTGTTGCCACACCTCACTGTGAATGTAACTGCACATTGCTGTGGATGTGAGACTAAGCCCTGGTTTACACTGTGAGTTTAGATGGATTTAACCCTGCACCCGTGCACAAGACGAAGCAATTTTTGTTGACTTAAAGGGCTCTTAAAATCGATTTCTGTACTCCTCCCTGACAAGGGGATTAGCACTGAAATCGACCCTGCTGGGTCGAATTTGGGGTAGTGTGGATGCAATTCAACGGTATTGGCCTCCGGAGGCTATCCCAGAATGCTCCATTGTGACCACTCTGGACAACACTCTCAACTCAGATGCACTGGCCCAGTAGACAGGAAAAGTCCCGTGAACTTTTGAATTTCATTTCCTGTTTGGCCAGCGTAGGGAGCTTATCAGCACAGGTGACCATGGAGTTCCAGAATCGCAAAAGAGGTCCAGCATGGACCAAATGGGAGGTACTGCATCTGATCACTGTACGGGGAGACGAATCCGTGCTATCCGAACTCCGTTCCAAAAGATGAAATGCCAGAATATTTGAAAAAATCTCCAAGGGCATGAAGAACAGAGGTTATAACAGGGACCCGCAGCAGCGCCGTGTGAAGCCTACCGAAGAACCAGAGAGGCAAACGGCCGCTCCGTGTCAGAGCCCCAGACATGCCGCTTCTATGATGATCTGTATCCCATTCTAGGGGGTGCCCCTACAACTACTCCACCCCTGTGCTTCTCTCCTCCTCCACCCCTCCCGGGCTACCTTGGCAGTGATCCCCCTATTTGTGTGATGAATTAATAAAGAATGCATGACTTTGAAACAACAATGACTTTATTGCCTCTGCAAGTGGAGATCAAAGGGGGGAGGGGAGGGTGGTTGGCTTATAGGGAGGTAGAGTGAACCAAGGGGGTGGGTTTACATCAAGAAGAAACAAACTTTCACACCATAGCCTGGCCAGTCATGAAACTGGTTTTCAAAGCTTCTCTGATGCACAGTGCGCCCTGCTCTGCTCTTCTAACCGCCCTGGTGTCTGGCTGCACGTAATCAACGGCCAGACAATTTGCCTCAACCTCCCACCCCACCATAAACATCTCTCCCTTACTCTCACAGATATTGGGCAGCACACAGCAAGCAGTAATAACGATGGGAATATTGGTTTTGTTGAGGTCTAACTGAGTCAGTAAACTGTGCCAGCGAGCTTTTAAACATCCAAAGGCACATTCTACCACCATTCTGCACTTGCTCAGCCTATAGTTGAACTTCTCCTTACTACTGTACAGGCTTCATGAGCCATGGGAGCAAGGGATAGGTGCAACTGTGCGGTGCTGCCGACTGGGAGAGCAGCCTGAGGCAGAAGCCTCCAGCTGGCGAGATATTCCAGGCAGGACTGAATCTCCATTTGACGAAACTTAAAGAAGAGAATGACCTGGAGTCATTCCCATTTTTGTCCAGGTGCCCCCAACCGACCTTACCGAGGTCGGCCGGGAGCACCCATGGGACGATGATGATGGCTAGCAGTCGTATTGTACCGTCTGCTGTCTGCGAGGCAAGGCAAGGGGATGCTGCTGTGTAGCACTGCAGTACCGCGTCTGCCAGCAGCACCCAGGAGACATACGGTGACAGTGAGCTGAGTGGGCTCCATGCTTGCCGTGGTATGTCGTCTGCATGGATAACCCAGGAAAAAAGTCAAGAAATGATTTTTTGCCATTTTTTTCATGGAGGGGCGGGCGGGGGCCTGACTACATGTACCCAGAACCACCTGCAACAGTGTTTTTGCCCCATCAGGCATTGGGAGCTCAACCCAGAATTCCAATGGGCAGCGGAGACTGCGGGAACTGTGGGATAACTACCACAGTGCAACACTCCGAAACTCGACGCTAGCCTCGGTACTGTGGACGCACTCCGCTGACTTAATGCGCTTAGTGGGGACACACACAATCGACTGTATCAAATCGATTTCTAAAAAATCGACTTCTATTAAATCACCCTAATTTCATAGTGTAGACATACCCTAAGACAAGATAAACTGAACACAATACATTGAGATAAGACCCACATAAAAAAAGTCTTTGTGTAGATGGTGAACGTGACTCATTAAATATCAGAGATCTACTGCACATGAGATGCTAAATGATGTGTGATACTCAATCCTGGAGGAATTAAATCATCTGTTCCTGGCAATTTCTCTGAAAACTGATTCACTCATAATAGTGTGAACTTTTTAGATGAGTAAACTGATTAATCATAGGTCCTCTTTGCTGTCTGAATGACTTGTATCCAAAGAAATTTGCAAATTGCAGTGCAAAAGGACTTCTCCCATACAAATGAAGTTCCCTTTCTAATTTGAATGCCAAATAGGAAGAAAAATGAATGGAGTTTCTCTGAGTCTAATATAAAGCTGGAGTTTTGCCTCTGCTCTGATACCACAGCACCCAGGAGCTGCCCAGTCCATCTCATGCAAAAGGGGTACCAGATGCACCCCAGGCTGAATAGTACGTCATGCCTGTATGAGGAACTTGTTGGACTTGCCTTTAAAAGGCCCAGAGGACTTGTGCATAAAGGGTTAAGATACATTAAAAATCCCCTCTTTAAAATCTCATTCACAAACAGTATCACACAGAATGTTTTACATCTTACCCATATTTTTTTTCAATCTCTTCTGTCTTCATAGCTGCTCCTGTAGCTTATGTGGTGCAAATCACTTGGGATCGCACCTTTCAACTGTTCGTCATACCCAGAAGTGCACATCCTGTTGTACTCTGGTTTTCCTCCCTCCTGCACAAATCTGCTGTAAAGTCCTTCGTTTCCTCATTGAAAATTGTTGACTTCAGAAATGCTAATTGGTTGCAAATAAAATAAGAAATTATCAGTTCACATTGGTTCAGATTTCCTCCTTTGTTATGATCTTCATGTATGACTTGAAGAATAGCTCACTGAAGTTATAGGAAAGGCTCCCATTTAATGAGCTTTGGATCAGGGCTATGGCTTTCTGGAGGGTGGGACTGTGTTTGTAGGAATGGTGACATATTGGAGCAGATCACTGTACCTGCAGATGATTAGGAAAGATCTATTGGAAAGATGGTTACGTGCTAAGTTGTATGCTAATAAATCCTATTGACCCTCACTATCATCTGTTTCAGAAGCCCTGTCTGAGCACCCGTGTGTGTGTGTATCTATATCTCTATATCTATACTTAGCTAAGCCTTGCATGTTGTGAATAGTTAGTAAACATTGTTACTTGGACCCCACTGTGCCCATGTAGTTCCTTCCTATTACGCAGGTTGTGTGAAGAGTAAAAGTCACAGCTGGCGGGGGTAGGGAGGGGTCTACCGTGCTCTCGCTTTTCAGAATAATGAACCAAACTTCCATTTAAAACAGGTTAACAATCCTGAGCAAACTGAGTGCCCTTCTTTGACTATCTTATCCCCCACCCCTACCCCAGGGTCAGTTCAATAGGAAACCTGCACTTTTCTCTTTTGTCAAAATGCAGTTTCATTGAAGATGAAACATTTAGTGGGAATGTATTGATTTTCATGGTAAGGTTTCTGGGGTCCAGGGTGAACTCCCCAGTTGAAGGGGAGACGGGGAGAGAGCGAGATTCAAATAAACACTTGGCCTTTTTTATCCACGAATGGACGTTTCAACAGTTTCATTTCTTGTCCAATGTGTAACACAAATGAATTTCAGAACCTTGAAAGGTGTCATAAAATGGAATTCTTGTTCTCCAGGCAAGTCTACTGAAACCTCAAGGTGAAGCTGTGTGGATGGCAGACTGACACTTCCCAGGGTTGCGAGGCATCTGCTACCACATACCCTTCGCGTGAGGAAGCTTGTCTGTGCCTGCCAGAGGCCAGCTTCCTGATTCCACCAGCCACGGGCAACACAAGCACTCGCCCCTCAGCCTCTGCAGGCTCTGCTGCCCCTATGCAGATTAGTGATAGACACGCTCCAACCCCTGAGCCCTCTGAGTGCCCCCGTGGAGGGTCCAGCCCCTGGTTCACTGAACACTCTCAGAATTCCCTGATCCACTGTTTCCAAGGCAGCAGTACAGCCTTGCTTACCAGATTCACCTCAGGATCACCACTCCCCTCAACTCAAAGCACTTAGATTTGTTAAATTGATACCTGTTTACATTATTATTTAACAAAGCCTAGTCATTTGAGACGTAGCAAGTAAAAATATTGGAAACAAATGGTTACATGTAAAATAAAACCCATTATACACCTACTACAGCTGAGACTTAACTAACAAAACATCCTGCTGTCCCAGAAAGGTTAGTTCAGCCAAAGACTTCCTCACAGAGTCTAACAGCCAGGCTAGCTGTAACCCTCCATTCACAAGACAAGACCGCTGGCAGCTTGTCTCTTAGGTGCAGGATAGGGTGTGACTCCTTCAATTCTCCTGATATACCAGATTAATTCATTCTTAGTCATAAACGGGAGACCTGCCTGATGTGTGTTCCTTCATAGTAGGTTTGTCACATACCTTAAGAACAGTTTTCAGTATAGATACATAACTCCTTAAATATCTGTACATAAATCTTGCAATGATTAGGATGACTGGTGCATTACTGGCTGTTGGCAGAGACTTCACATGTCACCCTATTATGTAGACATCAGACATGGGATCCCTGTAAACCTCTGTGTACACCTTATGTCCTCTGCCAGTTAGCACTGAGCCGTCCCTGGATCCCACAGACCATCCTGGATGATGTCAGTACTGCTTCCTCCTCATATACCTGGTCCAATTAGCATTGATGAAGTTTTTCTGTGAATTGTTAAATTGATACCAGATTAATCCTCCCCAAAATAATGTACCGTTCTAGAGCTAGAGATGCACTTGTATCTAGATGGATTTTCTTTCTTGTGTTCTGTTATAAACAATGTTTATCAGCAACCAGGAGTGGAGACTGATTCTAAGTCCAATTTCTATTTCAAAATAGAAAAGCAATTATAACCACGTTTTTGGAATGCAACATGAGGGCCTCAGCAGCTTGATCCTGCTCCCAAAGAAAACTATGGCAAAACTTGCGTGAACTTCAGTGGGAGTTGTAGGCTCACACTGTAAATGTGCTTGTTAAAGGCAGACTGACTGCCACCCAGCAGTCTGTATGTGTGCGCATTGGAGTGAGCTGTTTCAATTCTGATGTCCCTCTCTCATTCTAGAGATTAGTCCTGCAACACAAGCAGAGCAATAAGACCACTGAAAAAATATCTTTAGTTTCTGTGGAGCATTCTTTTGTGCAGGGAATGCAGTATTATTAATTTGTTCCTTCTCTTCCTTGTGATCACAAATGCTGCCCTTACACAGTTGTATATGATGAAGAGCATAATGTCAAGGGAATTAGTAAGTTTATACAGGAGAAACACTGAGGGGCAATCATTTAGAACAATTCCAGCCAGTGCAATAGGCCTCAAAGCACTTTATAAAGGAGATATTGATGAAAAGAGATGTTTAAGAGCTAGGGGGCAATAATAGTATTTAGAGAAAGTGATGGACTGTCTAGAATATGAACATTTAAAACACTTTTGGTATTTCACTCACAAATCTCTTCTTTCTATTTTTCATGGCTAGATAGTTGTCTAATGACTATTAGGCTAGGCATTCTGTTTGCCTTGTATCCCTGACATTCCGTTGACACCTAAGGATTAATGACTTGATCAAATGCCCACTGGACTCAATGGAAAGACCATGGTATTCTTTCCATTGACTTTAACGGGGATTGTATTAGCCGTGAGTACAATCAGCGTATACCAGTAACTACACTTTTTATTGAAAATGATCCCTGAACAGTAAAATGGGTTTTCTGGCATTGGTTCAAAATCATTCAATTACATATTTGCTGTCTGAAGGCATGGTAATGCCATGACACACACAAAGCTGTAACATTTGAAGAGGAGAAAACCTTGGCCAAAGCTAGCACAGACACCCACATATGAGACAACCTCTTCCCTTGATGGGCTGGCAGCAGAGGAAAGGTACTTGTTGAGATTGGAAAGGGGAATTGTGCATTAGGAGATCAGAAAAATGAGGTTAGTCCTTGAATGTTGTTTTTCAAGAATCTGTACTGTTAGATCAACTCCTGTTTCTCTTATTGATATCACTTTTTTGTGTGTTTGCCATATTGTTCCAGTGTCTATGCTGTCCTTACTAACAGAAAATCCAAAAGGTACTCTTCAATGTGAGTGAGGCTCTCTCTTGCCCATAGTAAAATTCTATCATCACTGTCTTCAGATTTTTTGTGTTGAACCACTGTTGCTGGGAAGCAGGGGTGGCTCCAGGCACCAGCACGCCAAGCGTGTGTCTGGGGCGGCAGGCCACAGGGGGCACTCTGCCGGTCGCCGTGAGGGCGGCAGGCAGGTTGCCTTCGGTGGCATGCCTGCGGAGGGTCCGCTGGTCCCGCAGCTTCGTCGGACCTCCTGCAGGCGTGCCGCCGAATCTGTGGAACCGGGGACCTCCTGCAGACAAGCTGCCGAAGGCAGCCTGCCTGCTGTGCTTGGGGCAGCAAAATACCTAGAGCTGCCCCTGCTGGGAAGTTGCCAGACAACAGAATGCTTGAAATACTAGTTTAGCCTCATTACTGAAATGCAGTTTAATGGTAGTGACCATTACATCAAACACAGCTCAGAAAACAGTGAGTCTCATTTTTTCTTGTTGTAATTCTAAACGGAGGCTGAATTATCACCAAGAGGTGCCTTGAAATTTTGTTTTCTTTTGACAAAGGTGGCTGCATCTACACTGTCTACAGCAGCCAGTCTCAGCATATATCCAGATGTTCTCAGTTCTCATGTTACCGATCTCTGAGGTTCTGCTAAATGACAGAAGTGAACAAATCTATTTTAATTTGTTACAAAACTAACAACAACAAAAAGTCTCTTCAAGGGGATTACTCTAACAAGCTCCAGGCAAACCTTCCCACACAATAGATTTTAATTGTTTCCAAGCACTAATTATATGTTTCGTGTTTAGCTCTGTAGTTTTCAGACCCTGCAGACAGTGAAGGACACTATATACGTACAAGATGTTGCAATTGATTTCTACAGGGATGATGCATCAGTCAACAAAGCTGCATCATTCTTAACTGTAAGAAACATCAAGCTATTGTATGTGAAGTATGAAGCCTGTATACTAATGTGAGAAGTATGGGGAATAAGCAGGAAGAACTTGAAAGGCTAGTAAAAAACACAACTATGACATAGTTGGCATCACAGAGTGGGATAATATGCATGACTGGAATATTGAAATAGAAAGGTACAGCTTAATCAGGAAGGACATGCAGGGGAAGAAGGGAGAAGGTGTTGCCTTATATATTAAAAATGTATACACTTGGACTGAGGTTGAGATAGAAATAGGAGACAGACTTGTTGAAAGTCTCTGGGTAAGGATAAAAGGGGTTAAAAACTAGGATGATGTCATGGTAGGTGTCTACTACAGAACACCTAACCAGGAAGAAGAGGTGGATGGGGCTTTTTTTAAACAACTAACAAAATCATCCAAAGCACAAGACTTGGTGGTGATGAGGGACTTCAACTACTCAGACATTTGTTGGGGAAAATAACAGAGCAGGGCACAGATTATCCAACAAGTTCTTGGAACGTATTGGAGACCATTTTTTATTTCTGAAGGTGGAGAAAGCTACTAGAGAGGCTGTTCTAGATTTGATTTTCACAAATAGGGAGGAACTGGTTGAGATTTTGAAAGTGGAAGGCAGCTTGGGTGAAAGTGATCATGAAATGGTAGAATTCATGATTCTAAGGAATGGTAGAAGGGAGAACTGCAAAATAAAGACAATGGATTTCCAGAAGGCAGACTTTAGCAAACTCAGGGAGTTGTGGTAGGTAAGATCCCATGGGAAGCAAGTTTAAGGGGAAAAACAATTGAAGACAATTGCCAGTTTTTCGAAGAGATGATATTATGGGCTCAAGAGGAAAGATAGGAAGTATGACAAGAGACCACTCTGGCTTAACCTGGAGATCTTCAGTGATCTAAAACTCAAAAAACAGTCCCACAAAAGTAGAAACTAGGTCAAATGACAAAGGACGAATATAAACAAATAACACAAGTATGTAGGGACAAAATTAGAAAGGCCAAGGCACACAACGAGATCGAACTAGCTAGAGACATAAAGGATAACAAGAAAACATTCTACAAATGCATTAGAAGAAAGAGGAAGGACAAGGACAAGGTAGGCCCATAATTCAATGAGGAGGGAAAACAATAACAGAAAATGTGGAAATGGCAGAGGTGCTTAATGACTTCTTTGCTTAGGTTTTCACCAAGAAGGTTGGTGGTGATTGGACATCTAATGTAGTGAATGCCAGTGAAAATGTGGCAGGATCAGAGGCTAAAATAGCAAAAGAACAAGTTAAAAATTACTTAGACAAGTTAGATGTTTTCAAGTCACCAAGGCCTGATGAAATGGATCCTAGAATACTCAAGGAGCTGACTGAGGAGATATCTGAGCCATTAGCAATTTTCTTTGAAAAGTCATGGAAGACAGGAGAGATTCCAGAAGACTGGAAAAGGGCAAATATAGTGCCCATCTATAAAAAGGGAAATAAGGACAACGCAGGGAATTACAGACCAGTCAGCTTAACTTCTGTAAACAGAAAAATAATGGAGGAAATAATTAAGCAATCAGTTTGCAAACATCTAGAAGTTAATAAGGAGATAAGTAACAGCATGGATTTGTCAAGAACAAATCATGTCAAACCAACCTGATGGCTTGTTACCCCATCAAAGAAAGCTTTGTGGATGGGGGGGAGCGGTAGACGTGGTATATCTTGACTTTAGTAAAGCTTTTGATAATGTCTTGCATGACTTTCTCATAAACAAACTAGGGAAATGCAACTTAGATGGAACTACTATAAGATGGGTGCATAACTGGTTGGAATACCATTCCCAGAGACTAGTTATCAGTGGTTCATAGTCATGCTGGAAGGGCATAACGAGTAGGGTCCTGCAGGGATCAGTTCTGTGTCCGGTTTTGTTCAATATCTTCATCAATGGTTTAGATAATGGCATAGAGAGCACACTTATAAAGTTTGTGGATGATACTAAGCTGGGAGGGGTTGCAAGTCCTTTGGAGGATAGGATTATAATTCAAGATGATCTGGACAAACTGGAGAAATGGTCTGAAATAAATAGGATGAAATTCAATAAGGACAAATGCAAAGTACTCCACTTAGGAAGGAACAATCAGTTGCACACATACAAAATGGGAAATGACTGTCTAGGAAGGAGTACTGCAGAAAGGGATCTGAGGGTCATAGTGGACCACAAGCTAAATATGAGTTAAAAGTGTAACGCTGTTCGCTAAAAAAGCAAACATAATTCTGGGATGTATTAGCAGGAGAGTTGTAAGCAAGACATGAGAAGTACTTCTTCCATTCTACTTCGCCTTGATTAGGCCTCAACTAGAGTATCGTGTCCGGTTCTGGGTGCCACATTTCAGGAAATATGTGGACAAATTGGAGAAAGACCAGAGAAGAGTGACAAAATGATTAAAGGTCTAGAGAATATGACCTATGAGGGAAGACTGAAAAATTGGATTTGTTTAGTCTGGAAAAGAGAAGACTGAGAGGGGGATATAACTGTTTTCAAGTACATAAAAGGTGGTTACAAGGAGAAGGGATAAAAATTGTTGTTCTTAATCTCTGAGGCTAGGACAAGAAGCAATGAGCTTAAATTGCAGCAAGGGAGGTTTAGATTGGACATTAGGAAAAACTTCCTAACTGCCAGGATGGTTAAGCACTGGAATAAATTGCCTAGGGATGTTGTGGAATCTCCATCATTGGGGATTTTTATGAGCAGGTTAGACAAAGCACCTGTTGGGTGATCTAGATAATCAGTCCTGCCATGACTGCAGGGGACTGGACTAGATGACCTCTTGAGGTCCCTTCCAGTCCTATGATTCATATTTATTACCCAAGTTCTATTGACCAAGTGTTGGAAAAAACCCTTTTGAACCTTCAGAGATCCAGAGTTTTGGAATTCTGGCCCAGGTTGGCAGTAACAAAGCTGTAGCATCTGGGGGCTGTTCACTGGTCTGTGTGAAACTTGTGGGTGGAATCAATTGAATTCCTGTGGTCAAGTATTTACATTAGTGTAACTGACTAGGCTGTGGATGGTCAGGCCTGCAGGAGGGCTGTGAGTGGGGCAACCAGCTCTTAGAAACAATTGATGAGCCATCTATAGAAATTGGCACAGCCCAAAAAGTGGTTCATCTCCAGGATGTCCCTGGGTGACCTCCAGTCAACAATGGCTGTCACTTTTTGTGGATTCATGGCCAGTACTTCAGGGGAGATGATGTAGCTGAAAGATGCTACTGTATCCTGGTTGAATTGGTATTTCTCTGGCTAGCCATACATGCGGCACTGGCAAAGCCTTTCTAAGATACTCCACATGTGCAGGTTGTGCTCTGATTGATCACTTGAAAAATAAGGATGTCATTGAGATAATAATGAACTGATCCAAAATGTCCCATAAAGTGCTTGAAGGTCACAGAAGCATTACACAGACTTAATGGCATGACCAGGTATTTAAAGTGTTGATATCGGGTGTGGAAGGCAGTTTTTTCCACTCATCATCTTCTTGTGCCCGCACCATGCTATAGGTCCCATGGAGGTCTAACTTCATAAAAATACAGGCAAAGCATAATCAGTCTAGGAGTACGTGAATGAGGGGGAGTAGTCACCTTGTTGAGGACCCAGTTGTCAATTCAGATCCTCAGGGAACCATCCTTTTTAATGAAGGAGATTGAGGCCTTGCTGGAGAGGTGGATGGCCAGATAAACCCCCTCTGTAGATAGACACAAAGGGCCTGGAGCTCTGGCTCAGAAAGGGTGTACATGTGGCCAAAGGGAATTTTGGCTCCTGGCTGAATGTCAATTGGGCCGTCGTAATTACAGTGTGGGGGCAGGGTGTCTGAATTTCCCTTGTCAAATATGACTGCAAAGTCATGGTACTTGCAACATATTTCAAAGGCAGCAGACAGGACAGTTGGGAGGGCACCCAACTCCGGTGGGCTTGTTCCTTCACAGTAGGGAGTCCCCAGACAATGACATGAGCTGCAGAGAATAGTGGTTCTCTCTATGTGCTCAGGCAGGCTGACTCATTGGCAGTATTGGAGCAAAAGCATACTGTCCCTTAGGGACCCCCAACAGATACAGGGGTCATGGGCAGCAAGCCAGGACTAGGATGACTAAATCAACCCAAGCTGAAGGGTCTCTTGGTGCCCTTGGAGGGTAATGACCCCTAAGGGGGCAGTCTGTGGGGTGACCAGCCTCAAGGCCAGGATCAGTGGTTTCCACCTGACCTGTGGAATTCTTACACACAACAGGGATCCCATGAGCCTTAGCCACATCCTGGTCCATAAAATTACCTGAAGCCCCTGAAGCAACCAGGGCCTCCAGGTGGACCATTGGGCTTGTCGGGAGTAGGAGCTGCAATGGCAGTTGCAGATGCATCAAGCATGGATTTGCGGTTGCTTCTTTCCTGACAGAGGCAGGTGGAAATCAAGAATCTCTGGAGGGGGGAAAGGGATCAGCCCAGCCCAGCCCAAACCGCTTTATCAAGGCTGTGGCTTGGTGTTTCTCAACCCCAAAGCTGGTCTGACCTTTATAAGGCATCTCAACACAATGTGTCTGCTGCTCCCAAAATACAGGCACAGGTCAGAAGTTCACCATCCGCGTGTGACGGGCTCGGTCACAGAGATCCCCTTGGGACTGTCACCTGACGTGCTGAAATTACCTCTGAGCCAATTTTCTCTGCCAGCTTGGGAATTCCAGAACCCTGCCTTGTTGAGCCAGACATGCTAGCCTGCTACATTACAGACCCAGGGTCCAGGCCACACCCCCAAAGCTGCAGGTTTAAGTGAAAACAGCTCTGCAGGTTACCTGACTCCAGCACCCAGACACCCAGCTCCCAATGTGATCCAAACCCCAAATAAATCCGTTTTACCCTGTACAAGCTTTATACAGCGTAAACTCATACATTGTTTGCCCTCTGTAACACTGAGAGAGAGAGATATGCACAGCTGTTTTATTCACTTACTCTGGGTTTACTAATAAACAAAAGTGATTTTAAGTATAAAAAGTCGGATTTAAGTGGTTCCAAATAATAACAGACAGAACGAAGTAAGTTACCAAGCAAAATAAAGCAAAAACATGCAAGTCTAAGCCTAATAAATTAAGAAACTGGTTTCAGGTAATATCTCACCCTTAGAGATGTTCCAATAAGCTTCTTTCACAGACTAGACTCCGTCCTAGTCTGGGCCCAATCCTTTTCCCTGGTACAGTCCTTGTTAGTTCCAGCAGACATCTTAGGTGGTAAGCAGGGGCTTTCTCATGACTGGCCACCACTTTGTCCTGCTCCATGCCCTTTTTATAGCTTTAGCACAAGGTGGGAATCCTTTGTCTCTCTGGGTCCCTATCCCTCCTTCTAAATGGAAAAGTACCAGATTTAAGATGGATTTCAGCATCAGGTGACATGGTCACATGTCCCTGTGAGAACTTATTCTTCATTACCCATGGGCTGGCCCACACGTAAACAGGAAGGCTTGCAGGTAAATAAATCATTCATAGTTCATTGATTCTGAAGGACCGTTAATGGCTTCCACTTAATATGTTTACAACAGTAATACAAGTTTATATCTTATTCTCCTAACTTCAGACATAGAAATAATACATGCAAACAAATAGGATGAACACACTCAATAGATTATAAGCTTTGTAATGATACCTTACAAGAGACCTTTTGCATAAAGCATATTCCAGTTAAATCATATTCATATTCATAAGCATATTTTCATAAAGCATATGGAGTGCAACGCCACACCACGCTTCTCTGCCTCAGACAGGCATGGACGGGCCAGTCGATGGGCATGTGTTCTGGATCCTGGATCGGGGGTGCTCTTGTGAGGTCAGAGTACTTGAGGGATTAGGCCCTGTTCATTGTGTCACTTGGTAAGGCAGTCGTCAATTCTGATACATAGGCCAATCAGGTCATTGAGATGGGATGGTGGTTTGACTTGCACAAGCACATCTTTTATATCATTGTTCAGCCCAGTCTGAAAACTGATAACATTGTGCGGCCTCATTCCACTCACTGTCAGCAGAGCCACAACAGAATTTGGCGGTGTATTGGGCAGCTGATCGATGCTCTTGTTCCACAAGATGGGAGACCAAGGATGAGGCCTCCCCAGTGAGCAGACTAATGATGAGCCCTACTCAGGGCTGGTCTGTGGGAAACAGTTAGGGGCGTATCAAAAAGAGGAGCCGGAACTGGTTTAGGAAATCTCAGAAGTGCCCATGATCACCGTTAAATTTGTCTGGCAGTGTGAGCTTTGGCTCCTGGGAGGCCAGAGCCAGGTTTGCTGGCAAAGCCGCCTAGGCTTGTAGGGCTGCATTCTGCACCTGCAGGATGGGCACCTGCAAGTTCCAGAGAGCTCCCACTAGCTCTGCAAGAGAAAAATTGACCTGAGTGGGATCCATGACATTGAGGTGGGCCTCTAGCCCTTATATCGGGCTGCTCAAACTGTAGCCGACTGGGTTGTGGGGTGGTCAGGCCTAGTGATTGAAATGAGATTTTGGTTAAAGCTGGGCCCAGGGTGGGCAAAGTGCATAAAAGAGACAAGGATCAGTACTGGAGAAACAGAAGTTGAAAGCCAGAGCCGGAGGGTCAGCCAGAGTCATAAGCCAAGTGCAGAGCCTGGAATCAAAGGCCAGAGGCAGGAGGGGAACAGGCTGGAGCAGGGAATGGAAGCGGGCTGGAGCAGGGTTGGAACATCGGCAAGCACAGCTGTGGGCGTGGTATTTGTTGAGCAACCACTGATCTGCTGTAGGGGCCAGACTTGTAAGCAGGCCTGTTAAACCAGCCGCCAATAAGGGGCTGTGGCTACTCCATTAATTCCAAGGCAGGGCAGCTGGGTTCATTGGTTGCCTAGTAGTGAAGTTAGTCAGGGAGCTGGACACCAGCTGGTCCTACCTGGTCTGGCCCCTGGCAATCAAGAAAAAATCCAGCTCTGAAATGTGACAGCCTTATTGGCAGTATAAGTAGTGAGGCAAAGAGTTGACTGGAGTGTGGAGAATGAGAGCTTGTCTAGGCAAACAGTTCACAGAAGGTGGGTGTACATTTACAGCTCACTAGCATGCTGCCACTAAGTGTCCTTGTGGACACTGCTACCATGCACTAAACGCTCCCAAGTGCACCTTTACCTACACTATCTACACTCTTTTCAAAACAAAATAGATCAGAGTGCACTAGGAAACCTTTAGTGTGCAGTGGCAAGGCCCACACGAAGAGATAGTATATGGCAGGTCAGCATGCTGTAGATTTACATCCAAGCTTGCCATGAACTTAGTCTAGACAAGTCTTGAACTACCTTCTCTTCCCTGGCTGTTTCAGAACAGGGACAAAGCAAATTTATTGGTCAATTTGTGGAAATTGGTACTCTCATTGTTTGTGCTCTACATGTCTGGTGATAAATAATACTTCTGAAATGCAAATAATTCTTTTCCTTTTGCATTGAGGCATGCACTTTTTTCACATGACTCTTGAATACAATACAAGTTCACATCATCTTCCTCCTTAGAACGACCCAAGCCTAAGATGCTATCATTGGTGACTTGCAACTCCAACAACCCCTTCTTACGTCATCTGTCTGGTACTGGTACTCATTTTGGACTGGCATGGTGCTAATGCGCACTGGGATGAAGTTTCATGTTGCTATGACTTCATAACTTTATTTTACCTTTGGTAAAAGTTAAGCTTCATTATCAAGTATATGAGCAAAATATATTTGATGATGATGTCCTTGCTTTTTAAATTTTGTTCATTCACTAATTTGTAAAATTCAGTCTTTTGCAATTGGTCTCCCAATCATTAATGCAAGTTAGCAAGATTACAGTGCATACTGAATTTTATGTAATTCAGTATTTTTATGGAACATTATTCCTGTTTTATTAGTATCTTTTCAACATATTTTTAAGCATATTTATATATAATTTATCATGCCGGAGACAGAAATGTCCCATGTCATTAAGTAAGACCAGGTCATGAGGCATCTTGTGCTTTTCTCGATTGTGTGTGCTTTATATTATATTTTTTCATCAAGTCTGAGCATGGAAACTGAAAACTCCTAGTGGATTTATCACCCAGCAGGTATTTAGTGACAGCTCCTGCCACTATAAATCTTCTCTTGTCAGTTCCTCCTTTGAATGGATGATACATAGTCTGCACAATATAGCAAGTGGCTAATAGAGGATTAAAAGCCTGTATTTTTTTTATAACCCTTATGCTGTCAAAGGAAAAATAATATACTATATTTCCTCTGTCATTCATGGCAATGTGTTCTAAATTAACTTGGGAGACTTCAGTGAAAGACACTATATATTAAACACTCTGGTTTCCAGGTCAGATGCATCGTATCCCCTGGTGGCCCTCTTAATCTCTTCGTGGGAATGACAGTCAATGCTCTCTATTCCAGAAGGTTGACAGCAGACACTACTGTGTTGAGCACTGTAGATATGCATGTATAATGTACTGGCTAGTGTGTGTGTGTATATAGCTACGACTACTGCCTATTGGTTAGACTCAGAACTACTCACCCATGTTTATGCTGCTAATAACTAATGGAGATAATATCCTTTAGCTCAAGTGGTAGAGGCCTCTGCTTTTGGAGCAGGAGTCGTCCATGGTGATAAAAGTGAAGCCCTAGTTGGCCATACATTTTTGTAACTTGTCAATAAAATACATTGTTCTCCTACTGCCAGATGAAAGTTATTTTTCCCCCTCTCCTTAATTCTACCCTTTCAATGGGAGGAGGATGCTCTTACGTCGCAGGTCTGCTTGTGGGAGGAATATTACTTCTATTTATATTACTGTAATGCCTAGGAGACGTAGCATCCAAGGACCCCATTGTGCTAGGGGCCGTACAAACACCAAACAAAAAGATGGCCCCTGGTTCAAGGAGCTTACTGTCTAAGTATAAGAGAAGAGACAGGAGATGGATACAGACCATACGTGCCGACTCTGTGGGTGCTCTGCGACTGGAGCACCCATGAGAAAAAAATAGTAGGTGCTCAGCATCGGCTGGCAGCCCTGCCAATCAACTTCTCCCCCTCCCCACCCAGTGCCTCCTGCCTGCTGGTGGGCCTCGCCAATCAACTCCTCCCCCCCCCAGCAGCTGCGGTGATCAGCTGTCCAGCAGCATGCAGGGGGGAGGGGGGGAGCGTGCTCAGGGGATGAGGCAGAACAGAGTGGGAATATGTGGGGCGGGGGCAGGAAGAGGCAAGGGCAGAGCAGGGGTAGGAAGAGGCAGGGTGGGCCCTTGGGGGAAGAGGAGGAGTGGCGGCAGGGCCTGGAGTAGCTGGGAACTCACAAAGCCAGCACATGGGATACAGACTGGGGAGTACAAGTGATCAGTGACAGTATTGGTCAGCACGATGGGCAGTGGTCTTAGCACGCTAGCAGCCTAACTATTGTCAAATTTCTTGTAGGCATCACAGAGGAGGAGGGTTTCAAGGTGGATAAGGTAGCTTAGTAGATGTTTATGGGGAGCTCCTCCCTAGCATGAGGGGCAGGGTGGGAGAAAGTACATAGGTGCTTGTTTGAAAATGTAACGTGTGGACAATGAAGGCTGGCATCATGGGCTGGCTGGAGGTGAGCATCAACAGCTCAACAATGAATGAAAGATGATAGGTAGGGTGGATTGACTGTGAAAGCCCTTATATCTGATGAGCTAGATAATGGGAGCCAGTGAAGGGATTCAAAGAGAGGGATGATATGGACAAAATGATGGACTGGGAGAGAATGATCTTTGTAGCAGCATTCGGAATGGATACAAGCAGGGCAAAATCACATTTGTCAAGGCCAAGGAAGGATGTTGCAGTAATCAAGAGGTGAGATTAGAGCTTGGATGGCAATTTTAGCTGAGTGAGTGGATAGAAAAGCATGTATCTTAGAGATGTTATGCAGCAAGAATGGACACGATTTAGACCTAGCCTGGTTGTGAGGACCGAGAGAGAGGGTCCAAGTTGATGATGATCAGGTTAGGGCCTGAGTGACAGGATGGTGGTGTTCTCCACATTGATTGAGAAGTTAGGTAAAGGGGAGAGCTTGAAGGGGAGGAATGAGAGCTCTGTTTTAGCCATGTTGAGCTTGAGTTGGTGGCTAGCCATCCACAAAGAGATGTCAGAGAGGCTGAGGTTTTAGTTTGTGAGGGGTGTGTCAGGGTTGGGAGATATCAAAAAAGAACTAGTGATATGCCTTGTCAAACAGCGAATGACATGGTATAAAGCAGCAGTCTTTTTCTTAATTGGATGTAACAGTTAGTGTAGGAGGGATACCCCTTTGATTGTAGTTGGGGAGTAGAGGAATATTAGTTCAGGTATTAAAAAGAATGGTAGTTTCCAGCCGAACTTTGTGGGTTATCAAATGATACAGTGAACAGTACAATATTGTTTCTTTAATAATTCCCTGAAAATGTTTTTAATTCTGGCTTCAGCATTCATCAGTCTTCACTGCAATAAAGTCCTTTCTGAATAAAATGTGCGACGCCCTCAGCAGAACGACAGAAAGGGGAGAATTCTAAATTCCAAAGCACAAACTTAATGTGAATTTAAAATACAGGTTGTATAATTCTATATTCATGTTGAAACAAGAACTTTATTTTCAACTCAGTCACAGGCACTATTTCCCACTGACGCGTTTGACAGCTACCTTGGGACATATCATACCTACCTGGCAGCCATCCATGAACAAAGAACATGGCATCCAAGAAATGATAAAATTCTTATGTACTTCCTTGGACTTGCATATCATCAAAGCCATTCACCTCTAAGCACACAGGAAAGAACTAGAACTAACCCTGTCCTATATTACAAGAGCCTTCAGAGCTCTTGTAATGTAAGGAATGTGCATCCTTCAAGGTCCAAATTTGCCAGTCTAACCAATGCCCAGTGGTCATATGAGCAGGGCCGGTGCAACCACTAGGCAAACTAGGTGGCCACCTAGGGCGCCAAGATTTGAGGGCGCCAAAAAGCGGTGCCCCAAAATGTCTGGAATGCTCACCCGGTGCTGGCTAAATGTGTAACCCTCTTCCTGCCTCTGTGCGAGGGGGCGCTGCGGCTTTGATTAGCTCTGGCCGGCCGGGAAGTGATGTCATTCCTCCTCCAGCTGCTGAGGGTGCTGCGCTGCTCCGGCTCTGCCCCAGGGTCCCCACCCCTGCTCAGCCCCACCCCGCCCTCACTCCCCTGAGCTCTGCAGCAGGGCTGGGCCTGCACTCACCGGCGGGGGGAAGTGCAGAGACCCGGCCCTAGTTGTGCCACCGGGGAGTGCTGGGAGGTGGTTCCCCCTTGCCCTCCAAGCCAGCCTGCCCCCTATAGGCCTGGGGCCCCCCACTCCCGCCCACCCTGAGCAGGCCTGGGGCACCACACACACACCGCGGGGGGCTGCATAGGGCCTCAGAATATCTAGGGACAGCCCTGGTACCCGCCACCCTGCCTGCAGCCAGCCCCTGCTGCACCCCCTGCCCTGCCTCCAGCCAGCCCCACACGCCCTGTCTCCCCTGCCGCAACCCTGTGCTCGAAGCCAGCCAGCCCCACACCCGCCATCTCCAGCCAACCCCTTCTGCACCCCCGTGCCTGAAGACACCTAGCCCCTCACTCCCCTGTCTCTAGCCAGCCCCTGCCTGAAGCCAGCCCCACACCCCCTGTCTCCAGCCAGCCCCTGCTGCACCCCCTGCCCGAAGCCAGCCAGCCCCACACCCTGTCAGGTTATTCATTTATTTTCATTAAATATGTAGACTAAATAATGAAATTAATAAATTTTCAAGCCGAATGTGTATTAATTCTAATGAACAGTGCCACATTATGCAGTATTCATTTTTGAACGTTTATAAAGTGGGGGTGGGGGGTGCAAGGTGGAAGTTTCGCCTAGGGTGCAAAATATCCTTTCACTGGCCCTGCCTATGAGCAGATGGAAAAAACAGGAATCCAAAGTAAACTTTGTGATGTTAACCCCCTAGAAAGGGTACAACAATCCATTATCTGCCTGTTAGCAGGGGAAGGCTTCTGTCTACATAAATTAGGGATTCTAGCAGAGGTGGGACCAAACTGGAGCTCTAGGTCCAAGCTGCACCTCAAGCTTTGGAGAAGTTTGGATCCTGATGCTAGTTTTGTGGCTTGAGACCATTTCTAGTGTTTGATTTTTTCTTAGTGGTAAGATTAGTTTAGCTAAGTGCTGTCTGTGAGGAGCTTTCTTTTGCTTTCCTCTTTTAGCTCATTATCCTCCTTTGATGCCCACTGATTTTGGTATTTTGTGCACCTTGTGTAATCAAGGATTATCATTTTCAACTTAAAGTGCTCAGCTGCAGCAATAAGAATAATATAAATGGACTGTTGGGCAAACATAAGCTGTCATTAAGTATTTTGGACTGAGTGAAAATGTTAGGTACAAAAAATTAACCTGCTCTGGAGTTTTTATGCACATGTTAGTGTCCAAAATGGTTGTAGCTGAAAGAAGAAATTAGATGAAAATGTAGATTTTATTCTTTCCAGGACTTTTGCAGGCTTCACTTTATCTTTAACTGTTCCTTTAAATCACAGTGATAATTTTCTTAAATGATTTTTCATAATGTGAGTCCCGCCTGCCATTGGGTTAATGAAGACAATTTATCAGTGATAGATTATACTATAGTTCAGAGACCTCCTTTCAGGTTTGTTTGTTTTTTAACGAAGAGTGGTAACTGCTTCTGGTTTGATGCCCTAGTGATAGAGCTCTGCTCTGTCACGTAAGAGACATGGGTACAGTTTCTGGACATGCTGTCTTTCTCCACATGATGTTGCTCAAGCTGACCTCCCGGTGTGCTTAGCCCCGGTTGGCAAGAGATCTACACATTACTCAGCAGTAGAGGTGGTTGAAAAATAGTGAACATTTTTGTCATTTCCCCCTCTTTTTTGTCCAAGGTATTTTTCATTTAAAAAAATTCCAACCAGCTTGTCAAAAAAGGAAAATATATTTTGAGAAAACTATTGTGGAAGTTATTTCACTGTTTTCATTGAAAAACCTTTTCCAGCCAAGTCTGGTCAGCAGGAACCTCCCTCTCATAGAGTGGCACAGAAAGTCTATGACAAAACTTCTACAGGGATGAATGTTTCTGGGTTGTTTACATTATTTACCAACTGTTCACATATCAATAATGGGAGACGGTAATGTACTTACTCTTTCTTTTCTGGAAACCTGGGTCTAAATGCTGCATAGATCCCATACATTTGATGGTCTCAACATAATCGTAAAGTGAACATTTGTTTCAACATAATCCTAAAGTGAACATTCGTCTGTATCATAAGACGCAACAAAAGTGTCATACATTTCAATGTGACTGGCGTTTTCTGCTTAAGAGAAGAAAAGAATCTTCCCCAACCCCTGCATTTTGTAGGTAGGAAGCTTGAAAGTCTCTGGCCATTTTGAAGAATGGCAGTGAGAACCTCCATAGCATCCTATCTAATTACATAGTACTTGGTGGCAGCTAGATCTCCTGGTTATTTTTCTCGCGCTTCCTTTTACAGGACCAAAGAAACTCTTACACCTTACAAAAGGTTTAAACATAGCCAATTTCACCAGCTATAACAGTGAGCAGTTCTTTTTTCATTTCGGGAATTAAATTTAATAGCAGTAGTGAACGAGTGTTGTTTTATAAGAATTAACCTTTCCCTTTGGAAAAGAAGATGAGTTTATTTATTATTAGAGGAAAATTGTTTCCAGCGATGGAACATTTACTAAGAGAAAAAGTCCAGTAGCAGTGACTCTGGGCATCCCTCCAGCAGCTCTGTCTTCAGATATCATTCTTAACATAATGCTTCAAGTAACTTGGATAAGTAACCTCCCTGCACTTTGGACAAAGACTCTGATGTGCATGCTGGCACAGCACAGTGATTCAGAAGTGCTATTTTACCATCCAGTGGGAATGATGACACCTGGGTTGAAGCTTAAGCCTTGCTATGAATATAGTTAAGTCTGCTTCTCTGGTGTTCAGCCTCAGTTATCTTAGCTGACATCTTTGCCTTCAAACTGATTTGTTGAAACACAGCCTGAAATATTGGCAAGTAGCACCAGTAAATAACCAAACCACACCAACCACAGTCAAACCTTTGTTGCCAGCCTCAGCATTTCCAAGCATTGACAACCCCATCCACAAGTATTTCTCATACATCTCCTGCTCAGAATTGAGAGTTGGTGCAAGGTCATGTCAGGCAAACTGAAGTCTTATCCATTCAGCCGCACTACTTCCCAGAATGAACACGCCGTGTCCATGAGGGTGGCTAGCGTATTGCTAGCTACTGCTCTGACTACTAGACTATGCTCCCCTTCGTGAGCCAGTAAAGAATCCCAACATTCTACTGTTGATATCGACCTCCGCCAGTCCACTGTTGTCTAGCAAATAGTTGTGTAACCCACTGGCAAAGTGTGTGTCAAGTCCCCTCGTGGGGCAGGTCCCCATAAGAGCTAGCAGTTACTCCTTTAGTTGAAGGGGTAGAAGTCTGTTCTGGAGAACTGAAGGTTTAAGGGTTTGAATCTTGTTCCCTCCTTATGCTCTTTGTTTTTTCCAGTTTCCTTTATTAAAAATGGGATTATGTAGTTTACACAGTGAGGAAAACCTCTGTGATGGTTACTGGGCAAACTGCGCTTTAAACCCCTCTTAGACCCTTTTTAATGCACCTGAGCTGACAGGCCTCGCTTCCTGCACCTCACTCTGGTTGGAATCGTGGTCCAACTGCTCTTAGACAGGATCTCTGGGTTGCAGCCCCCAGTTTTCCAATGAAGTTCATGTGACCGGCCATCTCTGCTTGGCACCTGTAAGCCTTTTCATTCCAGGGGCCTGTGACCAGCAAGTTGATTAAAGCGACTCAAATCCAACATCTTCAAAACAAAGCATTATTTATTCATTGCCCAGAGGTACAAAGCACACAGAGAAAAGGATAAATAATAGCAGACCAATATGCCTGGATCTGTCTTGTACCTTAATCTTTCCTTGCCAGGTTTTGTGAGTTTCCCTCAGCCCAGCTAACCTCTGTTTCTGGCTGGGAGAAACAGACTGTCTTGCTTGCAGCTTTCACTGACTCTCGCTGGGCAGCCTCTGGTCACTCAATCCCTCACCCCTTGCCTTGGTCCTGGGGTCCTCTAATGTTTTCATCTTCCTTTTGATCTCTCTTTTCTCAGACTTGGCAAAACAGCCATGTACCAGGCTTGGGGCTGAGGAGTTGCCTTTTTGTGGCTATAAATCTGGTTATTGTGTCTGAGTGTTTGTTGGGATGCATCTTATCTAGGACATTGTTCTACTTCTGTACTTCATCATAAACACACACGGAGGCATGTACCATCTTCATAAAAAATAAAACAGATTTTTCCCACTTGGTCACGGCTTCCTTAAAAACAATTATAATCTGTCAGTTATGGTATGATGCCCACAAAATACAGGTGCTTTGCAAGTTGGTCATTTGTCCTACATCTTTATTGCTTATCTCACACATTGGCAAGTTTTAATATTGGGGAAAATGGGCTGGACACAGTGGTTTCTTAGCTGGATTTTCTGTCAGTGGACTGCCTGGTGTGCTGATGGTTTTACATCTTTGCTCAAGGTAAAGATGCTTTAAGTACATTTTGTGAATAAAGGTAGAGGAGCAGATAATCATGTGTCTGTGTGACCTCTCTCTCTCTTTCAACAGAAAAGTAACCCACTGCAAAACCTCAAAATTTGCAATCACTGGGAAAAGGGAGCTGTTATCTAGACTTAAATAACATTTCCCTGACTGATCAGAGGGGATAGTAACATTCTAGGTGTATTTAATGAAGCTTTCCTGGCTAGGTTTGCAAAGCTTTCCTAGCAAACCAATGAAAGTCATTGGTGGTAAATGACAGAGCCAGAACTTCCCTGAAACCACTTTACATCTGCACTCCAGTCCTTTCAATCAACTAGGCAATTTTCATGAGCATCAAATTCACACAACTAATTTGAAATAAAGAGAGAGGAGATCTTGAAAAGTGTTCTTTGTGATTATCCTGATGTTTGATCTTTGCTAGCTGGTTAGAACCAGTTTTCTTTCTGTTGCAGACTTGTTTAATTAAAACAAATCCTTTAAAATGTCACCTTACTTCACTGTTGCTGTCCCTATATCCATTAATCTCTTCCTACTGAGGTGGCGGCTTCTCTTAACAGCAAGGTAAACTTCAGGAGTCTAAGCAGTGCATCAGATTACCAGGCTGATGCCAACACAATTTGCCCTTCTCTTTCAGGAGTGCCAAAGTCCCAAAGGAGTTAAAAGAAGATATCTTCTGTTTTTCTGACACAATAAAAGGGTGTGTGTCTGTGGCGGGGGTATTGAGAGGGGATCGTCTCTTACTTTTAAATGAATTACGTGTTGTTTAGTAATGCATCAGGTTACTTCAAACCATCACTAAGCATCAAAATGATCTGTCAGTAGTACGAATCAGATGTCTTCCAATGGTTTCTTAGAAGTGCAGGTATTTTATAAATTTAAATGCCTCTAATTATCTTTAGATTTCTCTTCGCATCACTGTTGTCATTCTTCAGACTTTCTAGTCTCTCTCCTCCTGTCCTAACCTCAGCTAGCCCAGAACACGATTCTAGATGACCACACTGTCAGTTTCCCAAGGTGTGACTGAAAGCCTTATGAAACTAAAATCGGCACTGTCATTGCATTAAGGTATTTTTGTCCTTCACTCACTGTCCTAGCTCTCAGCACTTGTCTTTCAAAGCTTGGTAGTGACAGCTAAATCGTTAGTCTCTCCATTGCTGAAAGACAAGGACATCTTAAATCAGGGACACGTTTTATTGGACTCTGCAAGGGAAGAGTAACCAGTCCATGCTTTGGGGAGCACCAGCTTGCTCAGGAAGCAATAGGCCCACTAGGTAAGAGAAGGCAGCTAGTCACACACACTACTGCTGTCTTGCATTTGTCCTATATCCCAGACTGGCTCCTCCCATAGAAAAATAGCAGGAGCAGGAAGGAGGCTTGGGAGGGGTGTGGGTTCTGCTCAGGCAATTTTCTCTAGATCGTTCTGTTAGGGGATAGGGACTTTCCCCTCCATTGATTCATTCAGCTTTCAGGTATCTGACAGTGGTAACCACCTTTACAGAGGCCCTGGCCTGGTTCTGGGGTCCTTTGCCCACCCCAGGGCTCCTTGGCAGCAAGTCTCCATTCTCTGGCCCTAGAAACTTTTTAAAGTGGAGGTTCCACAGCGTGGAAAAGACTCTGCAGAAAACCTAATATAGCCCTGCATGTTCAGTGATTCTATACTGGCTGCTTCTCCCCTCCCTTTCCTCATGGAATCCAAGGTGACTGTGCTACAAAGGCAGTACTTCTTTGCAGCAGAGGAAGATCTGCATGTGGACTGTGGGAAGACAGGGCCTCTGTAATCCATTGTCAGTTTGGCTTTACTTTTGAAGGGGAATAAAAAATGTGAGTTTTTTCCTATACTGGGTCCACATGGTTCACAAGTAGTGCTTCAGACCGCCAAGTTGATGAGATAAATGTAATGTAGTTCATGCATAATCATATTGTGATTCATGGCCTGGCTGTCAGGCACACGCTCATCTTAAGTTTTAGTTGAGAATAAGATAAATATTAATTCCCCCTGGCACTGTGCAGCACTCCCTCCAGAATAGGAATCTGGACAAAAATAGAACTCGGGCATCCAAGGAGAGGGAAGATGAATAAGTAGCTCTGTGGAAGGACATTAGTGACCATTCACTGTCAAGAAGAGAGGCTAGCACCATGTCTCTCTATATGTTGGCACAGTTCCTTAGTACAAGAGGGCCCCAATCCTGATCAGGGCTTCTGAGAATTACATTGTGAATAATACTCTGCAGAAATGGAATTAGGGTGACTCTCACCTTCAGACCCAGATCTGATTTTTTTTTAACGCCTCAATCTTGAGGTGTGCTCAGATCTGGGGGTCTGTTTCAGACCTTTCTCTAGGATGGCTAATATATGGGGATGAACATGATGGGTGAATATGATTCTTATCACCATCTACTATGTTATAGCAAACGCTACAGTGGAAGTTTCAAGTGTCTGCAAATGTTCATCATAACTCAGTTAAGCTGTAAAGGGGCAGCTGCACAAGTGTGGTTTTTTAATTTCACATGTTGCTTTTCCTGTGTACAGTGGTTGGAGGTAAGAACAGAATGCAGCATTTCAGTGAGAACCAAGGGCTTGTCTAGACAAACACTTAGTGCCTGGCAGGCTAGTGTGAAGTATATTTATGCCCCAGCTGATGCACACTGAAAGTTCTTTACGGCCCTTCTATGTAACATGTGCATCAGCAAGGTCCATATGGACACTTAGTGTGTGGCAGACTAGAGCTCTGTAGATTTACACGCCAGCTTGCCACACAGTAAGCGCTCATGTAGACATGCCTTTACTCTTACTCCTGTGACTTAGCAAGGTTCCTTCTAGAGAAGAAGTAAAGTCTGTGGCTGTTGCGAATATGTTAATGTCACATACGGGAGAGTACAGTGATGTCCCCAGACTGTGTGAGTGGGCCAGTCCTCTGTCCCCAGAGCCCTGGCTGTTCTAGGGAGCTGGCAGGAAATTCCACCTCTTCTTCCTGAGGCCTGATCTCTTCCAACTGGAGGATGCAGATGCCTTCTGAGACAGAACTGTGCAGGTTGCCAGAGATGGCACATGCTGCTGCTGGACACTGCAGGCTGAGAATCTGAGCCCAGGATCAGGGAGCAGCCTATGTCACTATAAACTTGCATCACAAGTGAGAATCAGCGAAACCCCCAGGTAGAAAGAGGCACCCTGATCATTGACTCAGCGACTGATGCTGGAAGGGCGTTTAGACAGTTTTGCTAGTAAAGGTGATTGTTTCTATATTGACAGAGGTGCAGAAGTGATTTCTGGGTGAATTCCTCCTGCCCTAAATGCTGGTTTCTCACCTCTAAGACAAGGGGTGGGAGTGTGAAGCTAACTACCGGAGAGGGGAGCCTCTACCTTAGTTTATGTTGTTGAAAATGTACGATGCATGGGTGTAAGATTGTTGTATGAGCTTGAGTGGAGGAAGGGAAGGAAGTGGGATACAGAATTAAGGGTTCCTTAGTTGCCTTTATTCTGCTTTGGCTACTTTCATTTGTCTGCAGTGTTTTTTTAAAGTGAAACCTTAACTGTGCATTTTCTGCCTCTCTGAAACTTTTTAAAAAGACTTATTTTAAGATTTCCCCACACCTCCCCACGTCCTTCTTAAATCTTGATACATATGTATAACCTTCACTCAAATGTAAAGGGTTTTTTAAAAAAAAATCCTGAATTGTTGTTTGTTTTTTAAACTAATTGTCTGTAACACTTTGAACATAATTGATTTCAAAAGATGGAGGTTGAAATCCTGGCCCGGATTTCACTTGGAGTGTGTGTGTGTGTGTCTCTCTCTCTCTCCATATACGAGGTACTAATGCATTGTAAACTATTTCCTGGAGGTCTTGTGGAGCCTATTGTCCTGCACCAGTCTTTGGAGATCTGATAACATCATAAAATGGCCAGACCTTTGTTAAATTTTATAAAGGTTGACAGATTGCTTGTATGATCATATTTTTGAGCTGAATCTTTCCAAACATAAGCACTTCAGCTGCTTCAGAATGGTGGTATGAACCAGAACTAGTCAAGGGCTCATCAGTTAAAAACATACAAGTTTGTAGAGCAAGACTTTCTTGAGCTATGACATGACAAAAAAGAGGTAGAAGACTTCAAAAGCTGAATTTTGGCTAGTTTTTCCTCCCAAATCCATATCTCAAACTCTGGGGGCTAGATTTAGAGGTAAATCTAAAGCGCTGTAATTTATTCCTGCCTTAAGCATGTAAATTACACTAGTTTACATTGCCTTAAACAGTTACAGTCAGTGGGCCAAATTCAGAGGTGATAGATGTGTGTGCAAGGTTATACTTCGGTAAATTGAGCCTTGCAGAGTCTGTCTAAAAGATCCTAATTTATATGCCAAAGGGGATAGAAGTGGGTGTAAATTTATCACCATTTTGATTCTTTCCTCTGATTTTGGCTCAGTTTGCATCCCAGATTTTGCCAAAAATTTCACCACAGGCCATAGGGTCCTGATTCATGAGTAGAATTCTTAGGTGCTATAGCAATACAAATAAATAATAATAATACACCACATACATAGTATCTGTGGTGCACAGACTTTTGTGAGTAATTTACAAGTGGGCCAGAAAGTAGCAGTATAATAAATACTTGGTACAAACTCGTATATGAAGAGACTTGGCTCCTCTCTACAATTTCCAAGGGTCCTGTCTCTAGCACTTGAAGCTACAATATGTATGTCAGAGTACTGTTATAATGGAAGGCATTAATGGCTGCCATCAGGTGAGTCTTTGATCCAAAGATGATCCCAGACCTCATTAAAGCCATTCAGTGTGTCAAGCACTCTTTCAGACTTGTCTGAAGAGTTTAGTGCTCCTGGACGACTCTCCAGAAGTGGAGATTATGCAAGCTGTGTTCATTTCTTCTGGATTGTTGCAAAAGTTTTAATAATATGTTTATGTTTAAAACAGCAGCCTGGTCGGGGAGCATATCCAGTCCATTTAAAAACGAATCAATCAATGGCGTTTCCATCCCTTCTCTTGGGATTCTGTCCCATACACCTGCCTGTCAGAAAGGACATCTCTATAGATGGTTACTAAATAAATAGAGCAAAACATTAAAAAATGTAAAACAGGTAACAACAGCAAAGTGGGTTTGCTTTATTTTGCTTTATTTTGCAACATAAGGAACTGGAAAATCAGTGTACCCAATTTCCTTCAGTCTGGTCAATTTCAAATCCACTGCAGCTGGACTGGAGAATGAAATCTGACAATCAACATAAAGCTGTGTGTGATGGACAACAAGACATTATTTATTTTAGCTGCCAAATGTTCATTAATTAGAGGAGCTTTTGAAGGTGCCCCTCAATTCTATGCTGCCACTGCCAAGCTGTTTAATGTTGCTACTGCTTCTTTGGAACCCGCTATGAAATGTGCATGAAACTCCGTATTCTGGGCTATTGGAGCAACTGCCTCTGCATGGGTCATTCTTTTGGGAAAGGTATTCGATTACATTAACAGATGTGAATGACAGAGCATTTTTTTATAAAGATGCATTTATTTCATTCTGTCTTTATTTTCTCAGTTTTCTGGGTGGAGCTGTGCCCCAGATTTCTCACCTTGCCTTAAAGTTTACTTCTTAGCCTTTTTTAGGATATAACACACCAGTGAAAGGGACTGGATTAAAGCCCTGGAGTCTTGACTCCCAGTCCTGTGCTCAAACCCTATTAAACCTCTAAATTGCCTTTCAATTTCTCTTTTTATTGTCTTCAATTACTAGGAAATACTGGTTTTCATTTTGTTTCTCAAAAGAACACACAGTTAATGGAGATTAATTAAATAAGAAAGAGGCAATTAAATCAATCATCCAAGGAGCCAGAGTGATGTTCTAGAGGGTGGATATTGGTAGAAACTGATAACATTTTGCATAGTGGCAATTAGAATAAGAGTAGGTTATATATTAAAAGAGAGACTCTTCCTGGAATGAGAAGTAATATATATTTTTACATTATTCACAAATATAAAAAAACTATGTAACAAATGCAAATGCACCAGGAAATAGCAGCACTGCTTTCTCAATCTCGTGTGTATGTGTGTTTATGCACATGCACGCGTGTTTTTAATTAGTTTGTTGCAAAAAGGAACACAATCTTGTACCCAAAGAGTTCCTTTTAGTATGACCCCCAGCTTTCTAGACCTTGTATTGCAAACACCAATACAAGGTGTTTTGGGTGAAGTTCTTGAGGGTTAGGCATGTAAACCAGGGTGCAGCTCTACCAAGAGTTAGACAATATGGTGTTGTTAATGCGGGCATCTTGTCTACATTATAGCTTCTACCATTGGTACTGCCTGAGGAGAACTGCATGTGTGAATTTTCCAAGTGTATATGTACCCCTGGAGCCTTATTCTGGCCTTGCACCACTGTAACCCAGGAGTAACTCCTTTAAAGCAAATGAATTTACAGCCATGTGCAAACAGAATCAGGCCCTTAATTTCTCACACCTCAACATCTGTCAGTTACTTAGGTAGAGTCTGATCCTTTTTTACTTCACTGTCCCCGTTTGTGTGAACTACAAACAGCCAAGATCATGTTTATTTACAAGGTACAGAATGACACACTTTGCATGCCTACTGTACAAAAAAGCTTGAGCAAGGATTAAAGAACAGTCAATCTTATCCTCTTACACAAAAGCTTTTACTTTATGTAGACTATGCAGCTTTTGTTTGTGATTTTTTTTAATAGAAAATGAATGTTGTTTGAAAATGCAGACATACTTTACCATTAACAATCCTGAGTCTCCTCTTTTAGTGCTGCCAGCTGCTCCCCTAAAGAGGCTTCTTTTCAACAAGACAAATTCATAGATTCATGTAGTGAAAGGCCAGAAGAGAGCATTAGATCTAGTCTGACCTGTGTATCAGAGACCTTTAAATGTCAGGCTGTTACCCTTGTAGTGGGCCCACAGCTAGGAGATATTGCTTCCCTCAGAACTCCTGAATATTTCTCACTGAAATAAAATAGCATAATGCCTCCCACTTTTGCTGGGAAAAGGGAAACCCATACTGTGGCTGATATTGGACTCAATTAATAAAGAATTAAGAGGTTAATGTAATTAACGCCAATCAATGTAGGTTTATGGAAAATAGGTCCTGTCAAAGTAACTTGATGTATTTATTTATGAAATTACAAGTTTGGTTCATAAAGATAATAGTGTTGACTTTGCTAAGGCATTTAACTTGGTAACATGTCATTTTGATTTAAAAAAACCCTAGAAAGATATAAAATTAGCATGATGCACTGTAAATGGATTAAAAAGTGGCTAATTGATAGGTCTCGAAATGTAACTGTAAATAGAGAATCATGGTTGAATGGGTCTGTTTCTAGTGGGATCCTGCAGGGATCTGTTCTTGTCCCTATGCTCTTTAACACTTTTATCAATGATCTGGAAGAAAATATAATCATCGCTGATAAAGTTTGCAGATGAGCCCAAACTTGGAGGAGTGGTAAATAATGAAGAGGACAGGTCACTGATTCAGAATGATCTGGATTGCTTGATAAACTGGGCTCAAGCAAACTGTGTGTTTTAATTCAGCTAAATATAAAGGTATACATCTGGGAACTAAGGGAAGGGATAGCTCAGTGGTTTGAGCATTGGCCTGCTAAACCTATGGTTGTGAGTTCCATCCTTGAGGGGGCCATTTAGGGATCTAAGGCAAAAATCTGTGTGGGAGATTGATCCTGCTTTGAGCAGGGGGTTGGACTAGATGTCCTCCTGAGTTCCCTTCCAACCCTGATATTCTGTGATTCCTAATAAAGGCCATACTGACAGGCTACAGGACTCTATTGTGGGACATAGTCACTCTGAGAAAGATTTGGGGATCATGGCTGATAATCAGCTGAATATGAGCTTCCAGTGTGACACTCTGGCCAAAAGAGCTGGTATGCAATCCTGGGATGCATAAACAGGGGAATCTCAAGTAGGAGTAGAAAGGTTATTTTACCTCTGAATTTGGCACTGGTACAACTACTGCTGAAATACCTTGTCCAGTTCTGGGGTCCATAATTCAATAAGGATGTTGATAAATTTGAGAGGATACAGAGAAGAGCCACAAGAATGATTAAAGGATTAGAAAACCTGCCATATAGTGATAGACTCAAAGAGCTCAATCTATTTAGTCTAACAAAGTGAAGGTTAAGGGGTAACTTGATTACAGTCTGTAAGAATCTACATAGAAACAAATATTTAACAATGGGCTCATCAATCCAGCAGGGAAAGGTATAATATGATACAATGGCTAGAAGCTGAAGCCAGACAAATTGAGAGTGGAAATAAGGCATAAATTTTTAAACTTATGGAACAACTTACCATGGGCAGTGATGGATTCTCCATTTTTTAAGTCAAGATTGGGTGTTTTTCAAAAAGATTTGCTCTAGGAATGATTTTGGGGAAGTTCTATGGTCTGTGTTATACAGGAAGTTAAACTAGATGATCACAATGGTCCCTTCTGGCCTTGGAATCTGTTTATCTGTATGAAATAAAACAAAACAAAACCTTCCATAGCATAATAACAGCAGCATAGTGGTCTATTAATTTAGTAATAGATGGAATAAACCTAAACTGCACATACCAAACAAATGCATCCAAAAGATTGTTTTATTAAAGGAGGTGTTCTAAAAGGAGAGAATATAAATCAGGGGGGAAGGGATTTGAAAGGGTCAGCGTCAGCTAAAAATGAGGTGGTCCAGTGGACTGCTGTGATAATCTTTTACCTCTGGAGATTTGAGTTTAAATCTTGTTAGGTTTCAGCTGAAAATGGGTTAGGTGAGACCCTATTTGCAGATGTGCTGGAACAATTTTTATAGTGGGGGCGCTGATGATGGAAACCATGTATTTGGTATTTATTACTACTTCAATCCAGGGGGTGCAGCAGGACCCCTAGTTCCAGCACCACGGCCTATTTGTCCATGCCTCAAACAGTTGGCAGCCTCTGCCCAGCAGGGTCCCAGGATTGGAATAATAGCAGTTTTGCAAGTCAGAACTAATGAGCATTGGCAGAGCTATGTGGAGAAACTGATAATGCACCTCGCTTGACTCATACCTGGCTCTAGCTAGCACTGTTACAGGATAGCTCCGTCATTGGCCCACAAAGAAGATTACTATTGATAGGAATTAAATTCAAGTGCTCCCTGAACCTATGGAAAATCAGAGCTGCCCTAAACACAACACTGAAAGAGGCAACTTGTCCATGCAAGCAGATCCCATGTTTCAAGATAACCAACAAGTTTCAGCAGTAATCTGATCCCCAAAATATTTAATGCAGATCCCAAGTTGGAGCCTCTACACAGATGGGCATGATGAATTTTGCAAACACTGATCCAGTGTCAGGGAACCTGGAGGATTTCCCTTCCAAACTGCATGATTAATTGAACATGGTTTGATCTCTGCTGTTTCAAGAGAGCTAATTTTTCCTTTTACTGTACAAACGGTCAATTTCAGTTTGTTTTTAATTCTTTGGAAGCTAGTTAGTACCCAGATTGATGTCCTCCGGAGACTGTTAATTTCCAGGGGTTATTGGGAAGAAGAAGCATATGTACCGGTGTGGGAGGGATTTATGGTAATTTTAACCTCCTGAATTTTTGACTGTATGTGCCATATCTGTCTGCACCTACAGTTCTGGGTAGGTGCTTCCACAAAGGTGAATGAGTAAATGTTAAAAATGCTGAGTACAAGCACATCCATACTGATGTTCTAAGGGTTAATACCACTGGGATTTATTTGTTATAAGCAAAGCCACTGTATATTTGCTGTTTTCAAAAACTCAGTATCCAATGGGTTATGAGTCTTTTCTTATTTTGAAGGTTAAGAATTCAATATGCTGCTCACTTCTCTTCAAAGGGGGATAGTGTCTCTATAGACTCTATTGAAATGTACTTTACAGGAAAGTTTCCTGTGTTCTCTGGGTTATGGAATGACAGTCTGTTCACAGAAGACTTTCCACATTTGTTCCTGTATTGAGATTATTGATAGATGTCTCACAAGGTTTGGTTTGGGTCAGAGAAGCCATCACAAGTTTGGATGCTTATCTAGACTTTATCCAAATCTCTTGGTTCTGCAAAATGTGGCTAGAAATCTCTGGACATCGGGGTTCATTGTGAGATTCCTGGTTCTTTCCTCTGATGTTCGGGCTGGATATACTACAAAAACAGCCTTTCTCACCTTTTTCTGGGCACTGTTGATTCTAGGCCTAACTGCAACATAGGGTACGTCTACACTACGGGATTATTCCGATTTTACATAAACCAGTTTTGTAAAACAGATTGTATAAAGTCGAGTGCACGCGGCCACACTAAGCACAATTATTCGATGGTGTGCGTCCATGTACCGAGGCTAGTGTCGATTTCCAGAGCGTTGCACTGTGGGTAGCTATCCTGTAGCTATCCCATAGTTCCCGCAG
Organism: Mauremys mutica; assembly: GCF_020497125.1. Taxonomy (NCBI): domain Eukaryota; kingdom Metazoa; phylum Chordata; order Testudines; family Geoemydidae; genus Mauremys; species Mauremys mutica. Next base: position 315,831,213 of record NC_059072.1, on the reverse strand, counting down.
TCTCCCCTGCCCATTGGAATTCTGGGTTGAGATCCCAATGCAAAAACAGTGTCGCGGGTGATTCTGGGTAAATGTCATCACTCAATCCTTCCTCCGGGAAAGCAACTGCAGACAATCATTTTGCGCCCTTTTTCCCTGGGCATGGCAATCATGGAGCCCGTTTTGCCTTTTGTCACTGTCACCGTATGTGTATTGGATGCTGCTGACAGAGGCAGTACTGCACTGCTACTCAGCAGCATTCATTTGCGTTTGCAAGATAGCAGAGATGGTTACCAGTCATATTGTACCGTCTACCATGCCATTGTAAATTGGCGATGAGATGACGGTTATCAGTCGTTCTGTACCATCTGCTGCTATCATGGGTGCTCCTGGCTGGCCTCGCTGAGGTCGGCCAGGGGTGCATAGGCAAAAATGGGAATGACCCTCTGGGTCATTCCCTTCCTATGTTTTGTCTAAAAATAGTCAGTCCTGCTTAGAATATGGGGCAAGTGTACTAGAGAACCAGAGAGCACAGCTGCTCTGTGTCAGAGCCCCAGAGATCCCACAGAAATGATGAGCTGCATGCCATTCTAGGGGGTGCCCCTGCAACAACCCCACCCGTTGCTTCCCTCCTCCCCCAACCCTCCTGGGCTACCGTGGCAGTGTCCCCCCATTTGTGTGATGAAGTAATAAAGAATGCAGGAATAAGAAACAGACTTTTTAGTGAGATAAAATGAGGGGGAGGAAGCCTCCAGCTGCTATGATAGTCCAGGCAGGACATTAAAGGGGGGGGGGGGGAGAGGAGACCAGCCTTCCGCTGCTATGATAGTCCAGGCAGTACAGAATCTTTTCTTTATACATGACGGGGGGGGGGGTGCTGATGGAGCTCAGCCCCCAGTTGCTATGATGAGGACGGTTACCAGCCGTTCTGTACCATCTGCTGGGAATGACCAGGAGTCATTCCTATTTTTACCCACGCGCCCCCGGCCGACCTCACCGAGGCCAGCCAGGAGCACTCCCGGGCTGATGATGAGAACGGATACTAGTCCTTCTGTACTGTACCGTCTGCCACCGGGGAAGGGAGGGGAGAGGATGCTGCTGTTTAGCTCTCCAGCACCCCATCTACCAGCAGCATGCAGTAGACATAGGGTGACATTGAAAAAAGGCGAGAAACGATTTTTTTCCCCTTTTCTTTTGGGTGGGGTGAAGGGTGTAAATTGACGACATACACCCTGAAACACCCGGGAAAATGTTTTTGACCCTTCAGGCACTTGGAGCCCAGCCAAGAATGCAAATGCTTTCCGGAGACTGCGGGGACTGTGGGATAGCTGGAGTCCTCAGTACCCCCTCCCTCCCTCCATGAGCGTCCATTTGATTCTTTGGCTTTCCATTACGCTTGTCACGCAGCACTGTGCTGAGTCCCTGCTGTGGCCTCTGGAGATTTTCAAATGCTTTGGCATTTCATCTTCTGTAACGGAGCTGTGGTAGAACAGATTTGCCTCCCCATACAGCGATCAGATCCAGTATCTCCCGTACGGTCCATGCTGGAGCTCTTTTTGGATTTGGGACTGCATCGCCATCCGTGCTGATCAGAGCTCCACGCTGGGCAAACAGGAAATGAAATTCAAAAGTTCGCGAGGCTTTTCCTGTCTACCTGGCCAGTGCATCTGAGTTCAGATTGCTGTCCAGAGCAGTCACAGTGGCGCACTGTGGGATACCGCCCGGAGGCCAATACCGTTGATTTGCGGCCACACTAACCCTAATCCGATATGGTAATACCGATTTCAGCGCTACTCCTCTCATCGGGGAGGAGTACAGAAACCGGTTTAAAGAGCCCTTTATATCGATATAAAGGGCCTCGTTGTGTGGACGGGTGCAGCGTTAAATCGGTTTAATGCTGCTAAAATCGGTTTAAACGCGTAGTGTAGACCAGGCCTTACAAATAAAGAGAAGAACAAAACCGAAAAAATAGCAGTAATATAGAAATTAGTAAGTTTTCTTTTTCTTTCTTTTCTTTTCTTTTCTTTTTCTTTTTTCTTTTTTTTTGTTTTTACACCTAAAAAAAAGCTCTGGTTCAAGCTTTGGGCAAAATTTCAGAGGATAGTTCTGTGGATCCCATGTTGTTTTTCATCTAGTCTGGTTTGCCAGTCACTAATGGGGAGATCTTCTGTGGTGTTCAAAGCATTACTTTAGGAATGTGAGACTATGGCATAGTACTATACATTACCTATTATATATTGTCATCATTGAGTTAATAAGGAACTTATATGGCTCCAAAATGAATTGTGAAGAAGGACGGTCTTGTGGCTAAGGCTCTGGACTGGGACTCAGGAGGTCTGGATTGTTACCTGTTCTACCATAGACTTCAGGTATAACTGAGTAAGTTGTTTAATCTATAGTACCCCCAAATAATTACAAATATTACTAATAATGACTTAATGGTGGTACATTATGGCAGGATTTGAAAAGTAGTTAGAGTCCCTTAGAAAAATTAAAGCCTGATGTCAGTTGGCATGATTGTTTTTACTGGCCTGCATAACAGCATAGCAAAATGGAATTTTTTTGATTCTTACAATTGTCTTTGTTACTAAGGAAACTTAAGAGCAGCTGCTGAATTATTGTTAATCTGTTTTGCTAATTACATTTTTCTGGAAGCAGCATAAGAAAACAAGATTTGAGAAACTGGAAAACTAAACTGGGCATATTAATTATTTTTCTTTTTTCAACTGAAATACCCTGCATGCCTCAGAAAATTAGTGTTGAAACATCTGAAGTATTAAAATTAAGAACTTTAATTGAAAATACATCTAATGAGAAGTAAAGTTCTTTCTGCTAACTGTTGGCTCAGTTCTCCAAGCATTTCATACTTGGAACTCCTAGTGAAGTCAATTGGAATTCTTGGTGCTGAGGGCTTTCAAACCTGAGACATATAGTCTTTGCATGGTACAACTGTGCATTATTATTAAAATTACTTAGTGCTCAGAGGCTCTGCCCCATTGTACTTACTGAGGTACAAAAACATGGGAAGTGTCAGTCCTTGTCCTAAAGAACTTTAAATTTAAAGCAACAAAAATACAGAGTGTGAAGGAAATACAACATATGTGCAAAGCAGTCAGGATGATAATTAGCACATGGCTTATTAGTTCCATTTTATTATCTATTTTAAAATAATTGCCTTGCATGGTGACAGGTTTCAGAGTGGTAGTCCTGTTAGTCTGTATCAGCAAAATAAAACCAAGGAGTACTTGTTGCACATTAGAGACTAACAAATTTATTTGGCATAAACTTTTGTGGGCTAAAACCCACTTCATCAGATGCATGCAATGGAAAATGCAGTAGGAAGATATATATACACAGAGAACATGAAAAAATGGGTGTTGCCATACCAACTCTAATGAAACTAATTGATTAATGTGGGCTATTATCAGCAGGAGAAAAAAAACTTTTGTAGTGATAATCAGGATGGCCCATTTCAAACAGTTGGCAAGAAGGTGTGAGTAACAGTAGGGGAAAAATTAGCATGGGGAAATAGTCTTTACTTTGTGTAATGACCCATCCACTCCCAGTCTTTATTCAAGCCTAATTTAATGGTGTCCAGTTTGCAAATTAATTCCAATTTTGCAGTTTATAATTGGAGTCTGTTTTTGAAGTTTTTTGTTGGAGAATTGTGACTTTTAGGTCTGTAACTGAGTGACCAGGGAGGTTGAAGTGTTCTCTGACTGGTTTTTGAATGTTATAATTCTTGACATCTGATTTGTGTCCATTTATTATTTTGCGTAGAGGCTGTCCTGTTTGGCTAATGCACATGGCAGAGGGGCGTTGCTGGCACATATATACCAAATTTCTTTCTAATCCGTCCGTTAGTAGTTCTCTTATGTCCTGGAACATGAGGGTTTATAGCCCATCAAAAAAACCCTGTCTGATGTAACTGTGGCTATTTTCACTATCCATATAAATTCCTAATTTCTCCCTTTTTTTAAAAAAAACTTAATAAGTTCTTGTCCTCAATGCCAACTTGGGCAATGAGTTCCACAGTTTAACTCTGTGAAGTATTTCTTTTTATCACTTCAAAATTTCTTGCCTTTCAATTGTTGCCTTTTTCATCTGTTAGGAGAGGGGACAAGTAGCTCTTGATTTACCTTCCCTTCATTATTTTGTATACATCCTACCATGACCCGAAGAAAGAGCTCTGTGTAACGTGAAGGCTTGGCTTCCCTGCCACGCTACATCGAAGCAGCTGAGCCGCTGTAGCGCATCTGGTGAAGAAACACCCTGCCCCCAGGTGAGTGCTCTCCCTTCAGCATAATTACTCAACCGCAACAAAAGGCGGAAGCTGTGTTGGTGAGAGAGCATCTCCCGCCGACATAGCAAGGTGTAAACGCCGCTTTAAGTCAATGTAACTTACGTCACTTGGGGGTGGTTTTTTCACACCCCTGAGCGATATAAGTTACATCGACTTAAGTAGTCGTGTAGACAAGCCCCATCTTTTTCACCAGTAGAAGTGGGTCCAGTAAAAGATTTTACCTTCCCAACCGTTGTCTCTTTAAACTAAACAGTCTCAGTCTTTTCCTCGCTCTTCATGCTTTTAATCTTTTTCATCACCTGTCTCTGAAGCCCATCTATTTCTTCTGTATCTTTTGGGAGATCATTTGGTTTTTGGTGTTTGTTTCTCATCTGGGTATTGATAATAATACAGTACCTTTATATCATGCTTTTCATCAGTAAACCTCAAAACATCTTATAAATCAGGGGTAGGCAACCTATGGCACAGGTGCTGAAGGCGGCACGTGAGCTGACTTTCAGTGGCACTCACACTGCCTGGATCCTGGCCACCAGTCTGGGGGGGCTCTGCATTTTAGTTTAATTTTAAATGAAGCTTCTTAAAATTTTAAAAGCCTTTTTTACTTTACATACAACCATAGTTCAGTTATATATTATAGACTTATAGAAAGAGACCTTCTAAAAATGTTAAAATGTATTACTGACATGCGAAACCTTAAATTAGAGTGAATAAATGAAGATTCAGCACACACTTCTGAAAGGTTGCCGATCCCTGTTATAAAGGATTTAGTATCATTGTCCCTTGTTGTGCAGAGAGGGGAACAGAGATGTAGAGAATGACTTGCCCAAAGTCACCTGGCAGATTAGTGGCAAAGCTGCAATAGAGCCCAGGACTTTTCAGTATTAGTCCAGTGCTCTACCCACTGGGCAACATTGCCTCCCATACGTGTTATTTTAATTTGTACAATATACAGCAATATCTAGTGTAGCTTCCAAATCCTGTCATCCTTATCACAGTTTATTGTGAGTGAAACTCATTCTCCCCCATAGAACATTATCACAAAGGGACGTTATGTTGTATTGCCGGGCTCTTAGCAAATTCAAGTGTTATTCAGACTTGTCATAGGGAAATGATAGTTTTCTCTGAGATTAATGCCTTCAGTTTTGGTAGACGGGCAAACCTTATTAGAAGGCAGTTCCAGAAACAAATGCTAAGGCTCTGATCTAAAACATCTGTTTTTTTGACTGACTGGGTTATAATACTGGGAAACTCTTCCCATATATCTAGGTTTAGTTTCAGCTATTTAGGAAATTGGAGTTTAACAGCAAAATCAAAGGAATTAAGAGTGGAGTCTACCGGTTAGAGTCAGCTATTCTTGGCTTTATTTCCTGCTCTGCTTTTAACTTGTTTTGTAGTTTAGTGTCACTCTTCCTCAATTTCCACATTTATAGAATTGGAATAATAGTGTGTTGTGAGGCTTAATGTTTGAAATGTGCTTTGAAATATTCAGCTGAAAAGTACTGTAGAAGTCAATAGTTTTATTTGTTGCTGTTGTTGTTGTTATACATTTTCCATGGCTACCTGAAGGGAAACACTGGGTAACTTGGAGTAGTTAATTCTCCCCCCAATATGTTGTTCCAGACAAAGAAGGACAAATTCAGATTTGTACAAGGCCACAGGAAAAATTTAGCTCGCCTGTTCTTTTATACTTTCCAATAATAAACTCACAATATTTCTTTTGCATCTCTGTGTATAAAATAGGCCTGATCTAGTCTGTTAATTTTAAACAAAAAGAAACTGATTTTCTTTGTTGTTTATGACTCTTCATTTTATCTGTTTTATATATGAAGGAATAGGAAAAATTAACACTGTTAACTAGATCCATTTTGTTTAGCCTCACTTATAAAATGACTTATGATTTGCAATATGTGTCTTATTATTGAAATGTTATCAAAGTTTTTGAGTCTTGAAAAGCCTGTGTTCTTAAGAAGAAAAAGAAATATTATGGAATAGAACAATATGAAAATGTTATGTGCATGTTAAATAATTTTTGTAGCAAAGTGCCATAAAGACTTTTATGGCTTGATTCCTTGAGGATGGGCTGAGGTTCAATATGTTGAAGAAATCCTATCCTCAGTGTTTTTTTTTTAATATAAAATCTGAAAGAAACAAACCTGAAGTAGCAAAGGGAAACACCTAAGGGACGCAACAAAGATTGACCTGAAGACGAGAGAGCTCTAAAGTTCCTTATACATTTGTGATCAGTGAACCGGGACAAGACTGAGAAAAACAAGTCCAAGCCCTGTACAGATGGTATGTTTGGCTTCAGTGATTACTGGAATTCTGAACTACTGTCTTCATATTAATCTTTAACTTCAGCAAATACATTTTACACTTAAAAATAAAATGCCTCTACTCTTGTCCCAGAACAGTAAAATACATATACTGTCTGTACAAGATTTACAATTGAGCCTTCAGAATATTTCAGGGTAAGACTGATTTAAAAAAAAAATTAGTTGTACACTTTACTGTCATTATAAAAGGCTGTTGCTTGAGAACAGATTTGAGAACGGTTAGAAGGCTTGATGCTAACTAAGGAACTGCTCCATCTCCATCTACTGCAGTCACTGAGGAGTTTTGCCATTGACTTCAATGGCAAAAGGATTGGGCTTCTCAGTGAGTCACAGATGTATGCACATTCAGGTTTATATTTTCAAATAATACCTTTACGGACACATTTTCAGGATGGGCATGTCCCTCTTTGTGGGTGCAGTTTGCATCTGCAAAATATACACTTGTATTTTGGCACTGACAAATTGAACAGCTGGTGCAATAAAGTTATTTATGGGAGCTCATCTATCTTATTTCTTTTCTCAAGGTACTGAGGTGGGATCAAGCTGGGGTTGGGGTGATTATTTTTCTGGGCAAACCAGTTAGGTCCAGAGCATAGGATGGGTGTCTGCTGCTATAGATAGTTTGTTACAGTCAGGGTGCTTGACAAAGGAAGTGGTGGATTCTCTCTCTCTTGATGTCTTCAGATGGAGTCTGAATGCCTTTCTGGAAGGTATGCTTTAGTCTAACACAAGTTATTGGACTCAATGCATGGGTAACTGGGTGAAATTCTATGGCCTGTGATATATAGGTGTCCAGACTAGATGATGTAATAGTCCCTTCTGACTTCAAAATCTATATAAATTCAAAGAAATAATAACAGTAACTTATGGGTGGGGTGGGGGGAGAATATTGATCTTCTTTTCACCAACTTTCAGAGCAGGCAACATCTGCTGGACAATCCAGAACACCTAGAAAGCTGCTTCTGCATATGGCTGAGCTCCAGCATATATCTTCCTCCCCACCTCTCTATCTCCAACTACAAGCTTCTCTACTTAAAGACTTCCTTGTAATCAGTGCTGGGATTGTTAATAATTGCCACAGCATTATTTGTTATGTCCCTTGTTCTTTTATTTTTCTGTACCATTAGTATTGTTCTGGTAGTAGGTATGATTTGAATGCAAACACTGAATTTTCTTTTCATTACTAATATTACCAGGATTAATTCACTAATAGTACATTGAATCTGCCTCGGGGCTCCTGGTAACTTGGTGTTTCTTGTTACCGGTGTTTTTTACCCCAGTATCAGAGGGGTAGCTGTGTTAGTCTGGATCTGTAAAAAAACAATGAGTCCTGTGGCACCTTATAGACTAACAGATGTATTGGAGCATGAGCTTTCATGGGTGACTACCCGTTTCGTCAGACATCACCCACTAAAGCTTATGCTTCAATACTTTGTTTAGTTGTGAATCTGTATTTTTTTTCTGAATACATCAATAGAAAACAGTGTGATATAAAATAAAGGACTGGACAAAAGGAAGAAAGAACATTGTGATCTAGGGTACTGGACAAATACAAATAAACTAATTAGAAGGACTGCATTTAGAAGAAAACTGTCTGAATGACTTGTTTAACACCATTTAAAAATCATTTAACTTGGTTTAGAATAACTGTTCAAAAATAATAATCATAAAAAAATCAATGAAGATAATGGCCCTAGCCGAGCTGGTAGACAGGTTTACGTTTGCGATGCTTATCTCTGTTTTTAGGCCATCATATCTCTGTTCAAGTAGCAGCTTTTAGCAAATTTTATGCACTGAACATTTCTGAATAATAGGAATTCCCATATCAGATCAGATAATCTGGGTCAATCTCTTGTCCTTAACAGTGGCCAGTATTAGATGCTTACAGGAAAGGTGCAAGAAGCTATATAATGGAGAGTTTTGCAATAACCTATCCAGAGGGGAAGATTTTCCCCACCCCATGATAGTTAATTGTTGTTTTATGCCCTAGGTTTGTATCTTTTATAGAAGTAGCCTATTTAATTTAGCTATGAATGTTCTCATATCTATATAATACTGATCATATATATACCAAGTGCATGGAATTTGTATTTAGAGAAACTATTAAATGCATTCAACCTCAGTCAAAATGTTTTCCAACCCTAAGGAAGTTTTTCAATGCTCCATTTGTTCAGTGGTAAAATTAGAATAGTAGAATCCCTTCCAGTAGGGCTGGAAGGGACCTCAAGAGGTCATCAAATCCACCCCTCGCCCCTATGCTGAGGCAGGACCAAATATACCAAGACCATCCTTGATAGGTTTTTGTTCTCAAATGATAGGGATTCCACAACCTCTCTTGGAAGCCTATTCCAGTGCTTAACTACCTTTCTAGTTAGAAAGTTTTTCTTAATATCTAACCTACATCTCCATTAGTGCTGATTATTACTTGTCCTACCTTCGGTGGGCGTGGAAAAAGATTGATCACCATCCTCTATATGACAGCTCTTAACATATTTGAATACTATTATATCCTCTGTCTTCTTTTCTCAAGTCTAAACATACCCAGTTTTTTTTTAACCTTTCCTCCTAGGTCAGGCTCTAGATTCTTTCCAGTTTTTCTACATATTTCTTCAAATGTGGTGCCTAGGACTGGACATTTTACTCCAGCTAAGGCTTTACCAGTGCTGAGTAGAGTGGGACTATTATCTCTCATCTCTTACATATGACATTCCTGTTAATGCACCCTGGAGTGATATTAGCTTCTTTGCATGGCATCACATTGTTGACTCATTTTGTAATCCACATAACCCCCAGATCCTTTTCAGCAGTACTACTGCCTAGCCAATTATTTCCCCATTTTGCATTTGTGCATTTGATTTTTTTCTCAAGTGTAGTACTTTGCACTTGTCTTCACTGAATTTCAGCTTGTTGATTTCAGACCAGCCCTCCAATTTTTCCAAGTCATTTTGAATTCTAATCCTGTCCTCCAAAGTGCTTGCTTGCGTCTCCTCCCAGCTTGGTATAATCTGCAAACAGTATAAATATACTCTACTATCCAAGTCATTAATGAAAATATTGAACGGTGCCAGACCCAGGACTGACCACTGCTGGACCCCACTAAATATGACCTCTCAGTCTGACAGTGAACCAACCATTGATAACTACTTTTTGAGTATAGTCTTTCAACTAGTTTTACCCCCACCTTTTAGTAATTTCATGTAGACCACATTTCCCTAGTTTACTTATGAGAATGTCATATGGAACTATGTCAAATGTCTAAACTTAAGATATATCCTGTCTATAGCTTCTCCCCATCCAGTAGGTGAGTACAGGTGTGTATGTGGTTCCCACACTTTTGTCTGTTGGTTGGACAAAAGAAAGGAAACAACTGAAAGCAGAGGAAAAAATAGAAAACGTGGAGGTCTGTGTTTTATTTGTTTTTTAATTTGAGCAAACCATCATCTTTGTCCCTTAAACAGGAGCAATGAAGCACATTTTTATCCCGGACACAAGCAAAGCTAGTTTCTATGATAGATTTAGAAGCTATACATAACAAGATAAAGGGTTATGGGACTGATCTAAAACCCACTGAAATGAGTGGAAAGGCCTCCATTGATCAAGCCCTATAAACTTACCTTAGGAAACTTCCATTCTGAATATGGGGCATTCTTGAAGAGTCTCAAAGTTAGGGTATGGTTTTCTAATGCTGTCTAGCTAGTTTTCCTAATAATTGAAGGGATTTCAACTTAAATTTTCAGAACTATATGGATGTAAATAAATGTCCAATCTGTGTGCATATTCTGTGTTTGTGCACACAAACCAGCAGTCATACATTTAGTGGATGATTTGAGCATGCAATTCATGCACAATGTGCATATGATTTCTTAAAATACAGACCTTAAAATATCAGAGGGGTAGCCGTGTTAGTCTGGTTTTGTAGAAGCAGCAAAGAATCCTGTGGCACCTTATAGACTAACAGAAGTTTTGCAGCATGAGCTTTCGTGGGTGAATACCCACTTCTTCGGATGCAAGCAGTGGAAATTTCCAGGGACAGGTGTGTATATATAAGCAAGCAAGAAGCAAGCTAGAGATAATGAGGTTAGATCAATCAGGGAGGATGGGGCCCTGTTCCAGCAGCTGAGGTGTGAAAACCAAGGGAGGAGAAACTGGTTCTGTAATTGGCAAGCCATTCACAGTCTTTGTTTAGTCCTAAGCTGATGGTGTTAAATTTGCAGATGAACTGGAGCTCAGCAGTTTCTCTTTGAAGTCTGGTCCTAAAGTTTTTTTGTTGTAGGATGGCCACCTTAAAATCTGCTATTGTGTGGCCAGGGAGGTTGAAGTGTTCTCCTACAGGTTTTTGTATATTGCCATTCCTAATGTCTGATTTGTGTCCATTTATCCTTTTCCTTAGAGACTGTCCAGTTTGGCCAATGTACATAGCAGAGGGGCATTGCTGGCATATGATGGCATATATTACATTGGTGGACGTGCAGGTGAATGAACCGGTGATGGTGTGGCTGATCTGGTTAGGTCCTGTGATGGTGTTGCTGGTGTAGATATGTGGGCAGAGTTGGCATCGAGGTTTGTTGCATGGGTTGGTTCCTGAGCTAGAGTTACTATGGTGCGGTGTGCAGTTGTTGAAATGAATCAAAACAGGCTTTTATGCTAGCTGAGCGTTAATCCATAGTTCTGGAACCGTACATATCCCACATCCAACCATGTTTATCAGTTTCTTTGGGTTTTCAAAAGGTGAAAATGACTGGATATCATGTGCTATCTGGTGCCCTTCCAAATGCTATTTGCTGGTCTGCTTAAAACAGATAATTTTAATACCCACCTTATCATGCCCATTCCCTATAGAGGGTGAGCACAGCTATGCTAAAAGTTTCTAGATACTACAGCAATGGATGATACATAAACAATTAAAATGGTTTGATAGATACATGCTGAGAAGTTTTTTCAAATGTAAGATGTGAAGAACACGAATGCTGTTTCCCAGTCAAGCAATAAATAGCAATATTTTCCTGGATCACCTGTATGCAGATTCTTTATTATGACTACCAGCTCGTCCCTGTTTTTCAGTTTGCCTCTAGTCCTTACCACCTGACTAACCCATCTTAGAACTAGTAAAGCTGATATTGACATTTTGGAAGCGTATAAGTTTTGATTCTTCTTTAATATTTTCATATAGATCTGCCAGGTCAACATCTGGTATAACATCCATTTGGCATGTTTTATCAAAAATAATGAGGCTATTGTAGTCAGTGAAAACTCCCTAAGCACTGTGTGGCTTGATGTAACTACTAATGCAAATTCTGCATCTTCTGCCTTGGGAAGGTAGTATGCAGAAATCATTTGATGTGGTTTGATATAACAGAAATCTCATCCAAATAATCTCTCATTACATGTTGGCTCAAGGTGGCAAAAATGTAATGAGACTAGATGTTCTTGCCAGGTTTTCATCATTTAAGGTTATTACTTATTTATACTCTGGTAGTTGTTTAGAGGTAGCAGTCAGAGGTTAGAGTATCTCTTTATACACGGAAAACAAAAATGTGGTCCCTGTGTAAAGAAGGAAAAACTTAAAATATTATTGCTGATCTTGATGACCTTATGACAATGCTTTTAGAAAGAATTAATGATGTTTATCTCATACATTCATTAGAGAACTGATCTTATCTTTGTCCTGGTCAAATATGACTTCACAAATCCTATTTTCTTCTTTCACATACCTACCATTCTCATTCTTCTCAGTGAACTCAAGCTTTGGGAGACTCAAGCAACTGTCCAGTTTTGCCTGTGAATCTAATTGTAATGATCCGTGGTTGCAGTTACACAAAACTCATGCTCATTAGAATTCACAGGGCAAAATTCAGAAGGGAGCCAAAGTGAGGCTATGTAAGGTACAACAGTCACAAAGTATGATACACAGTTTATTCTAGAACATGAAATAACTGTCATCTGTTTTAGAAAACGTTGCTGTTGTTCGTATGCAAAGAAGTCGCACTTCTTTGATCTGTCTCAGCCATCTTCCAGAATAGGTCATCAGGAGTTGAAAACACACACACATGTCCTGATTTTAAAGGTGGCGAGCTCCCACAGTTGTCTTGACTTCAGTGGGAACTGCAGATGCTCTATACCTCTCCTACATTCAAAGTAACAGGTTTCCAGCTGGAACTTTAAAACGTGACAATTTGATTCCAGCGTTGAAATTTCCTCTTCTCCCCCCTCTCCCCAAACACCACTATCTTGGGTGCAGCCTGCAGGACAGAGAATGAGAATAAGAAATTGTCTTACTAATAATAGAACAGGCAGGTGGCAACCTCAAATTACAGTTCCTACTCCTAATGGGTAATCAAGGAGAAAGGCTGCAATCATCAAAGTTATTCTAGAGTGACTTTGTACAAATCAGTCTGTGAATGATGCAAGCCTATGTTGCTTAGCAACCTTATTAAGCTTTTGATGCTGCTAATTTGCTATACGCTTGTCACACAGCATCAATTTTAGAAGATAATTATTATAGCTGCTGCTATAGAAAGGACACTCTAAGCATATATATTAGCCTGGTTATCTGATGAGATTGTCTACCAGTTTGTTTTTCCTGTTGTACCATGATGATTCTAAATGATCATTCTAGAATTTGAACATGATCGCTAGAGTAGGTAAAGTACAGGACCATTGGTCAGATGATTCAAGTTCTGTTCCTGGCAGTGCCAAGGACTTCTTGTGTGATCTTGGGCTAGTCACTAAAACCCTCAGTGTCTGAGTTTCCTGTGGGTTCAGTGGAATGACTACTTATGATGCTTGCTTCAAAGGGAAGTTTGTAAGGCTTAATTCATTATTGTAAAGCACAGCAAGTAGTTCATGCAATATGGTCTTGGAATATATGTAACTGATTGTGTGGGCAATTCATTATTTAACCATTATTCATTATGGCAGTGATTGCCAACTTTCTGGTTGGAAAGCACACTTTTGTAACTGCCTGAGCTCCTGTTTTGCATTTCCCCAGATGCCAAACAGTGTTATGGTTAAAATATTTCTGACCTTTTTGGGCCCATTTTCTCTCTTCCCTCTTTTTTGTCTTGTCACTTTCTCCCTCCCCTAGTTTTCCTTTCCAGTTTTCTACCAAATCTCTCCTCCTCTTCTCCACTCTCCTTGTCTCTTTCTCTTCCATCCAATTCTTTTTCTCCTTTCCCTCAGTTTTAAAACTCTTCCAGAAGTTTTCTCCTTCCCTTTCTCCTCCTTTCTCTCCTTCCCCTCACATTCTCTCTATCACCATTCAATATTTTTAATATATAAGTTGACCATTTAAATACTTTCCTCTGCTCTTTAGTCTGTTTAATATTACAGTTCTACCAAATCTTAGTTATCACAGCAAAGGTGAGCTGTTCTCATTTATAAAGGATCTCAGTTTGTTTCAGCGGCAAAGAGTCTTGTGGCACCTTATAGACTAACAGACATTCTGGAGCATGAGCTTTCGTGGGTGACATGCATCCGACGAAAGCTCATGCTCCAAAACGTCTGTTAGTCTATAAGGTGCCACAAGACTCTTTGCTGCTTTTACAGATCCAAACTAACACGGCTACCCCTCTGATAGTTTGTTTCAGGTTTTTCCCCCCACATTGGTCTATTGGCCTTATTAGAAGACCCTTTAAAGTGATACTTCTAGAAAAATCAAAGCAAGTCTTACTTGTTATTCCCACCATACATTTAACATTTTAAATAGAATTTGAGAAATATGCAAACATAAAAAAATTGAAGAAGTATATTTTATAGGAAAACTAAGAATGAATTACAGTTGTTGCAGTAATACTGATGGTTAGATATAATACCATGATGTTGTCAAAGTATGTGTTATCATGAATACAGTGTAAATATCATGAGTGTAGTTACAATAACTTTAATATAAAAAACATTAATTGTGTTTCAAGATCTGTAATTGCTGGAGATTGCAGTAGCAATTATCATTTACTTTCACTCTGCAATGAACTCACTATCTTGCCATTCCATATTTCCCCTTGCCTGCCTGCCGCCTTCTCCTCCTTGGATGAAACTTGTCCGTGGGCAGAGGCCCGCACAAGACCTACGCACAACTTAAGTTCCCTTTAAGCTCTGTTTATAAAGGGCAACTTGATCATAGTCTATAAATTACAAGATTCAACGGCTGGAAGTTAAAGTTACAAAAATAAAAATTGCAGGTAAGAAGTAACTTTTAAGAGGGTTATTAATAATTGGAACAATTTACCACAGGAAGTGGTAAATTCATCATCACATAGAGTCTTTAATTTTGCAGGTCTTTCTGAATATTGGGCTTGACAGTGTTCACTTTCCTAATAGCAAAGAATAATTCCCTATACTACTGGGGAAACATTAGGGGATTTCTCAAACTAGATGATCAGAATGGTCCCATTTGGTCTTAAAATCTGTAGGCCAAATTTTCTGCTCAACTAACTCTAATTTCTTCAAGTGAGCTACTCTAGGAGGGAATTTAGCACTATGATTCTATTTTGAGGGCTTAAGGCAGGGCTGCCCAGAGGATTCAGGGGGTCTGGGGCAAAGCAATTTCGGGGGCCCCTTCCATAAAAAAAAGTTGCAATACTATAAAATACTATATTCTCATGGGGACCCCTGCAGGGTCCGGGGCCTGGGGCATATTGCCCCACTTGCCCCCCCTCCCCTCCGGGCAGCCCTGGCTTAAGGAGAACTTAAGTATTGCATAGATCACACAGTGGTAAATTTCACTTGGTTTCCTTAATCCTTAAAACCACATGGATGCATGGCATGCAATATATGTCTTTAAACTCTATTCTCTTTCTCAGGCCTATAAACCAGTATGGCTGCTGTGAGTGCAAAGTACCCGAACTATTTCCTGATCCTGAAATAAGATCCACCAGTAGGGTTCTGCATAGGTGAAGAGATCCTGGTTTTGAATTGCTCGTAACTTTCTCAGACTTTCACTTATCAGGCTGATATTTCCCAGGCCTGGTCTCTGTCTAAAATAGATATTTTGAAAGCCATTTTTTAGTATGAGAGAGGTGAAAAACCCCCACACTTTATCCTATTATATAAATAAATACAAATCTTGCCAACCTTTTTCTGAACAACTCTAGAGCTGAAATGGCTGTGGGTTGACAGTTGGGGGAGAATTAGATCTGACTAAGTATTGGCTTTGAACGTTCCAATGAACCCTGCTTTTGGCTAGCTTATGACTAACTGACCATCACACTTTCTGCATGTGCAATAAATGCTTAGTAATGATAGCACTAAATAAGCAATGTTCAGAAGGAAGGTAAGTCTCTACTGTGCATGGCTAATTTAGCTGCCTAGCAAATAGACACTTTGAATAAAGCAGGGCTATGCAGATACAATGCATATTGTTTAAAGTGATCTCCGTCTCTTTCAGTCTGCCAGGTAGATTACTCAGTGAGCAGAGAATCTTTGCCTCACTGAATGTGCACGTTGGGTCTTGTTCAATTCCTGTTGAAGACAATGGGCATCTGTCTGCGGACTTCAATGGAAGCTGGATTGAGCCTCTTGCATGGCACTGAGCATTCCTGTCCCAAATAGCCAAATCAATCCAGATTATGGTATTTATTTTTAGAGTATTGATTTCTTGAATTGTAAATTATTTGGGGGCAGGGACTTTATTTTAATGTGTGGTTTTTATAGTACCTGGCATAATTGGGCCTTAATCCTGATGGGGGCCACCAGGTGTCATAGCTATATAAATATTCAGCAATACTGCTCTGAGACGACATTAAAGATCTTATGGAATTTGGCTAAAGTTTTTATCTCCCTTCATGGTTGTGCAGTGTTTTTTCTGGCTGAATGCCACCTCCCCCTACATGCATTCCACATGTAGCTGCATATTAATGTTACTCTATGTATATAGTGCCTCCAGGATGAGAAGCACTGTGTAAATCTTGTTATAATAAAGAATCATTATTGGTTATTGATTAAAGTTGTCTGATTTGGGGTGGGAAGGGTATTTGTTTCACTTTGGAATGTGAATTGCTTTTCTATTCTTGCTCTGAGCCTATGCTGCAACTAGCAAGTGGTAAGTGAACTGTATTTACACTTTGGAGTCGCAACTATCTGAACATAAGCTATGGAAGGATAAACATTAGGAGAAGAAAACTGCATGAAGCACAATCCTATCATATACTATAAAACCAACCTCTTCTTGTGCACTATACTATCCCTTTGCTGAACAACACAATGGCAGGAATACAGTGCTCCACTACATTTCTTACATTAAGTGTCATTAAAATGAATAGTTCTTCAGTGCTATTTATTGCAATAGCAGGTCAGCTACAGGAAGCAACTTATGCAGGGACTGATACTGCATATTATGGAATACATTAAAGTACATGGTGCCACTATTCCACTCAGATAGGAAATTAGAAACATTAAGGGAAATGGTTGGACTTCTTAAGCTTTTGTAACACAATGGCCCATTGGTGGTTCACTAATCTGTGTCAACAACTCTGATCAGGCCTGACATACTCATTACACCTAACACACTGTTGTCGTGATATATTATATGCCACCTTTTGGGTATATATGATTAGAAAACTAGTAACTCACTGACCATTACTATTCTTGCATGATGTATATACAGGGCATGTACAAAGAGTTACAGGTATGTGCTAGAATTACATTCTTAAAATGTGTCTGGCCAGCAGTGTATAAGTCCAGTCTCTCCTAGACAATGGAATGTGTATTTGTTTGTCTGACCAGCTTGATTGTCAGGCACAGACAATGAAAGTACATTTACATAAAAAACCCACCAACTTAGTGAGTGGGAGAGAGAGCCTTTGAATTATAAAGACGTAGAGTCTAAACCTCAAATGGGAAGTAATTGATGCAACTGATTGTATACAATATTAGTGTATTATAAAAGTGTATCAGGTAAGGTCTTTTATGAAAGCTAATGACACAATGGTGATTAATATAATTGAAAAATATATATGTTAACACTATATGTGAAATTTTGAATACTCAGTGATATTATGCTTTAAAGTTTGTGACCAAACACAGGGAGAAACAGGTTTTCCCCCCAGACATGTGGGAAAGTTGCTATTTAACTTTCTCCAACAAAATTAGTCCAAGTCTGACCAAAACAATGGAAGCCACATTTATAAATCAGCAGGTGGATGGGAAGTCCATAGGAATGGAAGAACAGCATGAGGTCATCCTGAGTCTAGGGACAAAAGAGTGAGTTTGGGAAGATATAAGGAGAGAGAAGAAGCTATCTTAGAATCCATCCCTGAATGACAGAGCTCTTGCAAGCTGAGAAAGCTAGGCCATTTGCCCAAGGGTTTGAAGTCTCTGGAAACTGAATATAATTGGAAAATCCTGCTTAGGCAAAGCTCTTTCACCTAGGAAGACATGGGAAATCAGCACCTTGTACTTCTGTAGAACATCTTGACTGAGAGAAAGTCAGTCACGGCTGTAAAGAAAAAGATTGGTAAGAAATCTACTTGAACCAAGGCTGTAGCTTGTTGAGTTAAGTCTTAGCCACTGGAAAGTGTATTTTACTTCTATTTGCTTGTAACCCATTTTGTCTTGACTTTAGCCTTGTACTTGAACTCACTTAAAACCTCTCTCTTTTGTTAAAACCTTTTGTTTTACTTCTAATCTAAACCAATGCAATGCTGTGCTTAAATTGAAGTCCTTGTTAACTCCAGTTAAAGCAACAAGCTTCTGGGGGCTTTTGTCTCTTTAAGAAAACAACAGACTATATTACTCCTTTGAACATTCCAGGAGAGGGCTGGACATTTCAGGGCAGACAATTTTGGGTAAATTTGGGATGGAAGGTATGTTGTGGTCACCCTGCACATAATAACCGAGGCTGGTGGTAACGAGCTTGGGTCTGTTGTGTCATAGGCAGGCTGCTAGGGTTGGAGTTCTGAACCAGGACTGTACAGCACACAGAAATTCAGGGAACTGCAGCATGCTTGACTGCTGGTATCTGGGCTATGAGCCACAGCAGCAGATCATTTAAGGCACCTGAGGTTACAAGACAAGAGGTGACACAACCTCTCACTGGTCTATGTTGAACCCTAAAACTTGACAGCTGTGTCAAATAAAATTAGTTTTGGACTAGTAAAAGTGATCGGTCTATTTTAGAGACTGCAAGATGCCAAGGGCCCTCAACATTTATTGACTCTTTCAAGATCAGGCCCTAACTGTGCTCCAGATGTATGCTTCGAACATTGTCATATTGTTTGTGAAGATTTCCAGGAAAGGTCCATTTTGTCCTTGAAGTGAGCAGGGGCGGCTCTAGGAATTTTGCCGCCCCAAGCACGGCAGGCAGGCTGCCTCCCGTGGCTTGCCTGCGGAGGGTCTGCTGGTCCCGTGGCTTCGGCAGACCTCCCATAGGCGTGCCTGCAGGAGGTCCTCCGAAGCCGCGAGACCAGCGGACCCTCTGCAGGCAAGCCACCGAGGGCAGCCTGCCTGCCGCCCTCGCGGCGCCAGCAGAGCGCCCCCCGCGGCTTGCCGCCCAAGCATGCGCTTGGCGTGCTGGGGCCTGGAGCCGCCCCTGGAAGTGAGTATACCCCATGGTGAGTGGCAGCTCCACTATCTTCTGTTGTTAGATTTTAACAGGTGCTGGCTGATCAAGGTAAACTCTAAGTTCTGCACTAGGGTTCACCTTGAATGGCTAATGTGTTAAAACACAACATCTCCTGACTAAACTAGGTTGTTAAAACATGTTGGCTAGCGCTCTTTAAAAATATACCTTTGATCCTAGTGTGGACAGCCTCTGGAGAAGAAACAGAGGATAGCATATGTAATCACAACAAACATGTTTCTTTAACATGTATTGCTGGGCCTATCACTTTCACATCAGCTAAATCTTTAGTTAACCAATTTAAAATATTAAAATATGTAATAAAATATGTAATTATTGAATGTAATATTTAAAACATTTACTGTTACATTACCTTTTTGTATTTTTATTTTCTATTTGTGTTACCATAGGACCTACAAGCCCCACTCATGACCAAGGACGATAGTGTGCCACACACGGTACAAACACAGAACAAAAAAGATGGTCCCAAGTAGCTTACAATCTTATTAACGTACAATCTATTAACTGTGCATGCAGTTCCAGTTACCACTTCTCAAAAAAGATATATTAGAATTGGAAAAAAAATACAGAGAAAGGCAACAAAAACGATTAGGGGAATGAAACATCTTCCATATGAGAAGAAATTAAAAGTCTGGAAATATTAATCTTGGAAAAGAGAAAGTGAATGAGGAAGTGTTATTTACCCCTTCACATAACACAAGATCTACAGGTCACCTAATGAAATTAATAAGTGGTAAGTTTAAAACTAACAAAAGGAAGTACTTCTGCGTACAACACACAGTCAACCTGTGGCATTCATTGCAAGGGGATGTTGTGAAGGCCAAAAGTATAACGGGTCAAAAAATAATTTGATAAGTTCATGGAGGATAGGTCCATGAATGGCTATTTAGCCAAGATAGTCAGTGATGCAACCCTATGCTCTGTACCTAATCTCTGACTGCCAGAAGTTGGGACTGGAGGACATGGGATGGGGAGTTCAAAGATTGCCCTGTGCTGTTCATTTCCTCTGAAACATCTGGCATTGACCAATGTCGGAAGGCAGGCTACTGGGCTAAAGGGACCATCGATCTTACCCATTATGGCCATTCTTAGGTTTTTAAAACTGCTGAAATTAATGGAGTTACTCTGGAGTTATATTGGCATGATAACCTAACCGATCAGTTTGTTTTATATGTACATGGATATAGATAACGAGGGCTTTAGCATCCCCTCAGAATTTAGGGATTTCATTAATAAACAAACACTGAGTTTGGAACAGAAGTTTGTTTATTTCACTTTATTAAAAGTGGACAACTTGAGTTATAGTGCAAAACTACTCATTAAAGTGCTTTTCAGCAACTATTATCTTATTATTTTTTAATGCTAGCCCTATCCCAAGTTATCTGTTCCCCTGACATACTTAGTAAACAAAACAAACAAAACTGCATAGAGAGAGAGAGAGTTGAAAAATATCTGAATTTGGTTAAAAAGTCAGAGTTCAAATCAACACTGAAACCTGTGCCAAATCTGATGTCAGGCACAAGTCTCATAAGGTGTAAGGGTTTGTTTGCTGAATATCATGTAGTGACTGTGTCCTCTGCATAGAATATCCACCAAAAGGAAACAAAATGCTTTTCTCATTTGTGTTTTTTGTTATTGCTGTAAGTTTTATATTTTTATTTTTATTTTTAAAGTTATGAACGTCTGTTCTCAAGGATGATGTGTTCTGCAATACATTTTGATAATCGGAAACAGATAAATTTCATTATAATTGATAAGGCACTTGAATGAGAGAATTATCTGAATTTTTTTTTAAACATGCAGGAAATAGGAATGATTTGTGAAAAGAAATAGAACAAACTATTGGATTTAGCTAAACAGTTCCTTTCAGGTGACCAAAACATTTAATCTATCTGTCAGTCTGGATGTTTGCCATTATCTCAGAGGACATAAACAACTTTTTATGCCAAATGCAGCTTTAGTTACACCAGTGCAAATCCACAGAAGTTAGTAATGTTATTCTAGATTGATGCCAGTGTAACTGAGAGCAGAATTTAATCCTTCAGGCAGATATCTTTAGAAACGATGGGCCTCATTCTAATTCCACATCAATTTTACACCTATGTCAATTTTGATTAAATTACTCCCGATTTTACACCAGTGTAAGTAAGAGAATCTACACCCACTACGTGTTGCGATGTTGTGATGCACACCTTAAATTTTTTCAGAGCTGTCTTCACATATTACTTCTGTTGTTTCTCAAGGTTTTCACCCTGATAGCTTGTCTTGTTCTTAAATAGCATCTAAATTTAGCACCTTTTATTCCATGTAAAAGGTAATCATGGTTTCCAAAGCTAAACAGCAGATGGCTGAAGTTTACAAAACTGCTGGCAAATGCATTAGTTTGAATTGAGTCAAAGTTCTCTGCAAACACGCTTCTTTTCTGTCAGTGGACACAGCCTTGTTTATTTCATGCTTTGATACATAAGGTCAGGGGGCTAAAACAGAAAAAGATAATGAAAACTCTTAGAAAAAGCACAAATATAATTTTAGTCTCCGGTTAGTTTCTCTTTTGTACGTATAAGCAACAACAACAAAAAAAGTTTGTGTAAAATATTCTTTGCAGTGGCTTAAGCTATTGAAAAGAATAGGACTGTAATGCTGTTCAGCTGACTAGAAACTGCAATATGTCACATCATGTACTCTTTTGTTGTAAGGAAATGTGTTGGGCAGAATGTGTCTTGCAAAAGGACTTCCATTATAATGGATGTGGGAGACATTATTTTTCCTTAAAAAATATTTAGAAAAAGAAAATGACTACAAATGTCTTATTGAAAGGCACTTGTAAATTCACTCGACATTTTGAAAGGATAAGACAAATGTCATGGCCATAGGCAGAAAAAATGAATGCCTTTAATACAACAGAATGGTGATTATGTAACACATAATTGTTCCTTTTGTGTTCTTTATTGACATTTGGTAAATTACAAAAGGCCTAGATTGTGACTTACTTGGTTGAGCAGAGTAGTAAGACTCCCCACTCCTCTTGATCAACTGAGCGAGACCTACCTGGATCTTGGGTCCAGGTCTTGTGGGGTGCAGAGTGCACCCCTTGCTCTCCAGATACTCTCCTGTAAACATGAGGGTCAGGAGGGGGCAGAGCCTTGTCTCCATCACCTGCAATGTGCTGGTGAAGCATGAGAGAGGAGGGTAGTGGTGAAGCATGGATCCACAAACAGACTGAGGTGTTGTCACACTGAGTGTCACAATGCCTAACTTTCAGGTAACTGAGGAAATCATAGGAACAATCCACAAAGCCTGAGTCAGGTGCTTAGGCTCCCTCTACAATGAACAGGAACAGGCACCTTGGAATGCGATCCACAAAACACAACACACTAGGCCGGGAGAATGCCTAAGGTAGCCAATGGGAGAGGCTGACAAGAGGGGTGTGTGCTAAGCCCTGCCCCTCTCACAGAGATAGGCGCCTAATTCTGGGTTGCAGGAAGGCACCTGTCTCCGCTTGCTATCCACAAACCAGTGAAAGATACATGCTCTGCTGCTCCTCCAACTAACTCACATGCAAGGGCCAACATCCAGTTGGCATGCTTAGAGGCCATCTAATTCCACACAATGCAGCTGGGGGTAGGGATGAGGAGGCTCTCCCTTATAACATTTAGTCCAATGGTTAGGATACTCATCTGGGATGTGGAAGACTGCCACCTGCCTGATGAAGAGAAGGGATTTGAATAGGAGTCTGCCACCTCTCAGGTGAGTGCCCCAACTACTGGCTATAGAGTAATTCTCACTCTTTCTCTGGACCATTTAATATTATTTAATTACTTAATTAAAGTGGAACAACAACAGTAGGAAAGACTGAGGTTGCCCCCATGAATATCCCAGTGGCATGTGAGTTAAGTGGAGGAATGCCTATTGTCCCCTGGTTCATGAATCACTCTGGGGCTTAGGTGGGAGATAGGTGCCCAGATGCTTAGAGGTAGGCAGCAGTGCACATGCCCAGAGGCAGAAACATGGGCACCTAGGGACCTTGTACTGCAAAACCTGATGTGCTGAGTTTAGGTGCCTATAGGGTTAGGCAGCTGCCAAGCAGAAGTTTTGTGGCTTGCAAAGATGCCTAAAATGAGACTTGGGTACTTAGGTCCAGATCCACAAAGGTACTTAACTAATTTATTTCTCAGAACAAGAGGAAAAGGCACAATGCTTTCTTGGGCTGTGCAGTTTATGCACTGCACTTGCTCAGGGCTAAATGCATAACCTACCCCTAAGTTAATACAACCTACAGACTAATTAGAGCAACATGATGAAGGGAGCGCTAGTACTGAGATGGCTACCAAAGTCCCATCACCCTATCCCCAGCATGGTTGGAGGCAGCAGGGGACAGATGAAACTGGAAGCCCCTGCTGGGCGCAAATAGGGAGGTGTCTGAATAGGGTGGTGTAGCTGAGCAGTCCATTGGACCAGGGACAAAGCAGGGCTGCACATTCCCCAGCAAGTTAATTGGGGAAGGGGCAGACTGACAAAGAGTTTAGAATCGAAGAGTTATGTCTACACTGCAATTAAAAACCCACTGCTGACCTGTAACAGCTGACTTGGGCTCAGGACGTTCAACCTAAGGGGATGTTTAATTGCAGTGTAGATGTGGGGATCCTCCCATCTCACAGGGCCCTAGAGCCTGGGCTCCAGCCTGAGCCTGAACATCTACACCGCAATTAAACAGCCCCGTAGCCTGAGCCAGCTGGCACAGGCCAGCCATGTGTGTTTAATTGCAACATAGACATACTCTGAGAGAGACAACGTGGCTCAGGGAGGCTCTGCTAAATTATTACTTCCCTGAAGGGAGTTTGTACCACTCTAAGACTCTCCTTGGAGGTATCAGGCAGCTCCAGCACTGCAGCCCCTATGAGCCAGAGACAGTTCTGACCAGATGAGATCCCAGAAGGATTCCAGACCAAGGAAACCAGTGAGTTGGTTGAAGTCAGGAGAGGACCCAGCCCCACCCAGGGGAAAAGTTTGAATGTGGGGAGTTGGAGAATTAGCTTATTTATAAATGTTGGTTAATTATTAGATAGCCTTAATCCCTTCCATCCTCAAATCCTATTTTCCTGTTCCCCAAAAGTTCCTCACTTTGTTATACTATTATTATTGGTGTGTCATTCCTTTGCTGAAGTTTGCTTTGTTTATTTTATTGGCCCCTGGGCACTGGGCTTTACACTACTTTCTAGTAATAGTATTATAAGCGATTTCTCAAAGGACAGCACCCCATATATCGGGCCCAATGAGGGGTCACCTTGAGTAAAAGAACCAGGTATCAAGATAAAGACTTGAGGACCTACAAGCCGCTGCAAACATTGGCTATTCTAAGCACCTGGGAGAGAAAAGGGAGGAGACTTATGCCACATCTCAGGGGAGGAGCTATAATTATTATATATTATTTTTATTGCATTAACCTATAGATCCCTTATGGCCAAAAGCTAGGGATTGAAGCCCTATTGTACTAGGCACTGTTCACACACACAATGCAAAGATGTGTTCAAAGATCTGCCCCAAGGAGCTTTCAATCCAAGCAAAGTAAATCTAAGTTGAATAGGTCATCTGTTAAGGCCTGAAGCTTTTAAAAGCAGAAGACTTGATCAAGATTATGGTTTCTGGAGCATGATTTTTTTCTTCTTCATTATCACTCTCAGGTCTGTTTCTTTCCTCGCTGCCTACCTGTTACAAGACCCAAGATGTCATGTACAACTTTCCCACCTCCACTTGCTTCACATTCTTATGTCATACTAGCGCTGTGTGTGTGTGTGTGTGTGTGTGTGTTGGGGGCTGAGAACAGGTGATTTGGCAAGGTCAAAGGCCAACTTCTCAGTTCATAGTAACCACTGTAAATATGGAATAACTCCACTGAATTCAGGGGAGTTACTCCTTATTACATGATTGCAGAATTTGGACATGGTGTGCATGCATTTATCGGGGATGTTGGGGGAATTGTAGATGAAGATTTGCTGTTAGTCAGGAACTTCACGATCAGGAAGGTCACAATGGAATGTTTTGAATCCTTCATTTGTCCTGTGACTGGGTTACAAAGGACCATGCCCCTGACTCAACACAGGGTCAATAGCTAATTACAACTTTTCTTTTAAAACATCAAATATATAAAATGCAAGTATAGTATAATAGCAGCTAACAACCTATACAATCAATCAGTACTGTGTCTGTGTCTGTACTCTAATAATTTCTGATCACATGGCTACTTTTTGTTCTCAAAACACTGCTATCAGCATTGCCCTTTTCAGCCACTGAGGTGGAGCTGCCACCTGAAGTTTCTGTTTGCTGCTCCTTCACTGTCAGTGACTAGATGGGCTTGTGTTACGTCTACCCATACATGTGCAAAATCAGTAGCATCCTAAATGTCCTGAAGAAACAGAGCTAGTATCCTCCTTGGGTTGGTTTGTTCTCTTCTGTTCTTTGTTGTTTATTCTGACTTGTCTCCTAACCCAAGTGATTGTGCATAGTAAAGGCCTGATGTGGTATGCTTGAACTGATATATCAATAAGAATTGCCAAAATGAGCCATGTGTGAATTGTGAGCCATTATATGTTATTAACTTATCTGGAATGATGAGCAAACTGTGATTTACAAGGCTTCAAAAGCTGCTATGATCTCTCCATTGCCCATTCCTCCTGTGCTGAACACAGGACTCATCTAAATACAATTGTTTTTTACCAATTTAATTATATTGGTTTATAAATGGCTATAGTTAAACTAATGCAACCCCTTACTTTGGACAGTTATACTGATATAAAAGTTCTATCATCAGTAGACCTTATTCCCCT
This sequence comes from Mauremys mutica, assembly GCF_020497125.1. Taxonomy (NCBI): domain Eukaryota; kingdom Metazoa; phylum Chordata; order Testudines; family Geoemydidae; genus Mauremys; species Mauremys mutica. The sequence continues at coordinate 315,805,200 of NC_059072.1, read as the reverse complement.
AAATATACAGAAATAAGTTCTATTGATATAAGCACCTTTATACCAGTATACATGCATCCACACTAGGGTGTTATACCAATTTGATATCTATTTCTAAACTAATCTAGTTGTGTACATTGTGTGTAGATCAGCCCATAAATGTGGTGGCTGCTCGAAGACTTGCCCTTCCCTCCAGTGCTGGGTGAAGGTAAGGGAACACAATAAGGACCCTACCAGATGTCACAGTAATGAGGCATTGACCAGGACTCTAGTTCCATGAGATGGGTGTTGTAAACCTGGGATTATACTGATCCAACAGGGGTTGTTATCAACTATTCATCAGGGAAGCTGAAAGAAAATCCTAAAAGGCAGCAAGATATGATGATAAAATCCAAGGGAGAAAGTGACCTCAGCAAGAAGTGGGGTAATAGTGGGAGTGGAAGTGGGGGTTAGAATTAATGTTGGTTGGTATGGAGGAAGGGGACATAAAAACAAAAGAATGGCCATACTGGGTCAGACCAATGGTCCATCTAGCCCAGTAGCCTGTCTTCCAACAGTGGCCGCTGCCATATGCTTCAGAGGGAATAAACAGAAAAGGGCAGTTTATCTAGTGACCTATCCTCACCCTTCCCCTCCAGTCCCAGCTTCTGGCAGTCAGAGGTTTAGGGACTCCCACAGCATGGGGATGTGTCCCTGACACCTTAGCAAATAGTCATTGATGGACCTATTCTCCATGAACTTAACATTCTTTTTTGAACCCTGTTATATTTTCGGCCTTTACAGCATCCCGGAAATGAGTTCCACAGGTTGTCTGCGCGTTGTGTGAAGAAGTACTTCCTTATGTTCATTTTAAACCTGCTGCCCATTAACTTCTTCGGGTGACCCCTGATTTATGTGTTATGTGAAGGGGTAAATAACACTTACTTCACACCATTTATGATTTTATACACTTCTGTCATATCCTCTGTCAGTCATCTCTTTCCCAAGCTGAACAGTGCCAGTCTTTTTATCTCTCCTCATCTGGAAGCTGTTCCATTGCTCTAATAATTTTTGTTGCCCATCTCTGTGCCTTTCCAATTCTAATATCTTTTTTTTAAAATGTGGCAACCAGAACTGCATGTAGTATTCCAGATGTGGGCACATCATGGATTTATGTAGTGGCATTATGATAGTTTCTGTCTTATTATCTATCCCTTTTCTAATGGTTACTAACGTTCTGTTATTTTTTTTTTACTCTCACTGCACATAAAGCAGATGTTTTCAGAGAACTATCCATGATGACTCCACAATCTCTTTCTTGAGTGGTAACAGCTAATTTGGATTCCTTCATTTTGTATGTATAGTTGAGATTATATTTCCCAATGTGTATTACGTTGCACTTATCAACATTAAATTTCATCTGCTGTTTTCTTGCCCAGGAACCCAGTTAGTGAGAGCCCTTTGTAACTCTTCACAGTCTGCTTTGGACTTAACTATCCTGTGTAATTTTGTATCATCTGAAAACTTTGACATGTTACAGTTTACCCCTTTCCCAGATCATTTATGAATATGTTGAATATGTCCCAGTACCGATCCTTGAGGGACCCTGGTATTTATCTTTGTCCACTGTGAAAAAAGATTGTTTATTCTTACCCTTTGTTTCCTGTCTTTTAACCATGAAAAGACCTTTCTTATCCTATGACAGCTTACTTTCCTTAAGAACCTTTGGTGAGGGACTTTGTCAAAGGTTTTCTAAAAGTCCAAGTACACTATATCAACTGGATCTCCCTTGTCCACATGGTTGTTGACCCCCGCACAGAATTCCAATATATTGTGGAGGCATAATTTCCCTTTACAAGAAGCTGTGTTGTCTCTTCCCCAACATATAGCATTCATCTATGTGTCTGATAATTGTGTTCTTTATGATAGTTTCTACCAATTTGCCTGCTACTGAAATTAGGTTTACCAGCCTGGAATTGCTAAAATCGCCTCTGGAGCCTTTTTAAAAAAAATCGGTGTCACATTAGCTATCTTTCAGTCATCTGGTACAGAGGCTAATCTAAGGGATAGGTAACCTACCACAATTAGCAGTTCTAAAGTTTCATATTTGAGTTCCTTCAGAATTCTTGGGTGAGTACCATCTGGTCCTGGTGACTTATTACTGTTTAATTTATCAATGTGTTCCAAAAAATCCTTTACTGATATCCCAATCTGGAACATTTCCTCAGTTTTGTCACTTAAATATAATGGCTCAGGTGTGGGAATCTCCATCTTGTGCTCTGCACTGAAGACTGATGGAAAAAATTAATTTAGCTTCTTTTCAACAGCCTTATCTTCCTTCCATGCTCCTTTGCCAACTTGATCATCCAGTGATCCCACAGAGTGTTTGGCAGGCTTTTTTTCTAATGTACTTATTTTTGTTTTTGTTTTTGTGCCTTTCGCTAGTTGCTCTTCAAATTCTGTTTTGGCCTGCCTAATTATGGTTTTACACTTGACTTGCCAGAGTTTGTTCCTTTCTGTTTTGCTCAGTATGGTTTGAATTCCAATTTTTAAAGGGCGTCTTTTTGTCTCTAACCACCTCTTTTACTTTGTTGTTCAGCCATGATGGCATTTTGTGGTCCTCTTAGTGTTTGTGTGTGTGTGTGTGTGTGTGTAGGTATACATATCATTTTAACCTCTATTATGTTGTTTTTAAAAAGTTTCCATGCAGTTTGCAGGCATTTCATATTTGTGACTGTTCCTTTTAATTTCTGTTTAACAAGCCTCCTCATTTTTTTGTAGTTCCCCTTTTTGAAATTAAATGCTATTGTGGGGGATTTCTGTGGTATCCCTCCTACAAGGTTTTTAAAGATAATTACAGTATGTTTGCTATTACTGAGCTGTTCAGCTATATTCACTTCTTGGACCAGATCCTGTATGCCATTTAGGACTAAATCAAGAACTACTTCCCCCACTTGTTGTTTCAGGACTAGCTCCTCCAAAAAGCAGTTATTAATGGTGTCCAGAATTTTTCTCTCTGCATCCTGTCCTGAGGTGACATGTTCCCAGGGCTGGCTCTAGACCCCAGCGCGCCAAGCGCGCGCTTGGGGCGGCATCCCACGGGAGGGCGGCAGGCGGCTCCGGTGGACCTCCCACAGGCATGCCTGCGGAGGGTCCGCTGGTCCCGCGGCTCCGGTGGAGCATCCGCAGGCGTGCCTGCGGGAGGTCCACCGGAGCCGCGGGACCAGCGGACCCTCCGCAGGCACGTCTGCAGGAGGTCCACCGGAGCCGCGGGACCGGCGACCGCCAGAGCGCCCCCCGTGGCGTGCCGCCCTGCTTGGGGTGGCGCAAATCCTAGAGCCGCCCCTGCATGTTCCTAGTCAATATGGCGATAGTTGAAATCTCCAATTATTATTGGGTTTTCTGTTTTTATAGCCTCTCTAATCTCCCTGAGCATTTCACAATCACTATTACCTTCCTGGTCAGGTGGTCAGTAGTATATTCCTATAGCTATATTCATTATTCAAGCATGGAGTTTCTATCCATAGAGATTATATAGTCTTTTCTTATGTCTTCCTGGTCATAGCAGTCCATATCAGATATGACAGCTTCACCAGCTTTTATCATCTCGATGTCTGGCTTCTAATTGTCAAGACACATCAAGAAGCCTACGAGTCAATTTCATTAATGCTTCATCTCCTCTCTTCCCTAAGGATCATTGTAAACCTTGAAAAGTTTCACTCCAACATAGACTATAGACTTCATCAGAGCAACCCTAAATTCAGTCACAGCAAGAGTTTTTTTTTATTGATGGAAAGATTCCAAGCAATGGACAATAATAGATCAGTTCATGTACAACCCTAGAACACCAATCAGAACTTGTTTTCTTTCCTGGGACATATGGCCTCATGCACTTATGTTACATAATTTTCCAGACTCCACCTTCATTGCCAGCAGGCATGGCTTCAAACAGTGTACTCACCAACAAATGGTTCTTGGATATCATAGTAACAGTTCCCACCAAGGAAACAGCATTTCTACTGTGGTGGAAAGATCCCCATCAAGTATGTGTGGGCATTCCCCTTACCAGACAGGACAATCATTACGGATGTCTCTCGCTCTGGCTAGGGAGCCCACATGGACAGACATTTGCCACAGGGCACTTGGATACCCCAAGAGACACGGATGCACATCAGTATTTTGGAATTATGGGCAGTCTATTCATCTATGCGTACCCATGTGGAATACAAATAGGGACCACACATCTCGAAGAACCTCCAGTTACGTACTCTTCTGTGGCTTTTTCTTGTTTGGAGGACCTTCAAATATCAAGGCTACTTTTAGTTTTACTGTAAAGAATATTTGGGGCAACTGAAAAGCATGATAATCTCAAATTCTGGAAAATGTGTTAGATGCACAAGTACTATGCTGATAGGCATAGATCATAGAAGGGTATGCTAAACATGTAAAAATGTTTAATAAGTTGATCAGCTTTTTATTATTTCTGTTTTCAATTCTCCTTCCAACTTATATTTCATTAAGGATTTAAAAAGACACATGGCCAAGTTCCACATGGCCAAGTTCCTCTATTGACGTCAATGTACCTATGCTGATTTACTCCAGTTGACGATCTGGCCAAGTTAATCATAAAAGGCAAAATTAACTTTGCTGGGTATCTGTTACCAGGCCACAAAGTTAATACTGAAAAGAGTAATATCAAACAATCATTTTGTATGGCCAGGAATTGCACATGTGAAAATCCACTTTAAGGACATGTTCTATAGATGCTTAGTTAAGTCCATAAAAAAATCTCTTGTATTTCTTGATACATAAGAGAGAAAAATCTTCTAGAAAAATCTTGATTCTTTGTTACCTCGACAGTAAGTGTGGCAATGATGAATCCTTTCCCTATGTTCAACAAATGTATGAGTTTCTCTACACTGAGTAAAGGCAATAAACTTCTTAAATTCAATGGACATCTTGATCTTGTATCCTATGATGCGAGTTTCGTAAGGTCTGCTTTTCATCATGGTTCATCTTTCTCTCTGTGGGTGTATTGTATCTAAGCGAAAGTATTTGTCCTCCAAGAGAAATATAACTTTTATTTTTTTCATTTAGGCTCAGGTGAGCAATATCTACACTATAACTGTTAAAGGGTACATTCTTCCATAAATCTGTGCAAATATAAAATGTAGTCATACAGAATGCAGTGCATTTTTCAAGCTGAATTTGTGCACAATTATATTTTGGGCATATATAAAAGAGCATTATAAATCAAAGTTTGATACCTAGTAGGTGTTAGATTTAGGTGGTTTAGCCCAATGGTAGATGTGTTTACTCTACTGTAAGTCTGGAAATCTTGGAAAAATTTTAGAAACTTTGTCTTGTCAAATATTAAACTGAGTATCTTAAATCTAGTACATGCATCCTTCTATTTTATCTCATTTTGAATGAAAGGTTTATTTATTTTTGTGGAAGTGTCCTCTTCTACCATGCTGCAGGATTTAGACAGCATCTTTGTCCAGTGTTGGTGAACATGTGTTGACAAGGAAATAAAACTGTTGCCCAAATCCCTCTCCCTGCTGATTTTAGCACCACAGTTGAACCTGCCCAGGACTGCAAGACACCTAATCCTCTGCTTGTGTTTTGAGACTAAGGATGTACCAAATATGCCTCTACCAAAGACCTGTCATCACTTCCTTCAACCAAGATTTGGGTCTTCTCTCCCACCTATGGCAGAGGCAGACCAAATACACTGGTTTGCTGACAGGCATATGGATACCAAAGATTTCTAGACTTCACTGCTGAGTAAAGGGGACTAATAATCAGATATGGGCAGGATGTTCATGAATTGTTAGAACATTACAGCCACCTGCTATCTACAGCCTTTGATGTAGTGATCCTCCACAGCCCCTCCCTGTCATCCCCACAATTCTCAATACTTCACAGACTTGCAACAGATGAAAGAAGAGGACAGATAATTGTAGCAATGATGGTGGAATATCATATCTGAATGGGACTGATAGCAACAGAATGCATGAGGAGGACAGTCTTGCTAAGAGGTTCCTCTTCTGTTCTGCCCTTGCTTTTGCAAGATCTTGATCTACAGAATTATGCTGGATAGTAGCTACTTCATTCTGTTTCAGACTCAAATATAGTTTTTGATAATCAATCAAAATGGTTTAAAATATTTTGTGTAATACAATAATTATATTTATTAGACAGCACCAAATGTGTACAAGCAATTGAATGTCTGACAAGATATAACGGAATATTATGATTTTATGTTTGTATGTGTAGCCATACAAATTCTCTGTACACATATTAAGGTGCAGTCCATTATAGTTTGAAATGACATGTTTATGAAGTTTCAGCCCAATTTAATTTAAAATTATATAATTCCCTGAATGTAGTTGTTTCATTCAGAAGGAAAATGTGGATGGAACATTTACTGCAGCAATACACACAATGCTACTATACTTTAAAACCATACTTATTCCTTCTTAACCAAATCTTCCTTTCATAGTAAAATGGACCAATATTTGCATTAACTGTACCCAGCAAGAAACAAATACTTGACCTATGTTATCATTCAGCTGCTCACTATAAAAATGAATTTTTCTAGCAGTTACTTGTCCTGCTGTGTAACTTCAGCAAGAGCAGTTCTCATCAATCTCCCTACAGAAAGTGATCTGTAGATTGGGCAGAATTTTACAGATATAAATTATATTGAAAACTCTACATTATATTCATTTTAATAGTAACTAAAGTAAGACAACATTATCTATTCATTTAAGCTCTTGTGGATGTTACTCATCATAGTAGACATAGCATCTGGCCAGCAGTTTTGAAAGATTAGGACTGTCGACAGTGAATTGAAGTGTTTCAGGTATACCTGAACTAAGGATGCTGTTCTTATATGAAAGGTCACCTTAGGTACTTTTAGAGTATTGTCACTTCTAAACTGAGCTGATGGCACACAATCAAGCTTTTGTAGTATCATTTGGAGACCAAACCTAACTGGTTTCAAAATGCTGGTGTGCAACACAACCTGAAATTAAAGGGGAGAATGGCAGAGTACAGTTTTCTCTGCTCTATTCAAAGCAGACTGAGAGCTCATTTCATTCTTCCTCTTACTGGGACTGTGTCCCACAGAGTTTCCAATCCTCTTTGGCTGGTGAAGTGAGGACTCTGAAGGAATATGAACTAGTAGCATCAGGAAGCAATAGAGCCTGGTGGAGAGTTTCTGAGGTCCTCAGCCTTCCTGCCAATAGATGGAATAGTAGCTGAACTTGACAGGAGAGGACAAGATGTCCGAGTCAGGAGAAGTTCTCTACCAATGTTCTGTTCTCTAGAGGAAGATCTGTTCCTCTATTGACTTTCTCACCCATTCAGGGCCAGAGCACAGGAAGGGGACACATCTTGATACTACCTTACCTTCTTCTCTGGAAGAAAAGATAGACCTAGCTAGATCCTAGAGGCAATAAAACAGACCTGTCCGTTCCTTCATCCTTTGTGGAGATGGAATCAAGGATGAGTGACTGGGGGGAAATGTAAGAGATTGGAGCAAAAGACTTGAAGATGGAAGTAGGATGTGGCCTGACAGAAGATAGGAACAGGGGGTGAGAGGAGAAGATGGGAACCTAAGAATGGGAGGCTGATCGAGAGAACTATGTTCACTCAGAATATTCCGTTCTCATACCCTGGTTGTAAGTGAGTCATGGGAAGGGGATGAGATGAACTGTGTGTGTGAATTGAGAGGATGGTGGGAAGGAGGAAATGAAGGAAATTAAGTTAAAAGAGGCGGAGGAAGAGAACTAGGGCACTAGAAAAAGTATGGGGGAAATAATAGTTAATCGCAGAGAAAACTAAAGATTAATGAAAAGAGAAAGGCAGACATAGGAGTAAGTGGTGGGGGGAAGGAATGAATTAAAGGAAGGAAAAGAAAAAAGAAAATCTGGGAGACAATATAAGCTTTAAAAAAGACACTGTTATATAGAAAGTCTTGTGTCAAAATATTACAATGAAATATGTAACCGTTAACTTAGTTTTCAGGGGACATGACTGAGAAGGAGGAAGAGGGTTGAGAGATCTAGTTGTGGATGGGAATGAGACCAGTATTGTATGCACAGAGTAACAGGATAACCTTCCCTGGTTTTTTGTCTTTGTTCTTCATTTCTACTAACACCTGTCATGGTTTTTATTTTTAAGTGTGCATGACTGACACAAGCCTTCATGTTAGTGGTGCAAACTCACTGGTATTTTTTAACAGAATATATAGTTGTCATTGGCAACTATATCAGATGTTTCCTTTTTCATAAAAGTGCTCTTGTGAAACATCTTCAAAAATGTTGCACCAGATATTTAAAAATTCTCCAAGGGAAACCCCTCCCCTCCCCCATTTGTATTTGTTTCTACATCAGTTCAGAGTCTCCTTCCTGGTTAAATCTATACAATGGGGTTTATTGGAAAGGGATTGGGGAGCTTCAGAGATGCACTATTGCACAGCTCCACACACTGCCCACACCTTTACCTAGATGGCTTTAGGGCTTGTTTGGGCAAAGGAACTTACAGATACATTTCTGCTCTTCTTGGCATTCCCTTCTGTTGCATCCCACACATCAAGATGGTCTGGTGTCATGACCAGAGACAACCACCACCAAAATATGTGAGTTCCCTTTCCTATTTTGATTTGCTTTTACCACTGAGCACAGTTTTGTTATAAAGATGACTTACAAATCTTCAATTTAAGAAATGCAAAACTGTTTAAGTGGTAACACAGCAATGATGTGAGGATAAATAAATTAAAAACATTGTGAGGTGCTCAGATATCATGGTATGGGGTAAACGAGATAGATTTAAGAACCCAGATCAGTAGCAGAATGACCTTCATTCTACACTCATTACACAGTGAAGTCCATGGCAGTTCTGAGGTGTAAGTTCTTCAGAATAGGAACTGTTTCTTACCATGTGACTGTACAGCACCCAGCACAAAGGGCACAAGTATGACTGGAGCCTCTGGTCACTACCTTTAATATTAATAATAGTTATCATATGCTCCTCTTCCTTAACCAGTAAACTCATAGGAAAAACACCCAGAGAACAGCAACATGGCATGTTACACAAAAGAGCATGTTTAAAAGCAATGCAAAACTCATAGACCACCCAACAAACAAGGTATTTTCACTGTACAGTACCAGAAAAATTAAACTGTTTTTGCACTGAAATGTTTCATTGGTGTCCAGTCCTAATTTACTGCTGGGGCAACTGATTAAATCTTTTAGGTGCTACTCGGCACAAACTCTGAATTGTTTTGTATTGCCCTATTTGAAACACAATTGTTATTTAATTGGACTGGAATAGAATTTATTCAGATGATCAGATTGTACTAGCTGGTTATCAGCCTGGAAATACACTCCTTGTAGCTGATTAGCCACCATCACAGTATCAACTCCTACCTACACTCTTACTTGCTTCCATTTCATAAATTTCCTGCACACAGCATTAATGGGAACAGTCTGCCCCTGTACAGCCATCAACTTAAAGCTCTAGCCATCTGACAGAAGAATAAATTAATCAGAATTAATGGAGAAAGTGGTATGATCCAGTATGGCAAATTTGGGTTCCTATATATAAAAAACAAAGCGAACAAACCCTTTCAAGTCTAATCAGTGCAAAAAGGGGAAAAGGTGGAACACTATCAAAAACCAAGTAAAATGGCCTGTTGTGCTTGTGAAAGGTTAGAATCAACCTGAAAAATAAGTAAAACTTCCAGCTTCAGCAGCAATTGCTGCTTGAGATACAATGAATTATAAGCAATTACCTGCTTTTCCCCTCTGCAGAAGATTATTTTTCTAAAAATAGTTAAATTATCATAATACTTTCATTCTTCGGTTAAATAATAACTTTATCTCCTGGGAACATCTATCTGTAGTTATCAGCCTCTCTAGCAGATGCATATTGCTTTTAGATGCCCCAACTGGTAGAGTTCAAATATTTGAATTTTAAATACTGGCCTTTTCAACTTTTTTTATTTGACTGCTCTAGTTGGATTTTTTTGGTTTAAATGAGATAAGAAGAGTTGCCATTTGAAACCCGACCTTTAGAAACAGTCCACATATCACATTCACACAAGCAATTAAAGGGAGTGACTAAAATCATTAAACTTAAATACACTGCTTGATGGATTTTGCCCTGTGAAGATCTGTGAGGCATTTCTAATTGAAACGTTTTTGCATGCAGCAAACAATCATATACCATACTCTTCACCTCCAGAAAGGAAAATACGATATTGCCTGGGGGTTGCTACCCAGAAACAAGTATATGTGTGGGTGAGAGAGTATAGAGTTCTTGGTCAATTAATTTTTTATTGCATGAATGGAATGGTCGCAGCTGCGGTGACTCTTGATATTGCACCATGAAATAGATGCTGGATTGAAAAACATGGGATACATTTATTTTTAGAGTAATTTTCTATAGTATGAGTTTGGAGTCCCCGTGCCTCTGACATTTAAAACTGACAAAGTGCTGTATAGTATCAGAGGGGTAGCCGTGTTAGTCTGGATCTGTAAAAGCAACAAAGAATCCTGTGGCACCTTATAGACTAACAGACGTTTTGCAGCATGAGCTTTCCTGGGTGAATACCCACTTCTTCAGATGCAAGTCTGTATGTATGAAGTAAGTCTGTATGAAGTGCTGTATGTAACTGTACTGCAAGGGGGTTGTTACTCCAGGGCGTTATAAGTCAGTTCCATTTCTATTGTCTGTGATTGTCGGCGTGATTCTAACTTTGACTCGTTGCGATCACAAGTACAGCCTTCCAGTTAGCAGCATAAACCTAGTCTACTGAGCGCTTGAAAGCGCTAGTGTAGACAGGCTCGGAGCTAGTTCCCTCGTGGAGGTGGATTACCAGGAGCGCCGGGAGACGGGTCTCCCAGCACTCGCGCTCGACCACACTCGCACTTCAAAGCGCTGCCGCGGGAGCGTTCTCCCGGCAGCGGTTTGAAGTTTCCAGTGTAGACATACATTTAGTTCGTCACAGCCAGTTTTTCCACTGTTGGAACTACGGTTATGGTATGGTACTTTTCCCCTTTCTTTCCTAATCGTCCATGCACACAGATGGAGAAATGACCGTGAAAGGCAATGTAATCAAATCTGTCTCAAGAGCTCTGGAAGAATTGACAATTAGACGCCTGTTAACACGTTTCTTGAAGACTGTTTTGTGTTGACTTTGGTACAGTTGGTGAAACGCTTACTCGTCACTTCTGTCCAATAAATCCGTTTCGTACCAGTGCTTTGCATTTAAAAGCGTGGTCACCGTTACATCCCAAGCCTGGGGCTGGTACACAGAATAAGTAAGTGACTCCCCAGTCAGATTTGGGCTGATGCATGGGGGTGCAGAGAGATTCCTTGCCCCCGGTACAGTATGGCGTACTGCTCCTTAGGAGCCTCCGGTTCTTTCTCACCTGCCTTTGTGCTCCATCAATCATTGATTTAATCGGTTCAGAGAAAACATCCCACAGGGGTTTTAAATGGCTCCCTCCAGAGAAGGAAGCAGAGCAAGGCGCCAGCAGCAAAGGGCTCGTGTTCAAAGGCGTGTGCTTAAAGTTAGGCACCGCGGGGGTTTTAGGTACCCAGGCATCCCAGTGCCCCGTTTCAATAACGGCCGCCCTTTGCAATGGGTCCCGCAGGGTTTGTCTCGGGAGCGCTCATGTGTCTTTGCTCCAGGTGCAGGGGAGGGAAAGAGACAACCCGACGCGCTGCTTCTCAGGGGAGAAGAGTTGGACCCTATGGGACAGCCGCTCCCCGTCCCCTTCCCTGTCCTGGCAGCGCGGGCCCTGCACCCCTAGGACCCCCCCCCACGTCACGGCTAAGCCCGGGCGCCCCTGGAGGGCGCCCCGAGGCTCCAGCTCCCTCTCCCCCCGGCCGAGGCTGCCGCAGGGCGCCGAGCACCTAGGTAATGATTAATGGCCGTGCCCACCCGGGGGGCGGGGAGGGGATAAAGGGGGCTGCGGGGCGGGAGCCAGGCGCTCACACGCGTCCCCTCTCCGCCCTCCCGGCAGCATGACACCTGCGGCCCCGCTCCCCCTGCTGCTGCTGCTGCTGCTCTGCCTGCTGAGCGGCCGCCGGCTGCGCGGGGAGCCCGGGCAAGGCGCGGGCACCTGGGCTCGCTTCGCCCGCCTGCCCTACCCGGAGGACGAGCTCTTCCTCTACGACACCTTCCCCGCGGGCTTCCTGTGGGGGGCGGGCAGCGCCGCGTACCAGGCCGAGGGGGGCTGGCGCCAGGACGGCAAAGGCGCCTCGGTGTGGGACACCTTCGCGCACCGGGCGGCGCCGGCCGGCGCCCCCCAGCCCCAGCCCCCGCCCCAGCCGCTGCCCGCGGCGCCCGCCGGCGGGGACGTGGCCAGCGACAGCTACAACAACCTGTTCCGCGACACGGAGGGGCTGCGGCGCCTGGGCGTCTCCCACTACCGCTTCTCGCTCTCCTGGGCGCGCCTGCTGCCCAACGGCACCGCGCCCCCCAGCGCCGCCGGCCTGGCGCACTACGGCCGCCTGCTGGCCCGCCTGCGGCAGCTGGGCGTGGAGCCCGTGGTGACCCTCTACCACTGGGACCTGCCGCAGCGCCTGCAGGACGCCTACGGGGGCTGGGCCAGCCCGGCCCTGGCCGAGCTGTTCCGGGACTACGCCGAGCTCTGCTTCAGGCACTTCGGCGGCCAGGTCCGCTACTGGCTCACCATGGACAACCCCTACGTGGTGGCCTGGCACGGCTACGCCACCGGCAGGCTGCCCCCGGGCGTCAAGGGCGGCCCGCCGCTGGGCTACAGGGCGGCGCACAACCTCCTCCAGGTAAGGGCTGGGCGCCCGCGGGCCGGGGCTGGGGGGAGGAAACGCCTCGGGATGGAGGGATGCCCACTCCCAGGCGAGCTGCATGGCTGGCCGGCCGGCCAAGGAGTTTGCCCCACAAATGGGGATGGAGGGCGAGGGCGAAAGCGCCTCAGTCTCGTCTCCTCTCCCAGCCCGTCTCTGAGTTGGAGAGGAGAGAAAATCCCTCCCCCAGCTGGGACGGAGCGGCGGCTGGACAGGGGAGAGGAGATGGGGGTGGGTAGTGGAGGAGAGGGGAAGAGAGGAAGCGGCTGAGGAACTGGGATTTACAAAGTCAGATCTGTTAGTGCAGATTTCCATTGGCAGTGATCCGGAGGCTTGGCCAAGTTGGGAAATGCCTGGCAGGAGTTGCCGATCTAAGAAACGTGGAAGGAAGGAGGTTCCCAGGAAGAGCATTGCAAACGATGTGCATCGACTCTAAGAACAGTTGGGGAAATCTGTAAATATGTCACATTGGGATTTACTGAGACAGAGAGGATATTTCCTAGAGTAGATGAATGTGATTCAGAGGCAGGCAGAGGAGATGAAATGGAGTTCTACATGTTTGTAGATTGCTTGCAGATAATATCCATCTCTCTAATGTCTATCCACCTGTGAACTTTTGTGTGGTGCGCAGACTTTGTGAATTTATTGCCATCCACCAGAGAAGATAAAATACATTTGGCATCCCTGCTAAAATTGCCACTATATTAAATCTGCAAATTCAGACTATGCCATCTGCAATATAAAAAAAGTCTGTGTGATAGAATGATGGAGTGTCTTCTCCACTCAAATAGTGTTTAGCAAATAATGTTTAGCAAATGTGTAGCACCTGTTTACACTACAAGTGCTACAGCAGCATAGCCATGGTACCATAGCGTAGACACAGACTACAGCGACAGAACGGTTTTTCCATCACGGAAGGAACTCCACCTCCCCGCGGTGTAGTAGCTAGCACTATGTCTATACACTACAGTCTATACAGGCATAATTTATGTCGCTCAGGGTTGTGAATAAACCACTCCCCTGTTGCAATAGTTGGAAGGTGTGCGGCAGCACCATGCCACTCAGTGTACTGAATGAGGCAAAAGTCCTGTAGAAAATAATAGTATGTGGTGTTTAAAAACATAATGTATATGCTTAAGGGGACTGAATTAAAGTTGCACAGGCATTTCAAAACTTTTGAGTGCTTTATTTTGCAATCTTAATAGTGTTCTTTTAACACAGTTTTTTTGTGTGTAAAATGCTAGATTTTTTTTAAAGCAAACTGAAACACTCCTCCCGCCTCCCAGACTCCATCGTGTAGCATCACATTGACTCCCACATGGATCATCAAACAGGGAATTTTTAAATCCACACACAGACCACTGCCACTTGAGCTAACAGAGTAACTGAGTAACACTGATAGGCTGTCATCCTCATTGTGGACCAGCACTAGATGAGGATGAGACATGCTCTTCAGCAGTTTTCATGGATATTTGCTGACAGCAGAGAAGTGGTGAGATTCAGGAATCTTGGATTTCATTCCAAGCTTTGACTAGTGGCCAGTACTTAATTTGTAATGTAATTTGTGTCAGGGCTCAAGCAATTTTTTTTTACTTTCATAACTGACGCGACAAGCCCAGAGTTGCTGAGGCTATGAAGTGCCAAGCTTAGAGGTGCCGGATCTCACCCCTGGCAAGCCTCAGCATAAATTAAGCACTGCTAGTGGCACAGATTCTTTTGTCTCTTACCTTGAAATTTGACCCCTTCTGCCCCATCCAGTCCAACTTATCCCCGTGTCAGTCTTGTCTCTTCCCCCAACCCAGCTCCTCGTCCAGTCTCCACTCCTCAGGCTTCTCATCCCAATCCAAGTCTCCTTGCCCAGCCCACGCTAGTCTCCCCTTTGGTCTTCCTGTCTGAGTGCCAGGCTCCCCTCCTGCTTCCATTCCCAGTTACCCTGCTCCCAGTCCAATTCTTCTTGCCCAACCATTCCCAGTTCTCTTCCTTGTTCCCAGTCTCTCTCCCCAACCAGTCGCAATTCCCCTGATCCCACCTCACCATCTGATCTGTCTCCACCGACTGACCTTCTGAGTCTTTCCACTACACCTCTCCTTTGTTACTTGTCCCAGTGAAATCAAGCTTGATATTCAGAAAAACTCCTTTGTTCTCAACTGTTTGACTATCAACAGATTAACACCCTACCTCTCTAATATACATGTCCTTTCACATTTATCCTCTAATTTACAATATGTACAGAGTTTCTAGCAACTTTTTTTGCTTTTATTAAAACAAAGACCTTTATGAGCAGAAAGAAGTTTGTGCAAGTCTTTTTACTAATGCATTTTACAGAATGTTGATTACTGTAAAGTATTAATTCATGTCCCTCGAATCCTTTAAATCCCACAGATACTAATGTGGATATTGGACTCTTTCTGAGGATAAGTTATTTATTATCTGAATAATTAATCAGATAAGAATTAGAATGTGAGTCAAATTCAGGGTTGGTGTAAACAAGTTAGTGGAATTTCATGCATTTATCTGGGTCTGAATTTGGCTGGTTATGTGTTCATTTTACACTGTTATATGTACTACCTTTTCATTTTTTGAACTTTTTAAATTTACATAGTCACTGTTTGTTCTGCTTTGTGGTTAACATTTTTCAATTTCTGAACTTTAGGGCAAAGGTGATAGTTTAATTTTTTTTTAATAATGTTGAAAATCCAGTATATGGTTCCATACTTTGTCATATAGGAATTGTGGAATGAAATGTTATAAATGGAGAACTTCTAAAATACATCATGAATACTTGCAAGCATAAATACCTTGATTAAATTTAGGTGCCTAAATATGTGCCTAATCATGTTGCATAGTCACTTGAATGCTTATGGTCATAACCCCTGGCCAACCTACCACTTCTTATGCTCTCTTTTAGGTGCACAGTAGCTCTCATGCTTTAGAGTCCAATCCTGCAAAATGCGATGAGCTTCCTGTGAAGTGCTGAGGCAACTTCATCTCCTATAGAAGTCACCTTTGCAGGATTTGTCCAATAGCACCACCTGTTGAAAATGTTGAAGTGCTTGCTAGTGAAACTGCATGCCCAATTACTGCATTTGCACAGGTGCTAATTTTGGAGAGAAATATAAGCACACCTGACCCAGGGACTTCAGTGCCAACTGCCAGAGGGCACAGGGGATGCAAAGATTTTTACAGGGATTCCCTGAGTCAAATAGCTGCATAACCAAAGGTTGGCATGTGAGGTCTCTACTGAGAGTCCATAGCTCACTGGTCATCCTTATCATTGTGAAATGTATGTATGGATAATATTTCAGAAATTATGTAGCTATACTAAAAAAGTATGTTCTTAATGTCTGGGAGTTAAGGCAGGTCACCGGAAAGTGACATACCTTGGACACGTTCCTTTCAGGCAGGAGGAAACAGATGCTTATTTCTCTGTCTGGCCACATGTGTATTGTGCATTGTATGTCTCACAGTGTAGGCTTATTTGCACACTAAGCTAAAAGTCAGTCAAAAAAATTGCAAAATCTACAGGAAGAAATAAAATAGCAGGGGGGTATCCTGTTTATGACAAAGATAAAAGGATTAGTCTGGTATGTCAGGGAAGGCACAAAAACACAGGATCCTTCACTGAGGAGACAAGCTAACAAGCTAACAGTCGTATGAAAGGAGGGTCCCACCCAGACTGTCTGTAAAACACTGAAAAGACTTCGGGTGAACATTACTCTACAAGACATGAAAGTATCTAGTTAATTAAGTCTAGGTTCTAGAATGCATGTTATGATTTTACTTTATATGTAACCATTTGTTTCCAATACTTCTACTTGTTACTTCAGTCTCTGTGCTTTGTTAAATAAACTGATACTTAATTTCACTACTAACAAATCTAAGTGCTGTGAGTTGAGTGGAGCAGTGATCCTGAAGTGAATCTGGTAAGCAGGGGTTTACTGCTCCTTTGGGAACAAGAACAGGAGTACTTGTGGCACCTTAGAGACTAACAAATTTATTTGAGCATAAGCTTTCATGGGCTAAAACCCACTTCATCGGATGCATAGAATGGAACACACAGAAAGAAGATGTTTATACATACAGAGAACATGAAAAGGTGGGAGTAGCCATACCAACTGTAAGAGGCCAATCAATTGAGATGAGCTATCATCAGCAGGAGAGAGAAAAAAACCTTTGAAGTGATAATTGAGATGACCCATAGAAGGTGTGAGGATATTTTAACATGGGGAAATAGATTCAATTAGTGTAATGACCCAACCATTCCCAGTCTCTGTTCAAACCTAAGTTAATTGTATCTAATTTGCATATTAATTCAAGTTCAGCAATCTCTCTTTGGAGTTTGTGGAATTCTGTGAGTGTCCAGTGGATCAGGGGCTGGGCCCTCCAGGGATATGCTCAGAAGGCTTGGGGGTTGCAGTGTACCTATTGCTAATGTGTAGAGAGACAGTGAGGCCTGCCTAGGCCTAGAGGGGCATGTGTTGCCTTTGCACGTAGAGTTGGGGAGCTGACCAGCAGAAGGCACAGTTAAGGCTTCCTCATGCTAAGGGAAGGTATTAGCAAGGTGCCTCACAACCCTGGGTACCACTTGAAAGCGTCACATGTTCTATAAATGTCCACTCACTAGTTATAAAGCCCTTTGCAGTAGCCTCATTTCAAATTCTGAATTTATAAAATAAGACACATTTTATCTAAGTAATAAGGAAGATGTATAATGTAGGTGAGTATAGTTTAGATTATTTTTGTTCTCCAAGGGTATGTAGGAAACAAACCACTGGATAGTTCTACTGAGGTCAATGCAGCTATGCTGATTTACCCCAGCTGAAGATCTGGCTCTTAGTTTTAGGGTATTGGGGAAAATGAATATTTTTCTTAAGCTAACACTTTGTTTTTGACTTATCTAAGACTCCAAAACGGGGTAAGAAATAGGTGCAATTATGTGCTTTTATTAACAAAAGAAGTTGAATAGAACAGGTTGAATCCATAGAGGTTGACACCCCCTCAAGTCTACAGCCAGAAAACAGAATGGTAGAAAGCAGACACACAAGATCCACCCTATTCTTATGAGCTGGGTTAAACCTTGTTATGGGCCAAGTTAGAACCGTGTTAAAACTGATGTATGAATGTGCCCTTCACTTAAGATAGTTGTAAGAGATAGTTAAGGGGCCATACCTGGCAAACCAGCACCATGTAGCTGGAGGTTTCCACTGTGTGTGTGTGTGTGTGTGTGTGTGTGTGAGAGAGAGAGAGAGAGAGGGAGACACTGGGGTGCAGATACAGAAAATGTGACCGACAGAACAGAGACAGACTCAGAGGTAAGAAGCAAGAAATCCAAGCAACAGTCTGTGAACATGGTGCATGATCCTGGAAAAAAGCTAGAGAGAGGGTTTTTGGGTCTAGTGTTGGCTCAGGAGGCTTGGACTGTAAGCTAAGGGCATATGTATACTTAAAATGCCACAGTGGCACAGCTGTGCCATTGTAGTGCTTCAGTGTAAACACTACCTATGCTGACCGGAGAGATTATCCTGTCAGCGTAGGTAATCCATGTGCCCAAGAGGCATTAGCTAGGTCCATAGAAGAATTCTTCTATTTAGTGCTGTCTACATGAGGACTTAGGTCAGCTTAACAATGCAACTCAGAGGTGTGGATTTTTCACATCTCTGATCAGAGGTGGTGCTAGCCCATTGGAGGCCATACGTGGGAAAGCTCTGGGGGGGGGGGGGGCTCCCCACACAACACATAATAAAAAGCAAATAGTGGGGCCCTTTGAGCTGCTCACGGCCCTAAGCAATTACTTAGGCCTAGTGCCGGCTTTGTCTGTGACTGCCATAGTTAAACTGACCTAATTTTCTAGTGTAGACTAGGCCTAAGAAGCTATTGTTTTGATTCTAGTTCCTTCTAAATTTGAAGAAGCAGGACCTTGTACATTCCTTGTAAATAAACAAGATTGTATCAAAGAAAACATGAGATTCCATCATCAGTTTATACTTCCATTTGGAACACCTCCAAGGGTCCGAAGTTTGACTAGTTCCTCGGATTGAAAAGGGGCAACGCTATCCTTCAGATAAGGAAGAGAAGAGTCAGTGTCTCCTTACCGAGTGACTAGAGTATTGGTGGCCAGTCCTCTTTCTCCTCAAAGAATCAGAGAAATGTTCTGTTTCTGCAAATAGATTTTTTCTGTTTCTTGATCCAAGTGAATTGTTTGTGCATTGAACTTGGGCCAATTTGCACAATATAAACTGCATTTTCAGAAACCAAACACCACATTTATTTCTTCAAGAAGTGGAGAGGAGCTGCTGCCTAGAAACCAGTCACATTGCAGACAGGATGCTGACTCTCCTCTCCATTTCCTGGATAAATACTGTTCTTAGGTGTTGACCTTTTGGGGTTTGACCATTGAACACTAAACCCTAAAAAGTGTGAACAATTACAAATCTAGGAACTTTCTCCTCTCAGTGCATGCACACCACTTTCTTTATATTAAATAAAAGTAATGCATAGTCAGTGCACCACATTCTGTTCACTTGGAAATGCAGAGTAGGTCCATTGAAGTCAATTGATCTATTTCTTCTGAAATAACTGAGAGCAGAACTTGGCCAGTTAGAGGTGAATACACCTGATAGTTATTGTAGAAATATATCTAACACATATTTTTTTTTAACAAGTAGCAACAGTAAATAATCCTGTTTTGCCACATCATGCAGATTTTCCCCTTCATTTTTCTTTTAATAGTACCAGTTACAATGGAAATGGAAACAAATAAGAAAATATCTAATTTCTAGCTTTTAATATCTTTTCCTCTCCTGTTCTTTGATAGTATTTGTTTGCAAATATTTTATTTCAATAGAAATTAATCACTCATCTTTTGAGTCATGTGGCTTTAAAGCATCAGAGATGACGAACAAGTATAATTAAACCAGTAGAGAGGATTCAGACTAGACATCATGATTTCCTATAATGTAATCTTCTTGATATCGGTGGTTCTGATATAGTCACAAATTCTACCATTTGTGAGGTGAGAGACTCTTTGAAGCTTTCATCATGAATGAAAAAAATTAAAAACAAAAAATAAGAGTTCAGTTGTAAAGTGTGCTAAAACAGAAGGCAGGTATTCTTGGCTTGGCTGTACTTTTATAAAAATCAACTGTAAATACCTGGTGCAGAAAGGATGAAAGTAACCCCGTTTTGTCCTCCAAGAGTATGATTGCACACTACATTCACAGAATGAGTTGTTTTCAAATAGTCTGAGTGAGTAAAGTCCCAGTTGTACTTACATTAAGCGATATCTTACTCTGCAATTGGCTACTTAGGGCTACTTGTGAAGTAAGATGCTATTCAAGGTGTGTAAGAGTGATAAGGTTAGGCTCTAAATGGATGTCGTTCAGCTGTAGGCATATTATGTCTTAATCAGAACTTGAAGAGATAAAAAGAAAAGCTGAAATCAACGTACTAAGATCTACTTACTGTGGTGTCTTCACTACGGTGAGTCGCCTGCTGCTGCTCCCCCGTTGACTCTGCCTGCACCTCTCGCTGAGCTGGAGTATGGGAGTCGACGTGAGAGCGCTCGGGGATTGATTTTATTGCATCTAGTCTAGACACAATAAATTGATTCCTGCTGGATTGATCACTGCCTGCCAATCCAGCCGGTAGTGAAGACATACCCTTTGTGTAAGTTCTCTGTTGTTGCTTTCCTATGTAAGCAGTGGCGATATTTTTATTTAAGATCAAAGTTCTAGTTTGGTACATATTGGATAGGATATTTTCTGCTCGTTGCCAGGAAGATAGTGAACTATTGGTTAACTGCAGTTTAATAAAGATAAAGGGCATTTGGATAGGCACCAAAATAATCCTTCCTAAAACTTTACTAGGCACTGAAGGACTGAAAGTCAAAAGGTATTTGCTCTTTGTTGATATCCTTTTCTATGTTAATCTAATAAAAGATGATAGAGTGGAAGGGACCTCTTGATACTTACACTTCAGTCAAGCAGCTCAGAGCCTTTGCTTCTTTATACTTGTACTTTTGAGGGCCTGATTCAAAACCCACTGGAGTCAAGGAAGGACTCCCACTAATTTCAGTGGGCTTTGATCAGTATCCAGTGCCCAGTCCCACAACCCTTATTCACAGGAGTAGTCCCATTGGAAATAGTGGGGCTGTGGGCCCACTTTTATGATTAAGGGCTGCAGGAGTGGCTGCTTTCTTGACTTGAGTGCTTCTACAGAGCGCTCCTTAAATACTTCATGAGGTGCACAGTTCTACTCTGTATTTGTACAAATTTTTATTTTTACATTTCTTATTTTTACAAATTTTCCCTAGTATTCCAGGTATAGGGTGGGAATAATCCCTACCTGCACTTAAACATTTTGTCTGGACATTTGGAATAAAAACCAACTTCAGTTTTTAAAGGGTGACATTGATAGCTTAATTTGAGATAGCATTTATAATTTTGTAATTCCTGCCTTTACTTCTTGACTGAAGACAGCAAAGGTGAGTGAGCTATGACGAAGAGAAGAGCAATGTCTATTCAGCATGTCTTAGCAGAAAGCTATATGGGAACTCTAGGGTAAAACGCATTTGGTGTCCTTATCTCCTACTCAGGATTTGAACCTCTGGGGGTCTGATTCTGGTCTCTTTTGCTTTGGTGGAAATGAAATCAGAATTGGGCCCAGAGACACTGATGGGTTCATAGGAGTCATTCTGGATTTATACTGGTGTAACTTGCAGAATCTGGCCCTCAGTGTTCTTTACGACACTAATTTCTTCTGTAAAGTTATAAAGTTTTCACTGAGTTATAAAAGCTTCCTTCCACGGATCTACCTACAATAAGAAACAAAAGATGAATTTCCCTTGTCTTCAACTATTGCTTCACGCTAACCTGAAATATGGCCAAAATAATACATGTGTGCAGATAACCAGTACTGAGAGTATTTTTTCTTGCAGGGATAGGGTTGGCTGATGAGAGGTAGGGTACAATCAGTAGGAGTTGGATTCAATGAGCAAAGTCAAAGATGATGTACATTAGTCATTGATTTAATTTGGGCCATAAAACTGCATATGGGGACCAGATTTATGGGCATGCTTGAGGCACCTTACACTGCTTCAGCAGGGAAAGACAGTAGTAAGAATGGCGTTTAAACCAGATTTATGGCTGCTTTGTGTTGTCTGAGCAGCTCAAAGCAGCCAGACTCTGCTGGTGAATCTCACCCATAACTGGTAACGTAGTATAACTTGCACTGATTCAGCATGCTGTAGGTGGGCAAAATAATTGTAAATTAAATACTGTGGGTCAGATTCTGGAACTGATTTTCTTCCTGCTTAACACCAGTTTTACACAGTATATCTGCACTGATGTCAATGGAGGTATTTTGAATTTTAACTGGTGTAACTTGGTCCAGCATCTGCCAGATAGCTAACTTCCAGAGTTTCTGAATTAGCCCAAATTAAAGTACATTGCCTCTCTGACATGCAAAATCCATGACTCTTCATTTCTGTGTGTATTACAGCTGAGCAGAGAATGGCAATTCAGTTTCTTGGAGGATTTCAAAATCTGTTTTTGTTTCAATTCAGACAAAACCAAAAATTTAGAAATTCTCTGTGCAACAAAGATTATTAAAAAAAAAATTTGAAAAACCAAAATATGTTGTTTGATAATTTCAAAACAGGCAGGCAAATGGTGAGTTGGGAGCCTAGAAGCTGTGGGAGCTGTGGACTGAACCAGGAGGCTTGGAGGTTGGGAGCCTGGAAACCCCAGATCTGCAGCATGCCACCTGGCTGGTGCTCCCACAGCTTCCCACCTCCCATGCCAGCTGGCTCCCCCAGCTGCCTGACTATCAGAGAACTAGCTGACTTGCAAGCTGGGGAGCCTGGGGATTCTGTCTCTGTGGCAGCCTGCTAGGTGGGCTTCAGGGGAGGCCCACAAACTGGCAGGAAACCAGGCAGGTTTCTGATGGAGAGTTGTCAAAATCAACAGGTTTCTTGAGTGTTTGTTTTGGTTTCAGTGAATTATGTTTTTCTGATGGAACAGTATTGTGTTGGAAAAATTTCCACTCAGTTCTAGTGAACATAAATAAATTTTGAGACTCCCAGCAGTCCCTGAAATTGAGACAATCATTCCTCCAATTTTAAGGCTGTAATAGCCATTGGTCTTGGACGTATGTTTTACTCCAATTTACCAGCACAGCACAGAGCAACAGGACAGTTTAAAATCAGCCAGGCGAGATTATTTTATGGAAATGCCTTGCTATTTTGTAAGTCCAAAAGTCAACCTAGAAATCTATTTACAGCTTAATATCCTTAGCAAAGGTTAGGAAACTTTGGCACTACTAGAATCATTACATGTCCATCCCAATATAGAATGTTTGCTTTTACAGTTGGATAGATAAGAATATTCATTTGCTTCTAAAGAAAACAGCAAAAGGTAATCTGGTTTTTGTAGCTAGTCAATGGTACTATCTGATAAAAGTCCACAGTAATTATCAGAGCTATTTTTAATCAGCTCTCTTTTTTCAGTTATTGCTCTGTGTATTTAGCAGCTCCATTAGATCACTTGTTGTCCAGAGCTAAGGGCAAAGTTTACCTAATTTGTTTATTTAACTTTTAGCATTTTAAAAAATTCTCATTTTAAAAGCAGCCCCAGTAACTCTTGAACCTGGTCACTGATTCATTATTCTGATTGTATTGCCTTAAGCCACAAGTATTTGCAAACACCAGCCCCATGCCAATTATTTGTTCTCTTTTGAGAAAGTTGGTTTGAAATACATTGTGTAGTCAGATGAAGTGGTGTTAATTCACTTTATAGACTATAATTAATTGTGTCCTCTTACATAGATTTCAATTTAATTTTCTTTACAAAAAGGTCAATGCTAGAAACCCATTAACTTAAATGGACATTGGACTGGGCCCTTTATTATTATAATGTACTTTACTGTATTGTTGGCATCATATTTTATATCTTATTCAACTATAAACATAGCCATAGGCTGCCCTCAGCCAGATGGTCCCCTTATCCCTTTAACCTTTTGTAGGTGACAGTGAGACTGCCCTGAGCTAAAATGGCCAGCATCTCCCATTATTTCTAAAATGGTGGCCTTTCAGTGGCCATGTGAAAGCCAGGCAGGGGACAGAAGAATTCAGAGGTGCTGGTAGTGAGACTGTGAGGAAAACGGCATGAGGAATGTGTTAGGAAACAGGACCTGATCCTGTGAGGAGTCAGGAGAAAGTGGGGAGCAGGAGGCAGACTTAGGGGTATGTGTTGGTAAGTGGATTCCCCTCTGAGTTGCAAACAGGGAGGTCTGCATTTGTGCGATGTGTTTTTTAAAGCTTGATATTTTAACCTAAAATGGAATTCGGGGCAATTGGCCTTCCCCAAAGGCAAAAAATATCAGAAGGCTGGCAAACCCCACCATGACTTTGGCTTACAAATCATAAGATTTTGAAGATAATCTTATGATTTTGGTGAGTCGGACTCATTATTTAATGAGCTACACTGTAGGTGGTGGAGCTCAAGGCCAAGATTCAGACTTTTGCACTTGATCTGGATTGCAGAGATGTGATTGATCATATTCATCATTGCCAGTTCAAGACTCTAGAGAAAGGGAGGGAGAGCTAAACAATCTGAAAAACAGAACAGGCATAGGCAGTGGGTGTAATAGGCCAGGGGAGGCTCTGCTACCAGAACCCCATTTGTGGGGGAAGTTTTTGTTTTATTCAGGGGCGGCACCAGGCACCAGCACGCCAAGCGCGTGCCTGGGGCGGCAAGCCACGGGGTGCTCTCTGCCGGTCGCTGCGAGGGCGGCAGGCAGGTTGCCTTCGGCAGCATGCCTGCGGAGGGTCCGCTGGTCCCACGGCTTCGGCGGACCTTCCCACAGGTGTGCCGCCGAATCCGCAGGACTGGGGACCTCCCGCAGGCAAGCCGCCGAAGGCAGCCTGCCTGCCGTGCTTGGGGCGGCAAAATACCTAGAGCCGCCCCTGATTTTATTATGCCTTATTCTGGTTCCAGGGCGGCTGATGAGGCAGTATTTGCTACTCAGCTTCCTGGCTTCATAAATAATCTACCTGGACTCCAGACTGATGAATACAGGAATTTGAGTAGCTTCTTCTGGAGAGAGTCCAAGACGCTTTTCCCCATGGCAGCTTGGGGTCTGAGGAGGCTTGGTGCGGCTGGCTCAGGGCTCCTCCGGGCAGGTGGAGGGAGGTGCTCAGGCCCGGGGCTCCTCCGGTGAGGAAAGCAGGCGGAAGGGGCAGAGCCAGGGGCTAGCCTCCCTGAAGGGGGGGGTTCCACCCTCCATCCATGAGAAAAGGGTAAATGGCATACGATATGACATCAAATGGTAAGTCTATTCACCTCGTTAAAATATAGGAGCACATAGGTATTTGGCTTTTGGGATTTTTCAAAGGCGCCTAAGGGCTTGTCTATACTTCAAAGGCTGCAGTGGCACAGCTGCAGTGCTTTAGTGAAGATGCTACCTACACCAACGGGAGGGCTTCTATCATCAGTGGAGATAATCCACTTTCTCAAGAGGTCTCTGCTCCCCTTCTGCTGTGTTGAGTGTGAAGGGAACTTTCTCTGGGGGTAAGTAGTGGGCCACGGGTGCCCTTTAGCACAGGAGTGGGCAAACTTTTCGGCCTGAGGGCTGCAACGGGTTTCGGAAATTGTATGGAGGGCCGGTTAGGGGAGGGGGCTGTAGCCTGGCCCCCACCTCCTATCTGCTCCCCCCTCGGGACCCCTGCCCCATCCACACAGCCCCACTCCCTGTCCCCTGACTACCTCCAGACCCCCCCACCCCATCCAACCCCTCCTCTCATTCCTGACACCCCCCCCCTTCTCCCTGGCTCCTGACTGCCCCCTGCTGCCCCATCCAAACCCCCCTCCTTCCTGACTGCCCCCCCGGTACCCCTGCCTCCATTCAATCCCCTGTTCCCCCCTCAACCTGTATGCATGCCCCCACCCCCTGACCACCACCCCGAACTCCCCTGCCCTCTATGCAACCCTCCCTGCCCCCTTACTACGCTGCCTGAAGCACTGGTGGCTGGCGGCACTACAGTCATGCCGCCTGGCTGGAGCCAGGCCACGCCGCCGCTGCTGTCACCACGCAGCACAGAGCACCGGGTCAGGCCGGGCTCTGCAGCTGCGCTGCCCCAGGAGCTCACAGCCCTGCTGCCCAGAGCATTGCACCGGCGGCGGAGCGAGCGAACTGAGGCTGCAGGGGAGGGAGGACAGCCGGGGAGGGGCCAGGGCAAGCCTCCCGGGCCAGGAGCTCAGCAGCTGGGCAGGATGGTCCGCAGGCCGCAGTTTCCCCACCTCTGCTTTAGCACCACCTTCTGGTGGAATATGGCACTACAGGCACTTCCTGCTTCAAATTCTCCTCACCCAGGTGTTCTCTCTGAGATTCATACAGCTCAGCTCTCTTCTCTGGGTCACTCTCAGTCCCTTTTCAGGGTAACAGTAGTCCCAAACAGACAAAAGGTGCATTCCACCTTGCTTTGGACTCCACTGGAGTCCCTCTCACAGTCTGGGATAGAGCCCAGACTTCCATACTCCTTCAAGACCCTACTCCAAGGCCTTCTACGGAAACCCAGCTTGCTCCCTGAGGTTCCTCACTGCTCTGCAATAGAGCACTGGTTTCCCTGGGGTACCCACCTGACTGATGACAATGGCTCAGGGTCTTCCACAGAAGCCTGCTCACTCCCCAGACAGATCTCTCTCCACTCTCCTATAAGGCCCAGCTTTTCATTAAACTATCACCTGACCCCCAGTTAGTCCTGGCCCCACCGACAGAGAAACAATTAATTAATTAATTAAGGCACAGGTGAGGCTGGCTCCATCTCCTGCTCTGCTGGTCCCAATGCATTTGGAATGTTGCTATTGGCTTTCCTCATGTTAATTAGTCTGGCAGAACCAATGACCTCTGTCCAGTTAGCTGTGATGCTTTGCATGTGGGGCTTTGAAAAACAGCACACCTCTGGAAACATCTTAAAGAAGTCATGCTGTCACCAAGTGGCTGAAGCCCCTGGACCTCTCTGCTGGGTTTCTGGCAATGGACAATGGAGTAGCCAACACAAAGGCAGAGTGTGATGGTTGCTTCCAGCTTGTCCCTTGTCTTGCTCACTGCCTCAGTCTCATTGTGAGGAAATTCCTAGGAGGGGTGAGATACAGTGTTGCAGGTGCTGCTGTCAAAGGCTGGGAAGCTCTGTGGCCACTTCAGCTAGTCCTGTGCAGTGCACCACAAACTTAGAGAGCTACAAGAGTCACTCAAACTGCTACCAGTTGAAGTAGGAGGTGGTGAGCAGGTGGCTCTCCACCTTTTACAGGATGGAAAGTCTGTATGAGCACAGAAAAGCAATGGTAGGGTTCCATGTCTGTGGGTCCAGGAATGTACGGATGAACACCAGCCTCCAAACTTCACCCACCCACTGGCTCCTCATGAAGAAGTTAACCAATCTCCTTTGATATTTTGATACCACAGGGATGCAGGGACCAACTAAGTAATTCCCTTGCTGTGCCTGCTGGAGAGAGAACTGAGACACGTGTTTCAGAAACAGAGTGGGGAATCCGAGAGTGGGAGTCATGCAGTCTTTTCTTCTGGGAAATCACCATCTCTTAGGGTATGTCTACACTACAAGAGTAGTTCGATTTAACTTAGGTCGAATTTGTGGATTCGACCTGATGAATTCGAATTTGTGTATCCACACTAAGGACACTAATTCGACTTTGTGAGTCCACACTAACGGGGCAAGCGTCGACATTGGAAGCGGTGCATTCTGGGCAGCTATCCCACAGTTCCCGCAGTCCCCGCTTCCCATTGGAATGCTGGGTAGAGCCCCCAATGCCTGCTGGGGGAAAAATGTGTCGAGGGTGGTTTTGGGTAACTGTCGTCATTCAACCGTCACTCCCGCCCTCTCTCCTTGAAAGCGCCGGCGGGAACTCTGTTCGCGCACTTTTCTGGTCAGTGACAGCGCGGACGCCACAGCACTGCGAGCATGGAGCCCGCTGCGATCATTGCTGCACTTATGGCCGTTGTCAACTCCTCGCACCTTATCGAACACCTCTTCCACAGTCAGCTGCTGAGAAATCGGGCGAGGAGGCTCCGGCAGCGCGGTGAGGACATGAAGTGTCAGAGTGGCACAGACCTCTCACAAAGCACGGGATCCCGCGACGCGGAGATCATGGTGGCAATGGGTCACGTTCATGCTGTGGAACGGCGATTCTGGGCCCGGGAAACAAGCATGGACTGGTGGGACCGCATAGTGCTGCAGGTCTGGGATGAATCACAGTGGCTGCGAAACTTCAGGATGCGTAAGGGCACTTTCCTTGAACTGTGTGACTTGCTGGCCCCTGCCCTGAAGTGCCTGATGCGAGCAGCCCTGAGTGTGCAGAAGCAAGTGGCCATAGCCCTCTGGAAACTTGCAACGCCAGACAGCTACCGTTCAGTAGCGAACCACTTTGGCGTGGGCAAATCTACCGTGGGGGTTGCTGTGATGCAAGTAGCCCACGCAATCGTTGACCTACTGCTCTCAAAGGTAGTGACCCTGGGAAACGTCCAGGTCATCATAGATGGCTTCGCCGCGATGGGATTCCTAAACTGCGGTGGGGCTATAGATGGCACTCACATCCCTATCCTGGGACCAGCCCACCAGGCCAGCCAGTATATTAACAGAAAGGGCTACTTTTCAATGGTGCTGCAAGCACTGGTGGACCATAGGGGACGTTTTACCAACATCTACATCGGGTGGCCGGGCAAGGTTCATGACGCGCGTGTGTTCAGGAACTCTGGTCTGTTTAGATGCCTGCAGGAAGGTAGTTTCTTCCCGGACCACAAAATAACTGTTGGGGATGTGGAGATGCCTACAGTGATCCTCAGGGACCCAGCCTACCCGCTAATGCCCTGGCTCATGAAGCCCTATACAGGCGCCCTGGACAGTGACAAGGAGCTCTTCAACTACCGGCTGAGCAAGTGCAGAATGGTGGTGGAGTGTGCTTTCGGACGTCTCAAGGGGAGATGGAGGAGCTTACTGACTCACTCGGATCTCAGCAAAACCAATATCCCCATTGTTATTGCAGCTTGCTGTGTGCTCCACAATCTCTGTGAGAGCAAGGGGGAGACCTTTATGGCAGGATGGGAGGTTGAGGCAAATCGCATGGCTGCTGATTACGCTCAGCCAGACACCCGTGCGATTAGAAGAGCCCAGCGGGAAGCGCTGTGCATCCGGGAGGCTTTGAAAGCTAGGTTCCTCAGAGAGCAGGGTAACCTATGACTGTCCAGTCTCTTTACAGAGAAGCTGAACCTGCCCCTGTTTCAGTTACTATTGACTTTTTTCAGCGGTTACATACCCCGTTCACCAGGTTTCCCCCCTTCCAACAGACGTTTAAAAATAAAGTTATTGGAACATTTTTAATTAACAAAGTTTTGTTTACTAACGAATTCTCATTCAAGGGTTCCAACAGGGACGCAGACTGTGGTGGGTACGGTGTACAGTGATGTACAGACCACTTCTACACTCGAGGACTGACAGGCTCCTGCTCCTACAGCGGTCTCTGGGGGGAGGACAGTTACCGGAGGGTGTGCAGGAAGGGGTGGGTTTGCAGGAAGGGGTGAGGGGTGTCTGGGAAGGGTGAGTAGGTGTGGGGGGATGATGGCTCTGTCTGGGTCTCAGGGCATCGGAGAGGTTCATGGCTAGGGTGGAAGGGCATGGTAAGGGCAGCCTGCCTTGCCATTTGTGGATGCCAGGCGCTCGGACCCTGGGGCAACATACACCTCCCAGACTGACCTGGGGCAGCAGACACCTCGCAGAGTGACCCGGGTGCCTAGTGACTGCACTCTGTGTGTGACCTGCTGTTGATCCTGCCCCCATGTCTGTACCCTGTTAATGGTGGCTGTCCTATGCAATTAACAAACCCCTCCCCCCCCTTCACACAAAGTCTTCTGCAAAGAAACATGACGGAAACAGTAATGAACAGCAAACTATTTTTAATACTCAACTACACAGTTGGGGGATGAAACTGGGATTTGGGATCGGGTGAGCCAGGAAGGGAAGCAATTCTCATACTTTAGGGAATGAGAGCTGTTTGGTACATGAGCGCTCTGCTGGGGTGGAGTGACAGTTTTCACGGCCCCTAGCGCCCCTCCTTCTTGTGATTTTGGGTGAGGGGGGGACAGGACTTTGTGGCAGGGGAGGGCGGTTGCAGATACAGTTCAGGGGGGCTCTCTGCTCCTGCCTGCGGTCCTGCAGAACATCCACAAGGCGCCGGAGCGTGTCCGTTTGTTCCCTCATTAGTCCAAGCAGCGTTTGAGTCGCCTGCTGGTCTTCCTGCCGCCACCTGTCCTCCCGTTCGCTGTGTGAGCGCTGCTGCTGAGAGAGGGTCTCCCTCCACTGGCTCTGCTGGGCCGCCTCGGCTCTGGAGCAGGCCATCAGTTCAGTGAACATCTCGTCCCGAGTCTTTTTCTTTCGCCGCCTAATCTGCGCCAGCCTCTGTGAGGGGGATGCTGGGGCAGTTCGGGAAAGAGCCGCAGCTGTGTGATATGAAAAAGGAAGTGATTTCCTTGCAAAGATACATGTTTGCGAACACTGAACACAGTCTACTCAGTTTCTGTGAACAAGACCATACAGGGCAACTAATCTCATGTGCTCTCAGGACAAGTTCGAATTTTCGGCATTCGCTTTCATTGCCTGGGGTCTTGCACTGGAGATCGGACAAGCGGGGCAGGACAGCAGAATCCGTGTAGCAGCCAGGCCTGGTAAGCCGTCAACTTTAGGCTGCTTAACAGTTAATGGATAGCAGTGCCCTCCTGCTGCAGGCAATCTGGAAAGCATAAAGTCTGACCCTGTTCCAGCCCCTCGCGGCTGTCCCCGGGAAAGATCCCTGTATGCTTTTCCTCTGCAGCCTCCAACACGTGGCTGTTAAACGACGGTCATTGTTATGCAAAGGAAAAGTCAAGCATTCACAATAGTAACATTAAAGTAATTCCCCTAATTAGATGCAGCAGTCGCCGAGTGAGATCACCCTGAGGCGGGTCTCCAGGAGAAACAGAGAGCGCATGCTGCGTGAATCCCTGCACAGACCAGGGCCCTATGCTGCCATGCTGGTCGAGGCAATGCTACCACTATACCTCAGGATGGCCTGGCGCGGAAGAGTGTGCTTCCACGGAGCACCCAATAAGGCACCTCTCCCCAGGAACCTCCTGCGGAGGCTTTTCGAGTACCTCTCCGAGAGCTTCGTAGAACTGTCCCAAGAGGATTTCTGTTCGATCCCTATATGCATTGACCTTCTATTCATATAGTTTTTATTCATGTTTTGTTAAAAAATAAATGTTTACATGTTTATAGCACTTACCGACTGATCCTTCCCCTGATTCGGAGTCCGGGTTAACGGCCGGGGAGGGTTGGTAGGGGATCTCTGTGAGGGTGATGAAGAGATCCTGGCTGTCGGGGAAAGCAGTATTGTAACCGCTGTCGCCTGCCTCGTCCTCCACAAACCCTTCCTCATCTTCCCCATCGGCGAACATCGCCGAGAAACTGCTCCTCGACACTATCCCATCCTCAGAGTCCACGGTCACTGGTGGGGCAGTGGTGGCAGACCCACCGAGAATGGCATGCAGTGTCTCGTAGAAGCGGCATGTCTGAGGCTGGGCTCTGGAGCGTCCGTTTGCCGCTTTGATTTTTTGGTAGCCTTGTCTCAGGTCCTTGATTTTCACGCGGCACTGCGTTGCATCCCGGCTGTATCCTCTGAGTGCCATGGCTTTGGAGACCTTCTCGTAGGTCTTTGCATTCTGTTTTTTGGAGCGCAGCTCCGAAAGCACAGACTCATCGCCCCACACAGCGATCAGATCCAAGACTTCCCGGTCAGTCCATGCTGGGGCCCTCTTTCTATTCAGAGATTGCATGGACTCCTCTGCTGGAGAGCTCTGCATCGCTGCCAGTGCTGCTGAGCTTGCCACGATGTCCAACCAGGAATTGAGATTCCAACTGGCCAGACAGGAAAAGGAATTCAAATTTTCCCGGGGCTTTTCCTGTATGGCTGATCAGAACATCTGAGCTCGGACTGCTGTCCAGAGCGTCAACACAGTGGTGCACTTTGGGATAGCTCCCGGAACTACTAAGTTCGATTTGCATCCACACCTAGCCTAATTCGACATAGCCATGTCGAATTTAGCGCTACTCCCCTCGTCGGGGTGGAGTACCGAATTCAAACTAAAGAGCCCTCTAGGTCGAATTAAATGGCTTCCTGGTGTGGACGGGTGCACGGTTAATTCGAATTAACGCTGCTAAATTCGAATTAAAGTCCTAGTGTAGACCAGGCCTTAGACATCTGGGAGAAGGAGCATAACTGGATAGCAACATATCTAGACTGCTGATTCAAAGGATTATGGCTTCCTTCCTCTCATCAGAGAACAGGGAGTCAGGCATGCTCCAGATGGAAAAACAGTTTGTGCTGCCACCCATGCTGCCGTGGCATCACTGATAGTGGCGTTAGTTACCCAATGTAGCTTTTATTTATTATACATGTGCTGCAGTCACACCTCTGACTGTAATGTAGTCACACCCTGAAAGACATAGTGGTTAATGTCATTGATGAGGTGATTCAAGACACTGTCACAACCAAGAGGCAACACTAGCGGAGGATAGTATGACATGGATTCTGCCAAGGAAGAGAGCAAAAGGTCGTCATCCTCCTTTTGACAGAGGTTGGGGGACTTTGGAATGGTCACATGGCTTCTTCCCACCTTGAGGAGCAGGAGCCTGATGCTGCTGCAGCAGAGAGGATGGTGGAGGAATATTTACAAGATACAATGTTGGTACCCCTGACTGAGACCCTCTTCACTGTTGGCAGCTAAGGAAGGGTGTATGGCCAGCATTGCACAAGCTGGCTGTTGCCTACCATCAAATCTGTACTTGGAGAACCACTTTAGTGCAGCAGGCCCTACCATCTCCAGCAGATGCATGTGTCTCTTGACAGGGAATGTCATAGGCCTACTCAGAGTCATCAAGATTAAGGCCAGAAGGGACCACTGGATCATCTAAAGTCTGATCTGCACATCAGAGGCTCCTAGTGGGGTCCTTGGTGCCTCCACAGTACCTCTGGGTGCCTCCTTTGCAGGTGGGACCAGGGAGACTGGTTCCAGAGTCTTTCCCCTGTGCACTTGGGAGCCCCTTTCACAGTGGTGGCAGGCAGCCACCTTTTGACTGCCCTGTCACTACTGCAAAGTTCTCCCATATACTTGAGCATCACCTCATGGAGTGGCAAGAGGCTCACTCTCCTTCAGGTTCCCCCACCCCACCACTCTTTCTTCCATCTCTGCTATAGGGAGTTTTTATTTATCTTGCCTTTATTTACATCTGTCAGTCACTAGTACTCCTATCCTGCTCTGGCCCCTCCCTGCCTGGACTAAGTGATGCAGTGAAAATTCCAATCAAACTAGCTGCTACTGGATTTTTCTGTTCTGGGTTGAAAAAGGTTGAAATGTTTCATTTCAACATGAAACGTGGGGCTAAACAACAGGGATGGAAAAGAGCTATTTAAACTAAAAGACAGCCGCTGGCACAAAAATAAATGGGTATAAAGTGGCCATGAATAATTTTAAGATGGAAATTAGAAGGATGTATCTACCATCAAAGAAGTGAGTTTCTAGACCAACCTTTCAATAGAAGTAATGGAGGCAAAGAAACTAATTGGTTTTAAAATGGAGCTTGATACATTTGAATGGGATTATATGATGGGGTTACCTGTAACACCAGGGAACTGGACTTTGATGACCCATGAGGTTTTATCCAGTCCTATATTCCCATTATTGAAATACAATTTTTTAAAAAAATTTGTTTTGCAGAGAATTTTGAAACTTTCAAATTCATTCCAAATTGATACAAAAACTAATTTAGAAATAAACTGTGAAATGGAATTACCATTCTCTGCCCATCTCTAACAGTAATGTACAATGACAATTGGTTCCTGCATCACCCCAAGCTCAGCACTTTTTCTGCCAACCTTCCATTACCTGACTAACATGCCACTACCCTCTACCAACCAACGACCCTTCCATCATAGTACTGTTCTCCCTGACTTCTTACCACCTTTACCAGTGTGGCTGTCCTCCCTCTCCCCCTGCACTTTTCAACAGCGGTAACAGGACAGTCCTATTCCCTTTATGTAGTTTGAGAAAAGAATTGATACAGAGAAAATAATACATTTAACAATCATGCCTTATGGCAGTTTTTCACTATATTGTTTCATTTTTATTTTGTACTCCCGTTGCCATAAAACGTCTACAATGCTTGGGGACCAGTCCTTTTGCGCACATTGTTGCCTCTTGCTTGCTGATTCCCAGAATATCAGGAATCATACTGAAAGGTGAACTGTAAAGCTAGAAGGAGGTTAGTAGTGGAGTTCCTCAGGGACCAATCTTGGGACCAATCTTATTTAACATTTTTACTACTGATCTTGGCACAAAAAGTGGGAGTGTGCTAATAAAATTTGCAGATAACACAAAGTTGGGAGGTATACAGAGGAGGACCAGAAAATCATACAAGAAAATCAGGATGACCTTGTAAACTGGACTAATATAAACGGGATGATATTTAATAGTGCAAAGTGAAAGGTCATGCATTTAGGGAGTAACAAGAATTTTTGTGATAAGCTGGGGACTTCTCAGTTGGAAGTGACAGAGGAGGAGACAGACCTGGGTGTATTTGTTGATCACAGGATGACTATGAGCCATCAGTGTGATGCAGCTGTGAAAAAGGCTAACACAGTCCTGGTGTGCATCAGGCAAGGCATTTCCAGTAGAGACCGGGAAGCAGGGTGGATAAAAATCAATGATTTTTTTTTTAAAAGCCATTGATTTTTATTTAAATTAGATTTTTTTAAATTTAAATTGGATTTTTTGATAAAATGCTTTTTGAGGAAAAAACCTATCTAAAGCTAGTTTTAATTAAGATACATTATAGCTCAAAGATATCTCATCATGGAATAGGGATTATAAATTCTAATTCTATAGTATGAGCTAAGATATTCATGTAATGTTTAAGAAAAGTGTTGTAAATGAGTTCCAGTAGCTCATGGATTAGGGACCCAATTTTATGGGGTTCCAGGGGTTTCGGTATAGATTATTTAGGTTAATCTTTCTATCTACCCAATGGGACTCAGTGCTCAGTCTAGAAGATACCATCAGAGATGCTTAGTTTTGCAGTTCTCAAACTGAGGATTTGTGTCTCCAGAGATAACATGTTTGTTAACAGCAAAAATGTTTGTAATAAATAAATAAATAAATATATACAGGTGAGAAATAACAGACCTCAACCCTATTGTCCCTCTGCAAATTTGTGTACACAGACAGAATCAATCCCTTACCTCTCTCTAAAAGTGCAAAGTTTCAAAAAGTTCAATGAATAGAAGATTGTTGGGGGCGGAATAGATCTGGACAAGGAGAAGAAGTCTGGAGATAAATGTGAGAAGGGAGAGACAGGCAGTGGAAACAAAAGTGAAACTGTTTAAGCAGCATATTCCAGACGTCCTGAAGTCTTTCTGAGTGTAGCCTTCATTGATTTGAGATCTACCATGCCATTCTCTCACTAGGAGGGAAAATCTATAATGGCAACAGGCTGTAAAAGAGACCCAGCTCTGGGAATAAGAACCATTCAAGAAATATATGGTTGCTGCTGATGTTTTGAAGAAAATCACACCAGTGAACTTGTGGAAGTCACTTCAACAGTCTCTGAATCCAAGTGCTTAAGTGATAATCTCACTTTTAACTGCAGTAGCTTCTTCTGCCGGTGTAGAAAGAATATTTTCTTTCTTTGGACTAATTCATTCCAAATTGAGAAATCGTTTGGAACCTGAAAAAGCAGGAAAGCTTGTTTTTCTTTTCCAGATTATGAACAAACAGGAAAATGAAGGTGAAGACAACTGAGTTAGCTGCAGAAGCCAATATTTTAAATTTCTCATGTTGACGTGGTTGATTTAATTTTTGTTTTTGTTTTTTTAAAAAATTTCATTTAATTTTAGTTAAAAACAATTTTAACAAAAACAAACCTAATTTTAAAAAACTTGAATGTTTAACTAAATTCAAAAATTCATATGCTTGTTTTGTTAAACTATTATGTTTGCTGTTGAAGAAGAAAATCCAGAATACATAACATTGTTGTTTTAGTTAAATAAAACAATTTAAATGTCTGCCTGCATGGCAAGAAAATCCTCCAAATATTAATAATTAACCTGATGAATTGGAGATAGTTCACCTCCCAATGACTTCATAAACACCTGCTTCAATTACCTTTGGTAGATGAAATAACCAAACAATCATTCATTTTCTGATATAGCTGTAAAATGAATCTGAAAAGTTTTCAAAATAAATCACTTAAAAAATGTATAGTGTGTACCTTCTAAAAATTAAACCTATATCTATCTCTGAGTTGTGAAGAATATGTATTAAGGTTAGCCAACAAGAATGCACTTTTATATAGAAATCCATGATTAAATTGAGTCTTCCTGATTAGTGATTTAAATCAGTTTGACTTAAATCAAATCCACCCTGCCAGAATACATGTAAAAAAGGCCTGCAGCTCACATGGGTCCATGCTCCTTTTAAGTTCAGATGAAAAGAATATTTGAGAAAATTCTAGCCACTGGATTTGTCACAAGTTGTTAGGGAGGGAAATTGTACAGATGAGATTCTATTTCAGGGGTCGGCAACCTTTCAGAAGTAGTTGCTGAGTCTTCATTTATTCACTCTGATTTAAGGTTTCACGTGCTAGTAATACATTTTAATGTTTTTAGAAGGTCTCTTTCTATAAGTCTATAATATATAACTAAACTATTGTTGTATGTAAAGTAAATAAGGTTTGTAAAATGTTTAAGAAGCTTCATTTAAAATTAAATTAAAATGCAGAGCCCCCCTGGACCGGTGGGCAGGACCCTGGCCGTGTGAGTGCCACTGAAAATCAGCTCGCGTGCCGCCTTCGGCACCCGTGCCATAGATTGCCTACCCCTGTTGTATTTGTTCTCTAGTATTTAGACCAGAGATGTCCCTGATTAGTCTTTCAGCTGTGGAAGGAGTTTCATGGAGATACCAGAAATGTTCTTACATCTAGGTTTTGAGATAAATTATAGGAAAAAACAGATACTTGCTGTTGCGTGCCTTATAAGGAAATCTCATTGAACTATATATCCAATAATAGCAGAAATTTTCAATCAATTACCTAGAAACTAGAGCCATCTCATTGTTTACTTTAAACCCTACCCCTTTAATATATCCACTAATACATAGATCTCTATAGAGCTAGGTATCAAGATGGCTACCATCACCCAGGTCCGGCTCCAGGCACCAGCTAAAGAAGCAGGTGCTTGGAGCGGCCAATACCAAGGGGCGTCCCTCCGGCCGCTATAGGGGCGGCACGTCTGGGCCTTCGGTAGCAATTCGGTGGCGGGACCCTCAGTCCCTCTCGGAGCGAAGGACGCACCGCTGAATTGCCGCAGAAGAGTGGAGCGGCACGATCGCGCTGCCGCGGCTTTTTTTATTTTTTGGCTGCTTGGGGAGGCAGAAAACCTGGAGCCAGCCCTGCCATCACCATAGTGCTATATAAGTTCCTCACAATTTTCAGTGAATTTTTCTTCATAACATCATATGAGGTAGAGAAGCATTATTATCCTGATTATGCAATGGGGAGCAGAGACACAGGAAGGTCCGAAGTCACACAGGAAATCTGTTGCAGAGCTAGGAGTTTCAGTGCACGTCTTTATTCACAAGACCACGCTTCATCCTTGAATAACTTCTGTTATCATTATTTAAATTATAATTGTACTGTGTTATTTAATATTTGCATATTGCACCATAGCAGTAGGCATGCATGGTGTTTTTCAGGAAACTACTGCCTTCCTTCACATCAAATTTCCACTGGTGTAAATGAGAGCACAACATGGCCCCCACTCGCTGGCCAAGGGTCTTAGAAAAAAACCTACTTGTTTCAGATCTTCATTCCCCCTTATGTTTCCTCATTCTGTTTTAAAAGGTCTCCAAAAAACAATCACAACACTTGTCTGGAACAGTGTGTGCCCTAAAGCTAGCCCTGTGTGGCTTCAGCAGGAAAAAGAAAATGGGGACAGGATTGACATAGCTCTGACTTAGTTTAATATTTAGTTTTTAGCTGCACAGTCCAATATATATATATATACACACACCCACACTCTTACACAGGAAGCCCTTGGCATTACTAGGTACAAATGGAGCACACTGTTTTTCTGATTAATTTAAAACATAGTATTGTACCTTGTACTAGTACACAAAAGACAAATTGTGCCACTCAAATAAATTAAACAGATAACAAAGGCTTCCCCCCCTTGCCCGTTCCTTGAGTTCAGACAATACATGCTTCATAAAAAAGACTCCTCTATTAGTTAAAACTGAAATAATATTTTGTAACTTCTTTGGTGGTGAAGGTCTCATGGCATAGGTACACTCTCTTCTCATAAATGCCTACTCACACTCCAAAAGAAATTACATATATGGAGGGCTAGTAAAGAAGGAAACCTGAAAAATGTTGGCCTGCTCTATTATAAATAAGGCAGTGAGTTGGTCAAGG
Source organism: Mauremys mutica (assembly GCF_020497125.1). Classification (NCBI taxonomy): domain Eukaryota; kingdom Metazoa; phylum Chordata; order Testudines; family Geoemydidae; genus Mauremys; species Mauremys mutica. The sequence continues at coordinate 315,766,832 of NC_059072.1, read as the reverse complement.
AAGTCACGGATTCCATGACTTTCTGTGACCGCTGTGACTTCTGCAGTGGCCGGTCCGCCTGGCTCAGGGGCAGCTCAGGCAGCCCCTGTGCCAGTCGCACCGGCTGCTCCTGGAACAGTCTTGGGCCACCGCACTCCCCAGCAGCAGAGTTTGGGTGTGGGAGGGACTAGGGGGTTGGGTCACTGGACGGGGAGAGGTGGGCTCTGGGTGGTGCTTCCCCGGGGGGGGGGGGGGGCTCCCCAGAAGAAGGGACATCCCCCTCGCTCAGCTGCTAGGCAGAGGTGTGGCCAGGCAGCTCTTCACGCTGCCTCCACCCTGAGCGCTGGCTTCACAGCTCCCATTGGCTGGGAACCATGGCCAATGGGAGCTGCGGGGGCGGTGCCTGCAGGGGGAGGCAGCATGCAGAGCTGCCTGGCCACACCTCTGCCTAGCAGCTAAGTGAGGGGGATGTCACCATTTCCGGGGAGCCCCCCCAGGTAAGTGCTGCCCAGAGCCCGCCTCATCCCCTCCTGTGCCCCTGCCCCCTCCCACACCCAAACTCTACTGCTGCTGGGGCAGGGTGGGGAGGCGCAGAGCCAGGTAGGGAGCTTGCTGGCCCCTCCAATCCCCACCCCCACCCCCACCCCAGCACCAGTGGGGGTCCCAGCTGTATGCCACCACCCTCCCCCCATCCCCCAAGCAGCTGGGCCACCCTCCCCCAGCACCTGCGTGGCCCCTGGGCAGCCCTCCTCCCCAAGTTTTATTCACTGGTATTTTTAGTAAAAGTCATGGACAGGTCACGGGTTGTGAATTTTTGTTTACTGCCTGTGACTTGTCTGTGACTTTTACTAAAAATACCTGTGACTAAAACATAGGCTTAATTATAGACCACATGTCTGATTTTTCAAAAGCGCTGAACTCCTCTACCTCTCATTGAGTTCAGTGGCATGGGCGGACACTCAGCACCTCTAAACATCACCCAATTAACAATATTTCTAAAAATAGTTCCCATCTCCTAAAACAATATCAGTTTCCATTCAGAACTTGTGAAACACTACTGAGGCTAAATAAACTGGCAACCTAAACAAGGCTTGGTGATGGAGGAGTGGCTAATTAGCTTTTGGTTTTATTTGTATATGATGGGAGTGTCTTCAAATCTGTATGCTTTGGAATCAAATCTCAAAAAAAAAAAATTGCAGTCCTATGGCCAACAGATAATTTGTCCTGTCCCACTGTATGCACTTCTAGATTTGGATGAAAACTGTTCCAAAATAAGGTCAAACTTTACTACAGTTTCTTTTCTTGGCTGTTCAAGCTGTTATTGCAGTATAATGGTGCAACACTAAAATGCTTCTGCTGGATTAATATATAAAAAAAATTGGAAAGTACTTGCACTGCAGGAAAACTATTAACTCTAGGAGTGACTCCTACACCCGCTCTTTGAAAACTTGGCTTCCTCATATCAACTACATTAAAAAAGACATGGTAGTTTAATGATCAGAACATTTCAACGAGTCCTTTGTATACAGACAGAAGAATCCCTGTTGTCATCACACATATATACAATACAAACATCAACATTTACAAAGTAGGGACTGGATGATCTTTATTTTTTGCTGTTTAACCATAGTCAATAAAGATAATGTAAAGTACTATGACATCTATAAAATGGGGAATAACTTGCTAGGCAGTAATACTATAGAAAAGATTCTGGGGATCACTGTGGCTCACATATTGCATATGAGCCAACAATGTGATTCAGTTTAAAAAAAGGCAAATACCATTCTGAGTTGTATTTATAGGAGTGGTGTATCTAAGACATGGGAGATAATTGTTTCACTCTATTTGGCGCTGGTGAGGCCTCAGCTGGAGTACTGTGTCTGGTTTTGAGCACCAGACTTCAAGAAAAATATGGACAAATTGGAGACCAGTGGAGAGCAAAAAAATGATACAAGGTTTAGAAAACAAGATCTATGAGGGCATGTTAAAAAAACAACAACTGGGCATGTTTAGTCATGAGAAAAGAAGATTGAGAGGGTATCTGATAAGTCTTCAGAAATGCTAAGGGCTCTTATAAAGAAGATGGTAATCAGTTCTCCATGTCTAATGAAGGTAGGGCAAAACGTAATGGGCTTAGTCTGCAGTTAGGGATATTTAGGTTAAATATTAGGAAAAAATGTCTAAGGCTAGCAAAGTGTTGGAATAAGTTACCAAGGGAGGTTGTGGAATCTCTGTCATTGGGGGTTTATAAAAACAGGTGTTGGGTTCTTCAGGGACTAGAACCCCGATCTGTGTAGTGGGAAGAGCCAACACCTCCATGTTTCAGCCGTGGGGTGGTTGGGAGATGGGCACCAGGCAGCCCCAGTTTTTGGCCATGGGGTTTCAGTTCAGGCTCCAACTCCTGGCCATGTGGTGGCAAACTCCAATCCCAGTCTCTAGCCTGACCCCGGTGGCAGCTGCTGGCCCCGGGCACCGACCCCTGACCCCAGCAGCAGCTACTGGCCCTGGGCACCAACCCCCTGCCATGTGCTATGACCCCCAGTCCTGGCCGCTGACCCCAGGTGCCAACTTGTAGTCCCAGCCACGCGGCAGCAGGTGCCAGCTCTGGGCGCCAATCCCCACCCCTCCATTGGCCCCAGCCCCCACTGCCTCCCCCCAGCCCACATCCATCCCACCATGTCCCCCACTGCCTTCGTCTCCAACCCTCCACCCCATCCAGGGCTTAATTTGTTCTGGGACTTGATGAAAAAAGTGATATTAACAAACATACAAATATCACTTTTCACAGTAATATTTTTATTGAGTCTGCAAAAAACCCCAAACTTCTACATAAGAAATTACAATGATTTGGATGTGTACATGTGCTATTTATTTGTTTTTCCTAAAGTTAATCAAGTATTTTAGGAAAAAGTGTCAGTGTGACCACCAGCAAGAGTTGGTGGTTGCATTCTGATGCCACTAAAAAATGTGTTGCGAGAACCCTGTCAAAGGCTGAAATATGTTCACATAAAACACTAATCAAATACCAAACATACTTGTAAAAATCTAATTCTGGTCTCTGATATTTGCAATTAGAAGAAGGGACTAAATTTTGTTTGGTAATTGTTTGTTGCAAAGTAGTTCACCTTGTTCTAGTAAAGAAGTAGACCAAGAGATATTTATGGGAAGTAATAGGAGAGAGAAGAAAAATACAAATCTTAAATGCCTGACATGTCCATAACAAGGGCTCACAAATTGGTACTAAACTTTACATATAGAATACTTTATGTTAGCAGTTTCCAAATATGAAGAAATAGCTTAGCTTTCTAACAGCCATATCTGTCCCTTATACAGTGCTAGGGCTGTCATCTTCTCCTGGGAGGGAATGTTGTGTCCGCTCAGAGATTGTATAGATAAAACCTACTTCACTCTGGGTCTAAAGATGGCACATGGTATGAGATGTGACACATTATGTTGTAACTTTTGATTCACATCCTTCCTTTTGATGGTAAGGAAAAATACAGATTACATTTTTCTTCTTCTTGATACAAGGTATTTTCTGACTAATCATATACTAATATTTCCCAAGCCATACTGATAACTATGTACATTTCAAAAGGGCTTCTGATCTAGGATTTGACAATGAAATTTTTTTGGAGCTACAGCTAATGTACTTACAGTAATAAAAATCCTTTTCATGTCTTTTCCAGTTATCTTTTTTCTTTGTATTGCTAAATGAATTTTGGTAACTTTTTACTATGCAGAGTTTCATTAACATGCAAATAGAGAGCTAATACAGATTGGTCACTTGGGCATGGCAAACAGTTTATTTGTGAAATGAAAAGCACATTGTTCTTGGTTCAGAAAACACCATTAAAATTGATACAACATGGTCTTAGAGCAGGTGTTTCTCAACGTTTTTGTGCTGGTGACCTCTTTTGGACTTTAAAAAAAATCGTGGACCCCCCCAATAAAAAAAATTGTGACCCTACCTCACCTTAAGTTTGGGATTCTGGGCTTCAGCCCTCTCTGGCGCTGAGCTGAAACATGTAAATTAGCTTCATGGGGCCCCTGTGGCATGGGGACCCAGGGAATTGCCCTGCTTCCTACCCCCTAACTCCAGCCCTGCTTGTGACTCCCCTAAACCTGTCCCACATCCCCCCTGGGGGTTGCTTTCCCCAGGCTGAGAAACACTGGTCTAGAATAAGCATGGTCCTGGGAGTCAGGAGGCCCTAAACTCTTATTCTGGATTTGCCACTTGTAAAAACGTAAGGCTAATCATAGAGATTGACACTGAAATTGCACAGAATGATATGTATTGCCAATGCCAAACCTTAGGAAGTCTCGGTTATTTGGGGCAGAAATCCTGGGGAGTAGGCAGGCTGGTATATACTCAAAATGAATTTAAGAATATATATCTCATAAGTCTGCTGAACTCTGTGATGGAGTGTGATATGGCTGTATCAAATTCTGAAGTATGTTTTATAGCCATGTTGAAATATTGGCACTATTGCTGCATTAGTTTGGATTTGCCCAGGGACACCCTGTTATGCTGCATTCCAGACAGATGCTCTGCTGGGGAAAGGGAATTGACACCTCATTGAAAGGCCATCATTGAGAGCCATCAAAGCTCAAGCTGGGGGTATTAACTTTCAACAACTGGCCTACCCATGGAACAATGGTCTTTCTACACAGGGGCCCACAAAGGGGTTGGGAGGCAAACATGAGTGGTGGAATTTGAAAGTTTGAGCATGTGGCTCAGAGACAGGTGTCCAATTTAAGAGTCATGTCCTGTTTTGTGCTGGGGGAGTGACCATCGCTATGTGTAACTAGGAGGGTGTGTCTAGTGCAGTCCTGTAGGGGTCAGTCCTGAGTCCAGTACTACTCAATATTTTCATTAATGACTTGGATAATGGAATAGAGAGTATGCTTATAAAATTTGCAGATAATACCAAGATATGGGGAGTTTTGCAAGGCCTTTGGAAGATGGGATTAGAATTCAAAACAACCTCAACAAATTGGAGAATTGGTCTGAATTCAACCAGATGAAATTCAAGAAAGACAAGTGCAGAGTACTTCACTTAGGATGGAAAAATCAAATGCACAACTACAAAATGGGAAATAACTAGCTAGGTGGTAGTACTGCTGAAAAAGATATAGAGGTTATAGTGGGTCACAAATTGAATGAATCAACAGTCTGATGCAGTTGCAAAAAAGGCTAATATTCTGGAATATATTAACAGGGTGTTGTATGTAAGACAAGGGAGATAATTATCCCACTGTATTCAGCACTGGTGAGGCCTCAGCTGGAATACAGTGTTCAGTTCGTGGCACCACAGATGTGGATAAGATTGGAGAAAGTCCATAGGAAAGCAACCAAAATGATAAAACATTTAGAAAACCTGACCTATGAGGAAAGGTTAATAACATTGAGCATGTTTAGTCTTGAGAAAAGAAGATTGGGGCCGGGGGACCTGATAAGTCTTCAAATACGTTAAGGGCTGTTATAAAGAAGACTGTGATCAATTGTTCTCTATGTCCACTGAAGGTAGGATAAGAAGTAATGGTCTGAATCTGCAGCGAGGAGATTTAGATTAAATATTAGGGAAAACTGACAGGAGAGGGAGAGAGAGGACAGGAGGGGCTCTTCCATGCCTGAAACACTATGAACCACAGGTGCACAAGAAGGGGTGAGCTCAGATTAAGAGAGGGTGTGTCTCAGGGCTTTTATTATTTTCAAAGAGCTGTAACTCTCAACTACTTTAAGAGTAAAGTGACTGTGGTTAAGAAATTCCCCTGCTAACTCCATATTCCTTGCTGCCCTGCCATGTTATCCCTGAAGGGATTAAACTACTAAAATCAGAGTGCCCTCAGCGTAGGTGGGGTGCTGAGGGAGTGTTTGAAAGTAACTGGAGGGTTCAGGAGGGCTCAGAGGTTTCAGGGTCTAGGGTGGCTGGATGGAATGTTTCACATCCCCCCAAAAGGTATCAGACTAGAAGCTTGAACCTGGGAGTGAGCCTTAGAGTCCAAGAGCAAGAAATGATGACTAGACTCCATCCAGACTCAGGTGGCTTGAAAGCATGTGGAACCCAGCGACTGGGTCCACTTGCAACAGACTGGTGACTGTATAGTGGGTCAGGGGGCCAGTTTGTAACAAGTCCATTTTAGTGAGGTACCTCCTTTCAAGCCAAAATATAAAAGGTATGATCACTGCGCATTCCAGATCAGCCCAAGCTCATGCCAAGTTGAGCCACCAGCTCGAAAATGCCTAGGCAAGCCAGGCTCAGTAGAAATATCAGTTAATACAAGTAAATAGTGGATTTTGGTGGTCTTAATTGCATTCAACCATGAACTGAATTGCATAAACCATAGGTTAGTTTATGCTTGCCATTGCTACACTATCAGCAGTTGAGATGTCAAATAAGGACAAAGGAACAGATAGACATTTACTACCAGCTATCTCTGCTCTGTCACTGGCCTCCTGCAGGGTTCCGTACACCAAACTATACCCAAATACCCCAGTAATGTTGATTGGCACTCCATCCATTATCATTAGAATGAACGTATGGTATGGTATTTTCTGTGTTAGGATTTTTTGCCACAAAAGCAGTCTCATTCCTTTTACCAAGGCAAACTGCGGAAGGCAGGAATTTGTTGTATAAATGAGACTTTCAAAATTGTAGTGGCTGGCCATTGTTGTACTTTCTTTTTCACCAGTGGTGAACTGTACAGTGCCTCTTTCTCCTTTTTACTATGAAGAAAGGACTGAGCTGTGAGAAGTCCCCACATCTTTGGCTTTGTTTTGGGATAGGTGGATATGAAGATAAAGGACCACAGGTGCTGACTTTTGTTTTTGCTGGTACCTCCTCTCCGCCTCTGAGGCCTGCGGGGGGAGAGGCTGAGTGGGGACTGGGCCTCAGGGAGAAGAGGCCAAGCAGGGATGGGGCCTCAGGGTGGGGGCAGGGCCTCGGGGGAAGAGGCCAAGTGGGGGTGGGGCCTTGGGGCGGAACACAAGTGGAGTCGGCTGCGAGGCCACAGTCCAGATGCTGGGGCCCACAAAAGATTAATCCAACCTTGTGGGTTCAGAGCACCCCCCCATTTTTTCCTGTGGGTGCTTGAGCCTGGTAGCACCCCTAGAGTGGGCACCTATCTGAAGGAAGCATCTGTTTTGCTCCCCTAGAGGGAAAGGATCAGGACATATTGAGCCAATCCCTGTATAACCTTGGAGGGGACAGTGTTCCACAGCATGTATGGGGATAAAGGTGTTTTGAACATGGATCGTGAAATGGGTCTTGGTTGACATAGAGAAGTCATGTATCTTTGGGAGCATGGATGGTGAGTGTCTCCAGGTGTCAGATCAGGGATATGGAGTGGGAGGCATGAGTCACATGGGGAGAATAGATACCACTGTTATGAGGAAACATAGGGGGATTTATGGAGGAGTGTAAACAGGTGGTACTCACCCCTGCCGTGCCTCCTGCTGGTCGGTCCCGGAATGTCCCTCGGTCCGGCCCTGGAGCGCCCCCGGCAGGCCAGTGACCCGCCTGTTCTCTGGCCCCGGCGTCCCTCCCTGGACCCGGTGCCCGCTATCTATAATTGGGTCTCCCCCTCCCAGGGGAACCCCGCGCTACTATCCCCGCCTTGCCTCAGTAGTGGCTACTGACAGTCATGGTCTAGCCCCACACCCTGGGGCAGACTGCAGTATCAGCCCACTCATCACAGGCAATAGGGGTTTGGACCTGCTGCTTTGTCCTACCCCTGGGCTGCCCCTTGCAACTCCCAGTATCTCTTGCCCTTTACTAGGCCGCAGCCTGGGGCTTTCCAGGCTGGGGCTTCCCTAGCTCCTCAGCCTGTCCCCCCAGCCCTGCTGCACTCAGGTATCCAATCTCAGCCTCTAAGCAGCCAGGCCCATCCCTCTCTGTGGCCAGAGAGAGACTGTCTGTGCTCTGGCTTCCCTGCCTCTTATAAGGCCCAGGGCTTCAGTTTGGGGCGTGGCCTCCAGCTGTAGCCACTTTCCCACTCAGCCCAGCTCTGTCAGGCCACTTTTAACCTCTCTCAAGCCCTGTCAGGCAGCATTTCAAAGCCCTCAGGGCCGGAGCAGGGTCCACCCTGCTACACACCCTCCCCCTCAAGAACCCCTCCACCGGGGGGGGGGGGGGCAGGGTGCTCTACCGGCCCAGGCTTCTTCGTAGCTGGACCCGCAGGGAGTCTCTTTCTCTCCGCAGGCCCTCAACTTCCCGGAGAAGCCTGTCTACTTCCCTCAGGTTCTGGGACCGGACGGTAGACCTCCCCAGTTCTCTGTGGGTTTCCCCGCGCGTTTGGGTCCCCATGTCGGCCCTCCCGGCCGTTGTCTGGGTCCCCCGCTCACGGCGAGGCTTTACCGGCCTGTCCCCCCTTTTCCCCAGGGGCCCTTGCCCCTTGATAGGGGATGGAGTATGGGAGAGGAAGCATGCTCGCTGCCTCTCCCCTGCCTCAGCCCCTGTGTTGTGGGCTTTGGCCCGGGCTTTGGGAGCCTTATGAGGGCACAGTCTCTTTATGTGTCCCCGCTCCCCACACGCCCAACAAGTTCGGAGGCCCCCTGTTAACGTCACAGGGGGCACTAGAGTCTCATCTAGGTGAGGCCTCTCTGCCCTAACCCGGTAGGGACACACCCTTCTCACATGTCCCCGTCGCCCACAGGCGAAACAGTCTTTGGGTCCTGGCACTGGCTTCCAGCCCAAGGAGCCGGCGGTCCATTGAGGTCCGTGTGCCCTGTGGCGTTCCATCCCCCTTTTGGGCGCAGCCAGTCCCTGAGTGCCCGGTCCCGGACTCGGGGCCTGGGCGGCCGGTCCTATAGGGGCCTCGGCCTCTAGAAAGTCCTCCATAAGGCTAACGGCCATGTTCAACGTTTGCGGACGGTGCCGCAATACCCACGCCCTCCCGGAAGCCGGGAGGATGTGGACGAATTGTTCGAGGGTGATCTGCTCGGTGATGTCAGCCGAGGTTTTACGTTCAGGCTGTAGCCAGCGGCCCGCTGCATCCCTTAACTCCTGGGCCACCACCCGGGGCCGGACGCCCGGAGGATAAAACTTGCCCCGAAACCGTCGCCGAAAGGCCTCTGGGGTGACCTCGAAGCTATCGAAGATGGCCGCCTTCACCCGAGTGTAAACCCGGGCCTCATCGTCGGGGAGATCCCGGTAGGCCCTCTGAGCAGGCCCCGTCAAATAGGGGGCGAGGATGGTCGCCCACTGGTCCGGTGCCCACCCGGCTACCGCCGCCACCCGTTCGAAGGTCACCAGGTACGCCTCCGGGTCATCGTCGGGCCCCATCTTGGCCAGGCGTACTGGTGGCGCAGGGGGGTAGGAAAACCGGTCCCCCCCGTCGAAGCGCCCCCGGGACTCGGCCACAGGGCGGCAAGCTGTCGGAAGCATTCCGACTGTTGGTCCTGGTACTGGGCCTCCATGGTCTGCAGCCACTGCTGCTGGAGGGCCCCCAGCTGCTCCATGAGCTGCTCCTGCTGCTGCCGCTGGCCTTCGGCCAGGAGCTTAATAAGGGCCTCTGTCTCCATTTTCTCCCTGGGGCCGTCGTCTTCTGGGCAGCTGTCCCAGTTCCTGCCCAGGCCTCTTGTATCAGGGGCGGTTTACGTCCCTGGTCAGGTGCCACTGTAACAGGGTGGTACTCACCCCTGCCACGCCTCCTGCTGGTCGGTCCCGGAATGTCCCTCGGTCCGGCCCTGGAGCGCCGGTGACCCGCCTGTTCTCTGGCCCCGGCGTCCCTCCCTGGACCCGGTGCCCGCTATCTATAATTGGGTCTCCCCCTCCCAGGGGAACCCCGCGCTACTATCCCCGCCTTGCCTCAGTAGTGGCTACTGACAGTCATGGTCTAGCCCCACACCCTGGGGCAGACTGCAGTATCAGCCCACTCATCACAGGCAATAGGGGTTTGGACCTGCTGCTTTGTCCTACCCCTGGGCTGCTCCTTGCAACTCCCAGTATCTCTTGCCCTTTACTAGGCCGCAGCCTGGGGCTTTCCAGGCTGGGGCTTCCCTAGCTCCTCAGCCTGTCCCCCCAGCCCTGCTGCACTCAGGTATCCAATCTCAGCCTCTAAGCAGCCAGGCCCATCCCTCCCTGTGGCCAGAGAGAGACTGTCTGTGCTCTGGCTTCCCTGCCTCTTATAAGGCCCAGGGCTTCAGTTTGGGGCGTGGCCTCCAGCTGTAGCCACTTTCCCACTCAGCCCAGCTCTGTCAGGCCACTTTTAACCCCTCTCAAGCCCTGTCAGGCAGCATTTCAAAGCCCTCAGGGCCGGAGCAGGGTCCACCCTGCTACAGGGAGCGCTCTGCCTGCTTGGGCTGCCCTGCTGGCTGGAGTGCCCCCCCCCCCTTCTCTGGCTGCCTTGCTGGCTGGAGCTCCTTCTTCCTTTCCTGGGCTGCTGCTGCTGGCTGGAGTGCTTCTTCCCAGGACTGCTGCTCCTGCTACAACTGCTGCTGAGTGGGTGAGTGAGGGGTGGGGGGGGCCTTGCTGGCCAGCCCCCACTCCCCCACCTCTGGAGGGAGAAGCCAGGACCCCACCACCACCACTACAGCTACCGCCTGGGGGGGTCCTTCCTGCCTGGCCACCAGGGCTGCTGGAGGAGGAGAGGCTGCTGCTGCTGCTGGAGCTGTGTTTGCCCTGGGGAGCTGCTGGAGCCTGGAGGAGGACTAAGAAGACCACCGGCTGCTGGGAAGTGCACAGACATCTGAAGACCACTGTGGAGGGGGCCTTAAAAACTGAGTAACTCTTTGACTGTGCTCTAGTGGTGGGGGTTTAGACTGTGTTTGTGGGGACACAGGGGGTGTGGTGTGGAGCCTGCCCCCTGGTCCATCTGTGTCCCCCCCCCTACCCCCACCACCACCGCTGCCCCCTCCACCACCCCCGCAGGCTGCTTACCATCTGCCTCTGCTCCTGCCTCTGGGACCCAGCTGCTCGCCTGGCTTGCCATGCCCTATTGCCACCATTTGGGCTTCCAGCAGCAGCCAGCCAGCCATTGACTTTGCACAAGTGCTTGTGGGTGCACGCACCCCCCCCCTTCCCCGGACTGACCCCTTCCCCTCAGCAACAGGCCCCCTAGCTTTGCCCCTTGTTGCCTGCCCCATTCGCCCCTCGTAGCCTCCCTGCCCCACCCCCCCGCTTCAGTTTGTTTGCCTGCCCCGCCCACCTCCCTTTGCAGCTTTGTTTGTCCTGCCCCAGCCCTAAAGCCAGCCCCTTGGTCCCTCTGCCCCACTTCCAGCCTGGTTGCTACCTTCCCTCCGCGGCCCCTCACCCTGATTAGCCCCTCTCCTCGTGCGCCCATAGCTCCATCAGTGCGCTTGTGCCTCTCCCCTGTTTAAGTTGCCCCTCTTGCACTGCACCCCCCCCCATTGCTCTTGTTTCCCCCTCCCCTCCCCTAGTGCAGCTAGAGGAGCCGGAATTCGATCCTGTGTTGGTACCTGACACCCCCCCCCCCCCCGAGTCCTTGGTAGTCCCCCTATCTGCCCCACCCGTTTTGGCACCCTCCTCCCCTGCCCACAGCCTAGCAGGGAGGAGTGGTTGACCTGTCCTTCCCCCCCCCGCCCCTTTCTCCGGTGTTCTCCCTCCCTCCCTACTCAGCATGGCGGGAGACGCGGTGGGTGGGACCCCTGGGACAACGCCTGTCCCCCCTCCCCCGCCTGCTCCCCCCGAAAACCCCCCAGTCTCGACCTCAACCGCCGCTGCCGGACCTCCTGCCACCGCTACCGCTGAGGCGCCGGCAGCGGCGACCGATGGGGTGCCCTCTGCTGCTGCCACGTCCCTCGCCCCTTCCGCCTCTGGGGGAGCCCCCCCAGCCGGCGGAAAGGGCCAGGGCAAAAAGAAGGGAAAGGGCCCCGCTAGGAAGACGAAGCCCTCCATGGCGGAGCCTGCCCCCGCTGCCGCGGCCCCGCCACCGGCCGCGGCGTCCCTCCCCGCTGTTCCCTCCACCAGCTCTGCGGGTGTCCCTTCCTCGGCCCCCAGAGCGTACGCCCAGGTGGCGGCGGCCCCCCCGCCCGCCGCTACGTCATCTCCCCCGACCGCCGCCTCCGCTACCATCTACAGCGGCCGGGGCCCCTTCCCCACCTTGACCCGGAAGCACGGCGTCCGTTGCCTCCTGGTGCCCGCCTCGCCCCACGTGGAGACCTACGTGCGGGCGTTGGCGAGGGTGGTGGGGCCCACGGCCATCGTGGCGGCCTCCAAAATGTACGGCAAGGTGGTCTTCTTCCTTGCCTCGGAGGCCGCCGCACAGGAGGCGGTGGAGAAGGGCCTGGCGGTGGGGGGCGTGTTCGTCCCCCTGGAGCCGCTGGAGGACCTGGGGGTCCGTGTCGTCCTGACCTCCGTCCCTCCCTTCCTGCCCAATGCCGCCCTGTTACCCGCCCTCTCGACCCTGGGGAAACCCATTTCCATTGTGAGCCCTCTCCCCTTGGGCTGCAAAGACCCCGCCCTCCGTCACGTTCTCTCGTTCCGCCGGCAGGTGCAGATTCAACTGCCGCCGGCGGCGCGTGGCGGAGAGGCGCTTGAGGGGTCTTTCCTGATCCCCTACCAGGGGGCCCATTACCGGGTGCACTATTCGACGGGGGAGGCCCGGTGCTTCCTCTGCCGGGCGACGGGGCACGTCCGGAGGGACTGCCCCTTGGCCCGGCTCGGAGGAGTTCTCGGGACCCCCGAGCCCCGGCAGGGTGCCGGCCCCGCCATCGCCGGTGCCCCTGACCGCCCGGTACCCAGAGCCGCCCCTCCTCCCCCTCGGTCCGTCACTGCTCCCGCTCGGGCCTCAGGGGTGCACTCTCCGGAGCGCCCAGATGAGCGGGAGAGCCCCGCCTCCGCTGCCTGCACTCTGGCGGGGCCTGTGGCGGAGGGTGCGGCAGGGGTACTGCCGGGCATGGGAGGGGGCTCTCCCCAGGGGGACTCCTCCCTCCCTCCTGTTGTTCCACCAGTGCCTCTCCCAGTCCCCAAACTGTCTTCCCTACCCCCCGACCCGATCCCTGTTGACCAGCCCGCAGGCGATGCCATGGAGGGCTGGACCCGGGTGGAGGGTAAGCGGGGTAAGCGGAAGGCTCGGGCTCCGCCCGTGCCACCTGAGGCGGAAGCCCCCTGTAAGACCAGACGGGGGGCCGCAGGCACCGAGCCTTCCGCCATGCCCACGGGGACAACCCATCCGCCGATGACGGCTAGGGCAGACGTGGCAGCGCCGGAGGGTACCACCATCCCTCCTCCGCAGTCCCTTCTTGCGGAGGCCTCCGATGCAGCCCCTCCTGTCCCCTTGCCACCAGCGCCCCCCGCAATACCCGAGGCGAGCGTCGCCTCGGGTGCGTGTGGGGAGGACCCCGGGGTGGTGGGAGGTGAGTTCCCCTCCATCTTCGCGGAGATCGAGGCCCTGGGTCTGACCCCGGTCACCCCGGGGGAAGACGACCCTCTGCCAACGGGCCTCGACTTAGCCGACCTCACCCCAGCTCCCCCTTCCCCTTGCTCCACCATCCCTCCTGCTACGTCCGCTCCCGCCTCCGCGGGTCCCCTGGACTCCTTAACCTGCCCGGCTGCGGATAGCACCCCGCTGCTGGCCGCCGAGCCTGTTGAGGCGACGGCCGGTGCCTCGTGGCAGGGTGATAGGCTACCGGGGGTGTCCCTCGGTGGTGCGGAGCAATCGAGTTCCTTCCCGGGTGGGGGCCCCCCTGAGGGTTCCACATCTCCCCGTGCCGAGGCTGCTCTGCCTGCCGTTGAGCCTGAGCCCGGTGTCGTTGGGGACCCCCTCCCCTCCCCTCCAACTCCCCTACCTGGCCGCGAGGAGCCTCTTACTGATGGCTCAGCTCCTGAGGCCCAGGGTCCCGTCTCTCTCCCTCCCCCCACCCCTGCTCCTGACCCCAGCCCTGCCCCCTCCACCTCCCATGATATTATTGCCGCCCCTGGGGCTGTCTCCTTCCCTTTCCCAGAGGATGACTCCCAGGGAGCGGCCTTTGAATTTCACAGTCCCGACCCACTAGGGGCTGCAATCTTCCCTCCGCCGCCCCCCACTGAGCCGGGGTCCGCCCCTTGCTTGCCCGTCCCAGTCGGCCACGGGGCTGCGCCAGAGGCCCCACCCCCCCATGTGCTGAGAGAGGAGTTGCAGGAGTTCCTGGAGGACGTCCGGGGCTCCCGCAACAAGGTCGTGCTTGCTCTCCAGCGCTGGGGGGATTTCCACCAGCTCCTCCTGGCCACGCGGGCCCTCATAGGGGAGGGCAAGGGGACCGGGAAGCGGAATGTCGCGGCTTACCACCGGGCGCGCGGCTTCCGTGACTCCCTGCTCGCCTTCGGGGTGGGCCACAGTTTGCTGCGCGGCCCAACGGGAGCCGTGAGCGCCCCTGCTGACGTAGATCCCCCCCAGCCCTCCTCATGGCAGTCATCACCTTTGCCACACTAAACACCCGGAGCTGTAGGGTGGGTTTCCGCAGGAGCCAGGTGCTCTCCTTCCTTCGGGAGGGGGGGTACTCCGTGGTTTTCCTGCAGGAGACCCACACGGATCCAGCCGCCGAAGCTAACTGGCGGCTGGAGTGGGGGGACGGGGTCTACTTCAGCCATCTCACCACCCATCAGGCTGGAGTGGCTACCCTGTTCTCCCCCGACCTACGGCCAGAGGTGCTGGGGGTCGCCGAGGCTGTGCCGGGCCGCCTGCTGCACCTCCGGGTCCGCATGGCGGGGCTTGTGGTCAACCTCATCAACATCTATGCCCCGGCATTTGCCCCGGAGCGGCTGCAGTTCTATCGGCAGGCGTCCGCCTTCCTCGGCTCCCTGGATCCTCGCGAGTGCCTGGTCCTGGGCGGGGACTTTAACACCGTCCTCGAAGAGCGGGACCGGTCGGGAACCGAGCAGAGCCCGGCCGCCGCGGACGTCCTCAGGGAGATCGTCGCCCATCACTCCCTGGTGGACGTCTGGCGCGACCACCACCCGGACGACGCCTCCACGTACACCTATGTCCGGGTGGAAGCCCATCGGTCGTGCCACTCCCGGTTGGACCGCATCTATCTGTCCCGGTTCCATCTCTCACGGGCCCAGTCCTCCAGCATCCGGCCGGCCCCTTTTTCGGACCACCACCTCGTCACTGTGACGGCCTCTCTCTGCGCGGAGAGGCCGGGGCCGGCCTATTGGCACTTCAACAGCAGCTTGCTGGAGGATGGGGGCTTCGTGGCGTCCTTCCGGGAGTTCTGGCTGGCCTGGCGAGGGCAGCGGCACGCCTTTCCCTCGGCGCGGCGGTGGTGGGACGTGGGGAAGGTGCGCGCCCGGCTCTTCTGCCGTGACTACACCCGGGGCGCCAGCCGACGGAGGGATGCGGCGATAGGGCAGTTGGAGCGGGAGGTCTTAGAGCTGGAGAGGCGTCTGGCCGCCAGCCCCGAGGATCCATCCCTTTGCGGAGCGTGCCGGGAGAAGCGGGAGGAGCTCCGGGTCCTCGAAGACCATCGGGCCCGGGGCGCCTTTGTTCGATCCCGCATCCGCCTCCTTCGGGAGATGGATCGCGGCTCCCGCTTCTTCTACGCCCTGGAGAAACGGAGGGGGGCCAAGAAGCACGTCACCTGCCTCCTGGCGGAGGACGGCTCCCCCCTCACGGATCCGGCAGAGATGTGCGAGAGGGCCCGGACCTTCTACGCGCGCCTTTTCTCCCCGGATCCGGCCGATCCTGCCGCTTGCAAAGTGCTCTGGGACGGACTCCCGACGGTCAGCGCGGGCGACCGGGACCGGCTAGAGCTGCCTCTCACTCTGGCCGAGTTCTCGGAAGCCCTCCGTCGCATGCCCACCAATAAATCCCCGGGCATGGACGGGCTGACCGTGGAGTTCTACCGCGTGTTCTGGGACGTCCTCGGCCCGGACCTAGTCACCGTCTGGGCCGAGTCCTTGCGGAGCGGGGTCCTCCCTCTCTCGTGCAGGCGAGCCGTGCTCGCTTTATTGCCGAAGAGGGGGGACCTCCGCGATTTACGGAATTGGCGTCCCATCTCGCTCCTCAGTACGGACTATAAAATTGTCGCGAAGGCCATTTCGATTCGGCTAGGGTCCGTGCTGGAGGACGTGATCCACCCAGACCAGACCTACACCGTCCCGGGCCGTACCATCTTCGATAACCTGTATCTGGTCCGGGATCTCTTGGAGCTTGGGTGCAGGGATGGTCTGTCGTTCGCCCTCCTGTCCCTGGATCAGGAGAAGGCGTTCGACAGGGTGGACCACGGGTATCTCCTGGGCACTCTGCAGGCGTTAGGCTTCGGGTCCCAGTTTGTGGGTTTTCTCCAGGTGCTGTACGCCTCCGCAGAGTGTCTGGTCAGGCTCAACTGGACCCTGACCGAGCCGGTCAGCTTCGGGCGGGGAGTGCGGCAGGGGTGCCCCCTCTCGGGCCAGCTGTACGCCCTGGCGATCGAACCCTTCCTCTGTCTCCTCCGCAGGAGGTTGACGGGGTTGGTGCTTCGGGAGCCGGAGCTGCGGCTGGTCCTGTCGGCGTACGCCGACGATGTGCTCCTCGTGGTCCAGGACCCGGGCGACTTGGCGCGGGTGGAGGCCTGCCAGGCCGTGTACTCGGCGGCCTCCTCCGCCCGGGTCAACTGGGTCAAGAGCTCTGGCTTGGTGGTAGGGGACGGGTGGCAGGCGAGCTCCCTCCCACCCGCGCTTCAGGCCATCCGGTGGAGCGCGGGTCCGCTGCTCTATCTCGGCGTTTACCTTTCTGCCACGCATCCCTCTCCGCCGGAGAACTGGCACGGTTTGCAGGGCAGGGTGGCGGAGCGGCTCCGGAAATGGACAGGACTCCTCCGGTGCCTTTCCCTCCGAGGGAGGGCACTGGTGCTCAATCAACTGGTCCTGTCCATGCTCTGGTACCGGCTCAACACCCTGGTCCCGGCCCCGGTGTTCCTGACCGACCTCCGGCGGGTGGTGCTGGAGTTCTTTTGGCCAGGACTGCACTGGGTCCCTGCAGGGGTACTCCACCTGCCCCTGGAGGAGGGAGGGCAGGGCCTGAAGTGCCTCCGCACTCAGGTCCACGTCTTCCGCCTCCAGGCACTGCAGAGGCTCCTTTATGGTGCGGGTAGTCCGGCATGGAGAGCCCTGGCGCACGCCTTCCTGCGCCGCTTCCGAGGGCTCCGATACGACCGGCAGCTCCTTTATCTCGACCCGAGGGGCCTTCCGCGAGACCTCTCCGGGCTGCCGGTCTTCTACCAGGACCTCCTCCGGACCTGGAAGCTGTTCTCTGCGACCAGGTCCGTGGCGGCCACCGAGGGGGCAGACCTCCTCGCGGAGCCCCTGCTACACAACCCTCAGCTCCGTGTGCAGGTGGCGGAGTCCCCCGCGGTGCGCCAGAGGTTGGTCCTGGCAGAAGCCACCAGGGTCGGAGACCTCCTGGACTACGACCGGGGAGACTGGCTGGATCCCCTGACGCTCGCTCGGCGGATGGGGCTCTCCAGACCTTGTACTCCCCGGCTCGTACTACAGGAGGTGAAGGCCGCTTTGCCGCCCGCTGCTCGGGCTTACCTCGACCGGGTCCTGCGCGAGGGCACGCCCCGCCCACCCTCCACCCCGAGCCCTCCGGACCTCTTCATCGGGCCCCTGCCCCGTGGACCCGACCGGCCCCCCCGCCCCTTCTCCGCCAGCCGGCTGCACGATCTGCAGCCGGTCCATTTCCAAACCGCGCCAAGGAAACAACTCTACGCGCTCGTGCTCCATACCGTCCACTTCCTCGCCCTCGTGTCCCGCCCCGACACCAAGTGGCGGGACCTCTTGCCACCTGTGGAGGGTGAGGAGCCCCGGTGGGCCAGCCTGTACTCCACCCTGGTCCCGAGGCCCGCCGGGGATATCAGCTGGCGGCTCCTTCACGGGGCCGTGAGCACGGGCGTGTACTTGGCGCGGTTCACCCCTGTCCCGGACACCTGCCCCTTCTGCGGCGTGAGGGAGACCCTGGCGCATGCTTACCTAGAGTGCGCCAGGTTGCAGCCCCTATACCGGCTCCTCACCGACATTCTGTTACGTTTCTGGCTGCACTTTTCCCCTCACCTCCTTATCCATGCACTCCCTATCCGTGGCCCCACAAAGTCGCGGGACCTCCTGGTCAACCTCCTCCTCGCCCTGGCAAAAAAAGCCATCCACGCGACCAGGGAGAGGAGGTTGGCCGACGGAGACTCCTGCGACTGTGGGGCTTGTTTCCGGTCCCTCGTCCGCTCACGTCTCCGGGCAGAGTTCCTCTGGGCGGCGTCCGCTGGCTCCCTTGACGCCTTCGAGGAGCAGTGGGCGCTGTCCGGGGTTCTCTGCTCGGTGTCCCCATCAGGCTCCCTCCTTATGACCCTTTGACCTCACTCCTGTCCCTGTTCTTTTATTAGTTGTCCCCCGCACTTAGTGGGTTTCCGTGGCCCTGTAGATCCTCCCCTTGGGCTGGGGGGAGGATCCGTTAGCATGGGGCGGGCTTCCGCCCGCCCCCTCTCCCGGATAACCCAATAGTACAAGGAGGTAGTACAAAGGGAAGGTGTCTGCGACAGAGTGGGTCACCTGACCAGGGGCTTCCCTGCTCAGATGCTGGTGTCTTCAGGTGGGGAGGGAGGGTGACTTTGAAGCTGGCTGTCAGCAGTGTACATTCAAACATTCCATAGAGTAGCACCTAATGATGCATATCTACTACCTCATAGTATTTTATAAATCATATTTACAGTCATCATCACAAGAAGATATTCATCCTGTGCGTGATGCTGGTAAGCCAAGTGCCAGCTCTGGCCAAGGCCTCAGTTGCTAGCTTAAGAACTGACAAACTCACAGCTGTAAGCCAGGCCAGCTTGCTTGTGTGTTAGTATAATTCAAAGTAGATGTTAAAATGTATTAGAATGTGTTTAGTGTTTAAACTTAATGAAAAACAGGGGAAATGTTGCATGCATTGTTTTCACTTATCTGTACCCTGTTACAATGTAATAGCAAATATTTGCATTGTATATACCCCTGTAACTAAGTAAGCCATCACATGAGAAAGAAGTCTTGTGTAATGCAAATGAAGAACTTTAACAGGAAAGTGCTAATTCCTGTGCATGGAAAGCATATGATCATTGTGTGTGAGATCAAAGTCTCTAAGTACATTCCTCTCTCCCCATCATGAAAGAAAGGACACATGTGGGGGCTGTCCTGTCAGCTTAGTTTCTGTGAAAAGAAACTATAAATACAAATCTTTTGTTTGGATTCTAACAGGCAAAATAACAGAAAAGAAGATGGAGCTCCCTGGAGTTACTCTGGGTAGCCCTAAAAGACTTTTGGGAAACTGGCAGATTACATCTCTGCTACCTTTTGAAATTATAGACCAGTGGTTCTTAACCTATTTAAATTGTGGGCTGCATATGCAGCTCTCTATGTGTTATGTGGCCTGCATCTATACAATATATATACTTTTTGTGTGGCCCTGAGGATGTCACATGGGCCGCAGCTGTGTGCTCATTGGGCCGCGAGCGGCCCGGGGGCTACAGGTTGCAAACCTCTGTTGTAGACTGTGATTCACATGTACATATATTTTTACCTGCTTTAACTTCTCAATAACTCTCATTTGTTTTTCTTAGCTAATAAACCTTTAGTTAGTTTACTGTAGAATTGGTTCCCAGCATAGTCTTTGGTGTGAGATCTAGAATGCAAATCAACCTGGGTGAGTGACTGGTCACTTGGGACTGGGTGTAACCTGAATATTTTGTGATTTTGGGTGTAAGTGACCATTTATCACATAGTCTATCTTGCCTGGGTGGCAAAATGGACTGGAGAGCCTAGAGGGACTGGGTGGAACTCCATGATAAGACTATTATAGTGATCCAGGAGTTCACATTTGTTACTGAGTTGGAGAAATCTAATTATAGAACATACCACCAGTTTGGGGTGTCTGCCCAGTTTTTGATAGTCTCCCCTGAGGTAGGCACTGATGGTAGTGAGCCACTCCAGACAGCATGACACCATGATATTTTCTTTGTTTTCTCCTTTTGTCGGCAGGCTGAGGTTACAATATATGGCAAAATATATGACTCTGCAATTCAAATATCATGTCTGTATTGTGAGGTTTTGAAGTTAGAATTACTATTTTCACTTCTCTCACAGTCCAATACTTGTATAAACAGTATAACTATATCTTTGCTATTTTTAATTATTGGTACAATACTAATAACTGAAAACACACATGAAGTCAGTTATTGTCCATAACTTTAACTGTACTTTTAGTTCTAATTGCTTTTTTGCTTAGCAGTGAGAATTAAGATTTTGTAAGAACTGTAAAAGTAAACCCTAACCCTCAGTAGTTAATCATGTTTTTTAAATTTATCTTTTATGGTAATAGAGATGACAATCTGACATTTAAACAATTAGTTCTTAATAAAACTGGCATTTCATTGTAACTGGAAGCTGTGAATGATAATTCTGTCTTAAAATGAAACTGTGAGAAGCAATTATCAATGCATCAACGATACATTTATCAGGATGGAGGTGCAAGGCCTTCTGTATCATTTAAATCCTGAGGAAGGGCTGGAAACAGTGGCTATACATGGATGTCTCTGCATTTCCTGCATATTGTAGAGTGGGGCTCCTACTTGGTGCTGAATAGGTTGGTGCAGAGAGAGAGTGTGTTGGTGTATGTCTCTGTGTATTTGTGGGCTGGGGCAGAATTGACATGGGCTGGGGCAGAATTGACATGTGTGGGTTATGTTGGGGTTATGAGATTCCTGACCATCTGGATTTAGTAGCCTTAAACCCATTTATAAAGGGTCTGAAGGGGCACTGGCTTCTCTTCCCACCCATGTCTATCCTTTTTCCAAATCCTCTTGATTCTATCCATAGTTTTAAATCAGATGATTCAGAATCTGTTTGAAAACTCCAGTTTATTTTGAACAAGAAAAGTCAGATTTAATTTATTAATTCATTTATAAATTAAAGAAATTAAAGAT
Organism: Mauremys mutica; assembly: GCF_020497125.1. Classification (NCBI taxonomy): domain Eukaryota; kingdom Metazoa; phylum Chordata; order Testudines; family Geoemydidae; genus Mauremys; species Mauremys mutica. The sequence continues at coordinate 315,745,981 of NC_059072.1, read as the reverse complement.
TTTAAAAGATTGTATATAGGACCGAGATGGCAGAGTTTTGAAGTCATTCTCTTGACCACCAGTCGCAGCTCTAACCGCTAAATGTATGACCTTCAGATTTTTTCCACATTACCAGATAAGAAGTGCCTATAGCTTTTTTCTTTCTAGTTGTGCCTTACTTTGTAACTATCTAAAAACATAATAATGTAATTTTTGGCAATTTCTACACACCTAATCTAAAACAGTAACAAACAGGCTAAAACTCCTGTAATGTAAAATATAATCTGAAACATGTTTTTTCAAATACATTTTAAAATGTGCTCTTACCTCTTAACTATTTGAGATCTCATGATGCCAATAATACTGTAAAATGTAATTTGTTACCAATTTAATAAAATGTAAAACCAGCAAAACTTTAAAAAGTAATGATATCAAACAAAATGGCCTTTCTCTTTTACATATGTGTTCAAACCAAAGACTAAGTTTCACTCATGCCAGTAGGTAAGTACAAAGCCAGGTTTCATTGTAAAATTAAAACACTATTTTTCAAAATATCAGAAAAAACAACATTATACTCATTGCATGGAATATACACCATATTAAGCAGATCTTTCTGCTTTTCCAAAACAAGCTCTTCTTAGATCAGTGTAATATTATCTACTCTGATTAGGATAATGGAAGTTAGCAATCATACTGGCTTCCACATCACTGAGAAGGGAATAAGACTTAGCCTAGGGATGTGAGGATAAGGCATTGCTAGTCAAATCTGAACATTAGTGGTTGAATATGCTATTGCATTTCTGTTATTCAAGACAGATTTTCAGATGCATTCATTATAGTCTTTCTTCTCAACAGGCCCACGCCAAAGTCTGGCATCTCTACAATGATCGTTTTCGTCCATCTCAAGGAGGCCAAGTGTCCATTGCCCTCAGCTCCCACTGGATAAAACCTCAAACTATGACTGAACAAGACATACAAGAATGTCAAAAATCCCTTGACTTTGTGCTGGGCTGGTTTGCTAAACCCATATTTATTGATGGGGACTACCCTCAGGGCATGAAGAGTAACCTCTCATCTCTGCTGCCTGAATTCAGTGATGCAGAGAAGAAGTACATCAAGGGAACAGCTGACTTTTTTGCTCTTTCTTTTGGAGCAACTCTGAGTTTCCAGCTCTTGGACTCTCAGATGAAATTCCATCAGTTGGAATCACTAAGCCTGAGGCAGCTCCTTTATTGGATAAGCTGTGAATATAACAAGCCCAAAATATTCATTGTGGAGAACAGCTGGTTTGTCTCTGGTAGCACCAAGCGTGATGATGCCAAGTATATTTATTATCTCAAGAAGTTCATTATGGAAACTTTAAAAGGTAGCTCTGTTGACAAATTAATATTATTCTCCTGACAAAACTTAGGGAAAATATCCCACTAAAGCTCATTAAACAAATGCTCCAAAACTTAATTTTGGTCTTTAACATTTATCTAGATTTTCACTATGAAATGAGACTTCAAATCAGTTAGTTAGGTTCATTTTTATCAGTTGTTGACAAGTGCCTTTTAATGAGTGTGGTATGGATGGGATTTTGTTGGTCTGGTCCTGCTCTCCTTGAAGCCAATGGCAAAACTTCAATTGATTTCAGTAGAGCAAATGCACACCCTGTATGAACATTGCTGTTTTTGTAGTTATCAATGGGATTTGGTTGGAATCATTACAGGAAAACTCCAGTGATGAGTTTTAATACGTTAGCTGAATAAGAGTGTTTATATGTGTGTATACACAGAGAGAGAGAGAGAGATCGGATTATCAAAAATTTGGATAATCCAGAGAATGGGCAAAGAGCTTTCTAACCGTTATTTTAAGATGCAGAGTTGCTTTTAAACTTGCTGAGCCCTCCTGGAAAAGCATTAAAACATAACTCCCCTTCTTTATTTACAGCATACATGAACTGTTACTTCTAATAAAGAGATCCAATTTCTAAAAATGCCAAAATGATAGTTTTAAGTTGCAACAACAGCAATACTGTACTATTTTTGAGTTGCTTGAGTTTATTATTTCTGCATTTTTAAAAACTGGTGCTGTACTCTTTACTAGAAGTAACAGTTTGTGTATGCTGTAAATAAAGAAGGAGGCTACATTTTAATGCTTTGTAATGATCCTGTGTGTGTGCTGGTTGTTTGCTTAATATGGAGAGCCGGATAACTGATTTTATTTGATTGTAACTAATTTTTTTAACCAATTGTTAACCTAGAATTAAAAAGATGACCCCCCTCCAACTTACTTTATAACATTGACACATCCCATTTCTAATACTTCTTTAGTGGCAAAGTACTGTAGATTCTTTTAGTCTGGCTTGTCAACAACAACTTATTGGGATGACTGTTCCCTGTATCCTCCTTAATACTTATTTTTATTATACTGTACTTTTTATTACTTCAAAACTTGTTATAATTGGTTTATTTCTCTGTTATCTGCTTCAAGGGTTTTTAAAATATTAGTAGCTGAATTAAACTGTTCATTCAGGTTAAATAGCTTTCATGTTACAATGGAATTTTCCTTTAATGGTTTAGTGAAGATGATTTCCATTTGCCTCTGAACCAGATTAAAAGATCCTGGAATTGCTACATTTGTTTCAGCTGCTGTTCCAAACACCTCACTATTACAGCTAAACTAAATGTTGAATTAACATGCAAACCAATGTTGTATCTGAAGTCTGGGGGATAGTGTGTACTATAGTTATTAATTATTGCATGTACCATGTGTTAGAGGTGTGTGTGGAGTTGTATGGAAACTACATAGTCGTATTCTTGTTAACAAAAAGGTGTTATTTATTTATTCGGTTTAATAAAATTAATAATATATATACATAGATGTGCACTCTGAGTGTGACTAGGGCCTACTGGTAACATATTAAATTATAGACTATATTTTCCCTTTCTGTTTACCACTCGGTCACCAAGAATGTCATAAATAACAAGAACTACTATTATTTTGGAATGCCAAAAATTTGCTAAGCCCTTTGCAGAAACAAGTAAAGATATGATTCCTGCCCTGAAAATCTTACGTGGGGAGAAGTATGAAAGAAGATAAAAATAATATCAATATGTCATGTGGTTGCTTGATAAGGCATGTGCACTACTTGATGGTTACATTGTATTTGAGACCTTTTTCATGCTTCCAAATTTTTTTAATTCACTTCTCATAGGGAACATGGCATAAATCAGCAAACTTTTAAGGAGGGATTTTAGGAGAATTTTTGGTGTGCCCAAAAAGCAATGCAGAAGCTCTCTCTGCTGACTTGCAGCAGGAGTGTAATGCTAGTCTAAGAGAAATTTTTGCTGATGCTAGTTAACAATGTGAATCCATCCTGACTTTTACTCTGTTAGAACAGCAAGTGTTGTGTGAATGTGGAGGGCTTTTAAAAAAAAAAATCAATATTTGCCAAACAGAAAAGAACTAATCTTTAGGGCAGGGGTAGGCAACCTATGACATGGGTGCCGAAGGCGGCACATGAGCTGATTTTCAGTGGCTCTCACACTGCCCAGGTCCTGGCCACCAGCCCGGGGGGCTCTGCATTTTAATTTAATTTTAAATTAAGCTTCTTAAACATTCTGAAACCTTATTTACTTTACATACAATGATAGTTTATGTATATATTATAGACTTATAGAAAGAGACCTTCTAAAAAGTTTTAAAATGTATTATTGACACGCAAAACCTTAAATTAAAGTGAATAAACGAAGACTCGGCACACCACTTCTGAAAGGTTGCTGACCCCTGCTTTAGGGTAAGAAATATTCCAGTTTCTTCGAGTTTATCATGGCAAATTAAAGAGACAGACAAATTCAGCTCTTTTATAATTCCATTGTTTTAATTGGTTCAAACAGTGCTACATCAAGAATCAGTTTAGTCCCTCATATCTGATTGTAATGAGATGCGTTAATAAAACTAGGAAATATGAACACTTTGACATTTGATTGTGTAAGATGTTGGCAGTGTAACTAGGCTGGGTAATGTTACGTTCAATAGGTATCCAATTTGTGTTTACATATGGTGGTGGGCGATAAAGCTAAATTGTGCTGGATACTGATACAGGCCCCAATTTAACAAAGCACTTTAAAATGTGCTTAAATGCTTTGCTAAATAGGAATTGATTTAAGTATGTGCTTAAAATTAAACACACACTTAAGGGCTTTGTTGAATCGGGACCCTCTCTAAGAACATTTTTGCCGATTCTAAGTGTTTAATGTCTATAAAAATGCAAACCATTTGTAAACCTCAGATTAAATCACGGAGTGGAACTTGTCACAACAATAATAATACTGGTACGACCCTTATATCTGTAACAGGCTTTCAACCTATTTTAGGTATGAGGGTTAATAAATGCCAGATATTTATACCAGAAAATGGTATTCTCATAACAGATGTGAGGGCGTCTGTAAAGTCAAATGAGTAAAGTCTCATCAGCATTATCACTGCCACCTGCATTGCCTGGATAGTTAATGCAAATCCCTAAGAACACCAAAAAGTTGTGTTTAAATTTTTCATGATAATTTCCTCAGGGTAACTTTTTTGTTTCTATATAACTTCTTGGATGTAAACTGTAAGAGTTGGATCCAAAGCCCATTGAAGTCAATTGAAGGACTTCCACTGAATGGAATTTGAATCAAGCCTTATTTATTTATCCTACTGCATTGTTCTAATGCTCAAATACTAGAATAGTTTTTTAAATGGTATACTCTATCTGGAAAAAATGAGCAATATGAGGTCATCTTGCTTTTTTTCCTCTCAGCCATCAGATATGATGAAGTTGATGTCTTTGGGTACACCGTTTGGTCCCTCATGGATGGCTTTGAATGGCATAGAGGATACAGCATTAGACGTGGATTATTTTATGTTGATTTTCAAAGCCATGACAAGAAGTTTTTGCCAAAGTCTTCAGCTTTGTTCTACCAAAAGCTAATAGAGAGAAATGGTTTCCCGCCTTTGCCTGAGAATCAACCCATAGATGGGAAGTTTCCCTGCGACTTTGCTTGGGGAATTGTTGATAACTACATTCAGGTAAGTCTGATGACAAAGTCAATAGATGCTCCAACCAAATT